>NC_134352.1:61242703-61575598 GCF_964195595.1 Calonectris borealis
GTATTTAGAAAAAGACCACTTGATTTTTGATCTCAAACCGTCTCACCAAGCTGTCTTTCAGTCTTAGCTGAAAATTTTGAAACCTGTACTACAGCAGTGGGAAAGCACATGAAATACAATTCTTAAATAATAACTTGAATTATTATAAGATACCTGAATTTTTCCATAATGCTGTCTTGAAACTATCAATCCTGAGGGAAATAACCATATACTGTAGATGAAGGTCAGAATTATTGTCAGGTATTTTTCACATAAGAAATCCCAAAGTAGTTTTTAATATGGATGGGAATATTACTTGGTTACCTTCTATATGCTTCCTCTGCCAATCCCCTGCTCTAAAAGGCTTGGTAAAAACTTCAGTTAGAAGAGGCAGAAAACTTAACACATACTCAGTGCTTGGACCTGTTTGGACAAAACTGACAGCTTCGTCTTGTCTGAGTGGGGAAACAAATAAGAAATAATGCAAGTATGTAAGCTTTGCAAGTTTTCCGTTCTTACCAGATAAACTGCTAGTAAATGGTTGGAGGTAGAAATTGCAAGTAACACTTTGTCAGAATTTCAAATAAAAAGTGCCTTTAGGTTAGTCTCTAGTTCAGCTCCGCTTTTGGAACATGGTGATTAATGTATCTCTTGCATTCAGAATTTGAAATGCTATGGTAAAGGTTTGTTGCAGTTATTTTCTCAGTTGAATCTGAGTCTGTGCTTGGTATGAATTGTGTTCAACACAATGTATGCTGTAACCTGTGAGCAGATGAGCATACAAGAAATCCGGGTGTCTGACACTGTGTCCTTTGTGGTGTCCTCACTCTGTCACACAACTGTATCAAAATACAATGATGCTGTAGGGCATCTTCTTGTAACAAAAAAGTAGTTTAGACCATTTCAATAGCTGCCTTTCTTGGGGTTTATGGGCTTTTAGGTAAAGCTTTGACTGTAAACTGTATTGGGAACTAGTTCAAAGTGTTAAGAGATAGCCTGGTGTTAAAAATATCAGGATTCTGAGAATTAAGAATTTTTCAGTCCCCAGTATTTGTGTTCAACAAACTATGTGAGTATGGTGGGACTTTAGGGAAATGTGCATTTAAAAGTCAAGGAACTCCGAGAAATTGTTTTTCTGCCCATATCTGCTTGTTTTGTGAAGAATTCTTTTTTCTTGTTAATTTATAGGAACTGTCAGAGGCCTGCTTAGTCTTTTACATAGATAAAATATTGTTCTTTCCTTGATCTGTCTGCACTTCATTGTATTTTATTTCTGAAGTTTATTTTCAGTATTGTGTGAGGATTGCTGATAAAACTCTTGAATTTTGATAGCCCAAGTTATCCATATGCCCAAATTATCCATATGCTTGAAACTCATGCATAAAACAATTTGAACAAGTCCAAATGCATATCTCTTTCTAGTATACAGAGATTAAAACTGTATTATAAAGCTCGTTTTTTTCTGTTTTGCAGGTAGAAAAAATAACTGGCCACCTCTTCCTGAGAATTTTCCAGTAGGTCCTTGTTTCTACCAGGACTTTTCTGTAGATATTCCTGTAGAATTCCAGAAGACAGTAAAGATTATGTACTATTTGTGGATGTGTAAGTATGTTTTTTTAAAAGAAAAAAACAAAGTGCCTACTCAAACTTGATGATACATACCTGCTAGTCTGGCTTTTGTAACATCTGTAATGAGAAATTGTTTTAAATTCAGAAGTCAAATGTTGAAAGGAAATCTTTTTGTTAGCTTCAATTTTAAAAGTATTGAATTATTTCATAGAAACTTCCACAGAAAAAAAGGAGGAGGATTATCCTAAGGCAGTTTGGTTCTAGTATATTGCAGTTTTCTGATTTAAGTATCTCTGTTGTTGTAAAATGAGCTTTGACCATTTATTGACTTAGAAATAATTTTACTGTTTTTAAAATCAGCTTATATATTAAGAAATATAATTCACAAAATAGACTTGTGAGTTTAAGAAGTATAATATCCATTTGCTTTAATATACATAGTTTTGTATAGTTTAATACAGTTTTTAGTCTATAGTCATTTTAGTCTATTTAAAAAAATAGTGTAAAGTAAATTAGCTGAAGAATGAGTCCATGTTAAAACTATCCTTTGTACACCAAGAATGCTCTACACCATCTTTGTGGGGTTAATTTTGCCCTCATTCAGGTGCTGGAGAAATGCTGGATGAACCAAATGTACAAATGCCACAACATTTGTTTCTTCTGCCTTGTCCAGTGTGATGAGAGCCTAATAATTACTTTGAGACTGAGGAAATTCCAAAGATTTAGGTGCTTTGATGTCATTAATATATTTTTAGCATACTAAGGGAATGTGAATTTCAGAACTTTTCTGTTTTTTTTTCAGGGCTTTGGATTTAGTTAGCAAATCTCCATAATTTTACCTGTAAAAACAGAAAAAAAAAGATCTGGTAATCTTATTACTGTGATTGAACAACATAATTGAAATAGATAAAATGAGGAGTCAGCATTGAATCAAGTGAATTCCACTTCATCATAATCCACAGCTATCTCTATTAATTGCTGGGTCATTAATCTTCAAATAAGCAAGTAAATCCACTGTGGAATATGTGACTAGTCACTCTCCTAAATCTGACAGACATTTAAGATTTATATGAAATCTAAGATCAAGTACTCCAAAATTTTAGGATAGTTACTAATTCTGGCCATTTGCAGGACTGAGTTCTGAAAGTGCCGTGTGTTTCAAACTCAAGGTGAAGTTGGGCAGTGAGAACTGGAATACTAATACTGTTTTTCTTTTTCCTTCTTACAGCAATAAATAAAGGAAACAGCAGTGTTACAGTATTTAAAAATATATAGGAGTTGTGCTTTTATACTAACATGACAGATTTTCTGCTAGATGGACTGAGATTTTAACTGAGTCCTCTTGCTCTTTTCCTTCTTTAGCTCTAGTAGTCTCTGACTTAGGGATTACTCAGGAAGGAAGGAAAAGGGCATAATAAAGGAAAAGAAAGACAAAATCTATTTCAGGTGGAAAAAAAAAAAGATTGAGTACAGAACTCCATGCCTTAGGGCTGGTTGTTGAATCAATCCTTGTGACTCTTCTTTCCCAGGATCGTATCTACATGGTTTGGCTCATTTTTCATTAGAGTGGCTATGCTTCCTCAGTGGAGGCGCTTACTACCATAGCAAACCAGCCTGCTTTTGCTTGCTGCTCTACCCTACATTTTATTTCCTCTTCCAGAACTTCCTAGGTCCTGTAAGGTCTAGGTGTTCTGTGAACATAATGACATTTGGACAAATCTAGTACGGTGTGCTCAGCACTTTGTAAAGTAGGTCAGTTTTCCTCTTACTTTTTAGCAGCCCGAGTACCAAACTTTTCTGTTTCAGTTTTCTGTGTGTTTCCATGGTTAGTAGCAATTTTTAAATCCTTATTCTTGGTCTTTATGTATCTGAGGAAACTTTTTTACTTATTTCAGATATATATGCTCTATATCTCTTGAGAAAACAACTCTTTCTGTATCCCTATTCCGTGAATTCATCCATCTTTTCTCTATTTGTATCAGAAGTCAGAGTTTTCTGATTCCTTGATGTGGTTTTATCTTTGCACATATTTTCTTGGTTTTTTTCTGTGGGGAGAGCTTTTTTTTTTTTTTACTGACTGAGTGCTCCCATGTTTTTGTGAACTACAGCAATCAATTAGCAATGGCTTCTGTCAACTGCCAGTGGAGCTTTTCTATTCTATATTGGTTTTGTTACCACTGCTAGTTTAGTGGCTTGCAGATAGAATGACAGTTTTCCTGGCTCTTTAGCACTAAGCACTACTTTTTAGATCTTTCTCTGCTGTTACTAGTGAAATGTCCCATGTCTCTTGATCCGTATCTAAGACCAAAAATTTTTTGGCTCAAAAGCCTGTGTTTTGCAACTACTTTCCCCACAGGCTGATAGCATGTACAAAATGAGCAGTACTGATTTTTAAAGAATATTTCTTATTTGAAGTTGCAAACCAAAGAGCTGCTTAATCTCATGGAAAGCTTTTGTGGCATTTGGGTTTGTTACTTTACATAGGTTGTGAATGTTTCCATTTTCTATGAACAAGACTTTTAAAGGTTTTCAAAGACCAGTGACTTAAACTGTAGATTCTGGTAGAAAAATAACACCCTAAAATGCCAACTTGTATGGTATCTTTTCTGTTTAGGAGAGTTTCATCTCATCCATCCTTCTGTCTGAGGGTACGATCAATTATGTACGATCATAAACTCCTTCCAAGCCTGTTCTAATGTGTTGCTGTCTTCTATCATTAGAAGATGTTTCCCAGTATATAACTTAATTTTCCCTTCCTGTGTTTGATGTTCCCTGTTCTGTCCACTGTTGTTATGAAGAACACATTTATACCCATTAGTCATCTCCTTTTGGCTAAAATTAGCATAGTTTACTCAGCCTTTCTTTGTAGGTTATGTTTTCTAGAGGTCTGATTGTTTGGTTGCTGTCTTAAAGATTCACTGCTTGGTCTACTCATTGTCATGGGTTTTTTAGTGTGTAGCATTAAGAATTTTACAATGTGGACTGTGTCCAATATTTTAGCTGAAGTCCTAATGTACTGTGTAGAAGAATAAAAGCACCTTCACATTTTTGATAGCATGTGCTTATGTTATGTGCTGATCTAAGGCTGTTTTAGAATATATTTTTTCCTATGGAAAATACTTCTGTCATTTGTAAGGTGTGTTTGCACATGTCTTACCCGCCCCCTCTCCAAAAAGAGCAGAGCAGACAAGGAACAAAAGCCTAAACTATGTTTGAAGCCACTCTGTGCTCCAAGGTTGTGTGTGATCAAACTTCACCAGCTTTGTCCTCACTTGTCAGTTGCCTTGTGGCTTCAAACCCCTCTGTTTTCTAGGCATCCCATTTCCCTTGAGGCAGTCCCTTTACAGGGTGGCAGTCCAGCTGCTTCCTGGGAAGAAGCGCATTCTTTTGTCATGTGTCCTAGTAAGGACTTTGGTTTCCCGAGAATACCATCAATAAAACATTACTGAAATGAAACTTACTACAAAAATCTATTTCTATACAGTCCCAAATGGGACTGCAAAATAATCATCTCAACAATGTAGATGCCAAACAGCATTGGTGCAACTTCTGATCTTTATCTACAATTCACTTTCAAACATTAATGGATGATAAAGTGTAGTTCATTAAGACAGGGAATGTATATCTAAGTAGGATTCTTCTGTACAAGGAAGTTTACACTAATAAAAATGAAGTCGAGTCTGAATATTTATTGAACTAATGTAATTTCCCATTGTTCACTCTTATTCTGGCATGAATGCTTTTGTTTTTTAACCTCGACTGCTTCCACAGCTAAACTAGGAGAAAGCTTTCTTAGATCACTTCGTACTGAGTGCTGTATTGGTATAGCTGTGAAGTTATTGTCATATAGACATTGCATGTTGCAGCCTTCTGCTGAAGCCTTAGGTCATTTCAGCCCGCAAGTGGTCACTATCTTCTAATAAGTTGTATCATGGTTTAATTTGAAGAGGCAAATTGGTGGAAGGTACTTAAAACCGTTATCCTGAACATAAAAACACCTGTCTGTTCATAAACAGGAAAGCTTATCTAGGTCACTTAGTGAAGGTGTTGGCTGAAAGAACAAATGCCTTCCTGTACCTTGCAGCAGGCAGAGAGAAGGACGAGTGGAGTGAAGGGAGAATTGTCAGTGAAGTCCCGTGTCTTCATCTGTAGCTTCCTAATACTCGTTTTTTACAGCTGAGATTCTCCGTGGCAGTAGTGAAGTAGGCTCTTATGTTGCTAGTTTTATTGTGCTAGTAAGTATCAGTAGTGGATGTGATGTTTCCATCCTTGTGTGCACTGATGGCATTCTTTTAAAACTTGTCCTGTTATCGTAATGGCAATTACAAATAAAGTAGTAATTTCGGAAAGTTCAAACTGTACCAGCATGTGGATGTTTCTAGTAATCTAGAGGGTCTCCCTGTTTTCCAATATTGGCTGGAAAAAGAAAGAATACCCCGTAGTAAGTTTTCTCATATTTATCAAAGGCAGGCAGGAATTTGCATTTGTATCCTTTGTTCTACTTTATGAGGCATACTCATATAAATTCTGAAATGAGGTGCTTTGCTGATCTCTTGGAACAGTGCTAAGATACGTAGATGTATTAAACGCTTTTTATTTAAAAGAACAAAGTTTTCTGTTTCTGGTGACTCTTAGAGGACAATATGATTTGTCCCAGGGAAATGTTTTGAGTTTCGTCAGCCTTCCATGCAATGATGTGGGCATTTTGCTTTAAGATTTTTTCCCACCATGTTGATTTAGGGCTTATTTAAGTACTAGTTAAGAGGGCAGCAAAGAGGTTGAGGAGTCTTTTTTTTCCAAATCTTTATTATCTTGCTAGTTCTTCTGTAACATTACCTTCCACTAGAATGACTAAAATGTTTCTCTGAACTTAAATAAAAAAGTCATTGCTGCAAGGAGCAGCTTGTGCACTCTCAATCATAGATACTCTACTTTGTCCTGGTCCACAAGGACAGAAACTGTCTTCTGAGATAGCAGAATCACTCCTGAATCACTGGTTATTGCTGAACAAAGACAGAAATTCATGTTCATCTTCTAAGTCTGGCAGAACTAACTTCTGTGCCAGACAGCATGAAGGTAGTAGTTGTAACGTTTCTTAATACTGCTCTATCTTTTTCTGTTGTAAGAACTAAATGTATTTGAAATAAACGGTGAAGTCGTAGTGCCAGTGCATTTTCTTTAGTAGAAATTCAATAGTTAACCTGTAAGGCGGTCTGCCAGTGAGAAAATGCTAGTATTGAGCTAAGAACGGAGCACCAAAAAGACAGGTGTTTAAGACCAATGTTATAAGAAATATTTGAATATGCAATATCTATTGAAGCATCTAGAACAGCTTCTTGCAGTTCTCGTTTTACTGAGAAACATTTTTACTAAGTGGGGTTTTTTGCTTTATTAGATGGAAGTCAAAGAGCTTTTAATTGAAAGATTTTTTTGTAAATTTTTATTTTCAGGTTAGAATGTGTACATTCTAATATTATAATGCATTTTATATCATTTATAAGCTTTCTCTCAAAAAATATTCAGTAGTCTGTTAAATATCTGTATGCAGTTATTACTGTAGAAAAAGTATCAGTTATTGCAGCAGTAGAAACCTCTTTTTTCATTATTTTAAGTTTGAAAATGTTTTATTTTTGTAACAGGATTTTTTCCTTCACCACATATACCTGATAGTACTTGAATTTTCATGTTCAGTACTTTCACTTGTGAATACAGGGTTTACCTGAAAGTTAGAAAACTTTATAAAAATCAGCTTATTGCAGAGGGTATTGAGAAGGTATTGATTTATTGTCAGCATGCTGATGTTTTGTTTAAAAATGCTCAGTTTGAGTATTACCTTAACAGTTGTAATAATTTATTGTATAAACATAACTTAATTAAGACTATTTTGCTTTTGCTTCTACAGTCCATACAGTGACACTGTTTCTTAATATCTTTGGATGTTTGGCCTGGTTTTACGTTGATGCTACGCGAGGGGTTGATTTTGGATTGAGTATTCTCTGGTTCTTGCTTTTTACCCCTTGTTCTTTTGTCTGCTGGTACAGACCACTTTATGGAGCTTTCAGGTAACAACTTCAGCTTGACTTAGGATATTTAAAAACTTGTCGAAATGCATTAACATTCCAGAATTTGCTGGATTATCATTATGATAATCCTTTAATATGCTTTCATTAGAACAAGTAGTATGTTTGTCATGAATTCAGTTGTTGTATTTGAAACATAGATGGCAATAGATAGGAATATCATGGAATATCCTTTAAAGTATTTATAGCTTCTACCTTTGACAAGTTATTTGTAGGAAATATTTAACTTTGCATTGGGCTGATAACAGTTTTAAGGAAAATTCTCATTAAATCTCTATCCCTTCACACCAAGAATTTGAGTAGGTTACTGGTTGAGGGTTTTAAATTTCTGGCTTCCTGAATGAACTTCGTAAAACTCTACACTTAAATCTTACATTGTTAAGTGACCTACAGTGTCTGTAATTGAAGTAGACTGAGATTCTTAAGAATGAGTAGAGCAGGTATACAGTAATCAAACTCTAGTATTTTTCCTAGCTTTTAGCAATCTTTGCAGACATCACAATCATGAGGTGTGGTAGCTTTGTGTTTAAGAATAGAATGGTTGGTTTGCATGCAAAATTGAACTCTTTTTTTTTTGGTAAAAATCAGCATGTAGAGATTCTAAATCCTGTACTCTTACAGTATTTCTTGGGAATTTTTTTTTTGCATTGAAGTGATTCAGGATATTCTCAGTTAAAATGCACTAATTCTTGTAGAGGAAGGTTGATGGCCAGAAATTGCAGTTAAGCGTAACCTTTAGACTAAATGAGGTGTTTCTTTTTGCTAACCAAGGAGGTATTGCTGTACCCACACATCTTTGAGGAATCATATAGTTTAGCTTGCATTTGCTCTCTAGTAAATCCATAGTTTTTCTTAGTGAATATTGGTTGTTTGGAAAAGGAAAACTGCTACTTGCATATTCAACTTTTGGTCAGTTGCTCAGCTGAAAATGAAATAGTTATTGAACTGAACTGGTTGAATAAATAGAAATGAACAAAATCCCTTCTTCAGGAAGAGCTATTAATGGCAAAATCTGGTTCTGTGACTTAACTAAGTGATTTCTACTTTCTTTAGAACTCTGGTAGCAAGCATATCATATGATCATTAGTTTTTAATAGTAGTAAGTTGAGGTCTTTGTTGAGATTTTGCCTGTACATTTATATTTGCTTTTTTTTTTACTTTCAGTCTTTGTCAGGCTGGCGTTTTAGTAATATAAACAGCAAACCTATTTTGTATATTTTGCTTTTAAGCAACAGCTGCTTCAGTATTCTGGTCTGCACTGTGTATCAGTAATTCCACATTAGATTTTATTTCCTTTTACAAGTAAAATATTCTTTTCCCATCCTGCCAGCACTGCGAACTTCAGTCTGAAAGTGGAGCAGAATTCTGTTCTTCATGCATTGTAGCAAAACTTCTATGCTTAGTCTAATAGGCCCTGCTGTGTGCTGAACAGAACACTAAGGAATAGTATCTTGCTGCTATTCTCACCTCCATTAGAGGTGCAGGTGGCAAAAATACTATATTAAAGAAGAAGGAGCAGCTCTTGTAAATAAACACTCTACAAATCTACAGAATTACTGATACTTCAAGTCACTCTCAATAAATGAAAGGACTTTTCCTCTAGTTAATGCAGAAAAAATTTTTAGAT
Source organism: Calonectris borealis (assembly GCF_964195595.1). NCBI lineage: Eukaryota > Metazoa > Chordata > Aves > Procellariiformes > Procellariidae > Calonectris > Calonectris borealis. The sequence continues at coordinate 61,251,959 of NC_134352.1, forward strand.
CGGTACTACAGTATTTGCAAAAAGTCATTAATTTCCTGCTTTAATCTTTTTTCCCCCCCCTCTTTCAGGAGTGACAGTTCATTCAGGTTCTTTGTGTTCTTCTTTGTATATATCTGTCAGTTTGCTGTACATGTACTTCAAGCTGCAGGATTTCAAAGATGGGGAAACTGGTAAGTAGCGTTGCATAGCATTTGCTGTAGCGTTGTACTGTCTGCAAGACAAATGCTTATATTTGCTATAGCAACTGCAATATAGTCTGTGTATTTTTTAAAAAAAAATCTTGTGTTCCCTGGAATTGTTACATTTAGCACTCAAAAAAAGCATTTTTGGAGTGCTCTTAACTAGGAAAAGTGGGTGAAACATACCCCAAGAGTGTGGGGTACTTCTGTAATTAGTACTTCTGATCAAAATTTTGTCCTTCAATATAAACCACTTTGAACTATTCTTTTATACATTACCTCCTCTATTTTGGTGGTGTGTGGAGATGTTATTTGCTCTATATTTAAGGTAAAGACATAAGCAAAACTTGGAGAAAATGAAAATAATTTAGATAGTAATAATATACTCTTTGGATATTATTTTGTATCATTAGTTATTTCTAATTACATTCATATACTTACTACTTATTAAGGAAATTTGTAGCTAAAATTTGAAGAATGAGTCAACGATGTATTCTGGTGAATATAGTGGTGTATCTTTGATGTTATTTGAAAAGCTCATTTGTCCGAGTCAGCTCCTTATTCTGTAATAGTAGATTTTTCTTTTTGATGCTTGTATATTATCTTTTATTTGAGTCTTTGAGGTCTAATATTTAGATTTTACAAGGAAAAGCTATTGGGAATCAGTCACCATCCTTGGAAAAAAACCCAACAAACTTGAATTAACTAAAAGCATGGTTGTAGTACCCAGCTGGTGGCATGGAGAGCTATGACTGACAGTACTGTAGCTAGGTAATGACACTTCTCTGTGTCAGTCCTTTTTGCTGCTAATCTCCAAACATACAGAAGACAGACAAAACAGCATTGCTTTAGAACTGTACTCTAAGGAAAGATCCTGTTATATTGTTTTTACTCTCAAATCAGCTATTTTGCTTTTTCATAGATACATTGATTGATATTAACAAAATAAAAAAGTATTTCAGAAGGCCAACTCTCCAAGTATGTGGAGTGTGCTTTTAAGGATACTTGGGGAAGGGCTATGCAGGGGCATGAAAAGTAGCCAGATCATCAGAAAATGCTAATTACAGTTTGGTTTTTTGAGTTTTGTAGAGTCCAGTTGGACATAGGGGATATAAAAGCAGTTTGAAACAGGTAGAGGAAAGTTTTAAGGTTGTTTAGGTTTACAGAATTTTTTTTTTCTGTGGAAGAATAATTTCCGTCTTAATGTTTTATTTTTCTTAAGGCAACTGGCTTTTTGTGGTTTCAAGCTTGATACTGTGTTTTTCTGTTGGTGCTTCAGTTTTGAAGAATGGAGAAATGTTTAAAGTAGATGCTCATATAGCAATCTTTTCTATTAGTTAATCTGATGCCATCTACTTCAAAAAATGATCATATCAACTGAGAAAGCATCACTGTGTGGGTACAGCTAAATGAGTCTTCCCACATAGAAGCTGTGTGTGTGTGGCATGTTTTTGGTTTATATTTAAAGAAGTTAGAAGCTATCTTTTTAGGGGCATTCTCTTTTCCACAAAATCATATAGTCTTAAATCAGTCTGAAATGACAGTATGACAAAAAAAACCCCAAAAGTTGTTGAGCAGCTCTCTAATTTCTTCACAATTCTGCTCAAGGATAATCATCTTTAGTACAATTTTTCATATAGTTTCACTGCATGCATTGGGAAAAATGGAAACTAAGCTCTAAAAGCTTGTTAGAGAGCCAAAATATGCTTATGTAAAATTCCCATGACTTTTTCTTCAAAAATATTCAAAGTTGATCAGAACCAGGAGGTTATAAAGCTTTCCTTGATGTGGATACCTGTAGTTGAATGGTTCATGTACTGTGCTAGTAAAGTTTGTACTTTCTTTTTCCTTCAGTGGGTGGATTTCATCTCTTACTGGTCTTAATAAGAGTATTCCTGTTGGCATTATGATGATAATCATAGCTGCACTTTTCACAGCATCTGCTGTTATCTCGTTAGTTATGTTTAAAAAGGTAAGTTTCCTATGTTTGGTCTGGGTTTTGCTTTCCTGCTTGAGAGAGGTACTCTCTCACAAAGTAATGGGGATTAAATTGTTTTCTTGGGGGTGGGCCTTACCTATTAACAGCTGTACTTTTTTGTTCACACTGTTGTGGAGTTATGAAATGTTGTTTGTACAATGCACATATTTTCTGCAAACTAAAATGGGGAAGGACAGCTCTGAATAAGAGAAACTGGGAGGTAAGCCCACAGTGAAAGGGTTGATGAATGCACTGGACACTACAATTGTACCTGTAGATGCCAGGTTGTGATTTTCAAATCTGTGGTGATTCATCAGGCTGGGTGAAGTGCGATTCAGATGATTGCTAAGTTTCAGCTCTTACCAAAATAATTCCCATTCAAATCAATAGAAGAGGAGGATGCCTGGCACCTCAGAAAAGGATTTTTATTTCTCTGCTTCTATTATTTTAACATTTTGTTGTCAATTAATGATTGCGTAGCATGAAAGATCAAAGAAAAATGCTTTTTTCCCTTGGTTCCTTTTTGTGAATTTCCATCCAGAAGACCTAAGTTTAGATACTAATGTGCTAGTAAGTTTTTTATGTTGTTTAGGTAAAATGTAACTGAGCGTTCTGCTGATGATGTGCTGGCAGTTCCAATAATTCAACCTCAGTTACAGTTACGCTTAAAGATTTTCACATGCCCAAACTCTTCTGGCCTATTTACAGTAAGTTAGAAATTTTAAGCGTTGCCTGGAGATGTCCCTTCTCCTTATTTGTTTTCTGCATAAATACTCAGGTACAGGAGAAAGAAACAAGCAAGAAAAATGTATGGTGGAGAATTTTTATTACACTCTTCCTACCATATGTATCTGGATTCTTTAAAAAAACCTGCATACTCACATGTGACCTGGTGTATCTTTATGGATGAGAAATGGTCACATTTATAACAAAGAAAAAAGTTACAACATTAATTGTCCTGCTACACTTGAATGAAAATGTCTTTGCAATATTATATGACAACTATATTGTGACTTGATTGAATTTGAGTCAGAAATAGCATTTTAATTTTAATACTGAGGTAATTGAAGTTACTGAGGATTTGTTTTTTGTTGTACTAGAGATTCTATGCCATATTGTTTAGAGTGTTTGTAAGTCATATTGTTTAATACCTCTGCTTATTATGCAGAGCTATTGGACATCACAGTAGTTTAGCAGATACACATCTGCATTATTAGGCTATTTTATACTTTTTAATATCAAGTCATAGCTTAGCTTGTTCTTGTAACTGTATCAATCAAAGAAATTAAAATGTTTCTAAAAACTGATGTAGAAAAAGGTTCACCGAAATGTTATTGACACAGTGGATTCAAAACTACTTTTTTGGTTTTGTTTCCTGCTGTTTCTTTTAACATGCTAACACTTACTAACTCTTCTAATGAGTACGACAAGTTGTATACAAATTGAGACAGAAGACATTTTTGTAAGCTATGAGCCCTGCGTTATGCTAAGGATGCAGCCTGTTTGTGTATTTAAATATGTTATTTCAGACAGTAGATACCACACACATTTTCGTGAAGAACTCTGAGACCCCTCTGAACTTGCAAAAAGTTGCAGGTATTCCTACAGTCAAACTGTGCGTGCAGCAGGTCTGTCAAAAGTTGTAGCATTTGTGGGAGAAATGTCTGTTTATTCATTTCTGGATCCTCCCAAACACATGAGCAAACCAGATTTTCCCACCACACAGCTCTGTTTCATGTTTGAGATTTTGCTGTTAAACTACCAAGAAATGGAAGGCTCAGCACCGTTTTTTCACTGCTTTTCCACCTCCCTAGGTGCATGGTCTCTACCGCACAACTGGTGCTAGTTTTGAGAAAGCGCAGCAGGAGTTTGCAACAGGAGTGATGTCCAACAAAACTGTACAAACTGCAGCAGCCAACGCCGCATCAACAGCAGCAACCAGTGCAGCTCAAAATGCGTTCAAGGGTAACCGAATGTAGGGAAACATAAAAAGTCATCACGGTTCTCTTTGATTGTACTTTATTTTTCAGTCACTTACTATAGTCCCTAAAAGCCTAAAGGTCAAAATTCACACAGCATGTTTGTCTCTTCTGCAGCTGTGCATGGGTAAAATGGGAAATGTTTGGTTTATTTTAGTATAAATCTATTTATTTTAAAAAGATAACCATTCTTTGCCCTTCTTTAAGGTGTTGCATTCTAGAATATAAAGCCTTCCATATTTTATGGAGGATAAATAATTTCAACAATTGGCCTGAGAATGAATTGTGGTATATAATGATCAAATAAATGTGTTAAGAATTTGGAAGGTTTTTTAGTGGTTCACTCTGGTATTTTTTTTAACTTCAGGAAAGCACTTCGGATCAATTATTTTTCTTCATAAGAACGGTTTTCCCTATTTCTACTGTAAGAAGTGAGGTAAACTGAGAGATGTAGAAAGTTAGGTTTGGTTACTGCTTTTGCAATTTTAGCAGCTGCTGGAGTACAAATACAAGTAGGGTAGACATTATAAATTCTTTTCTTGGGTTTTTTTTAGGATAAGTCTTTTGATATAAACCTGTAAGTTTGCATGAATACTGTTGAGTTATCTGATCTTGTTTAAATAGTGTTTTGGTCCAGAATTTACCTGCGCCACTTTATAATTATAGCGTTTGTTTGTATCTATTTTCATGGAGTATTCTTTACCTGTGAGAAATGACTATGGTGCATAAACATTCTCTGTAATAGAATGTGTAATGCAGTGTACAGTTTAAGGAAGTTAACTGATGGTTTCAATCACAAAGCTAAATGATTATATATTTGCTATTTTTAATTTTAGTATTCATGTCTTGGGGTAATAATTTTGCGGAAAAGAAACCAATATTTACTTCTAGAACACTAATTTCTTGCCCCCCTTCCCTCTTCTACGTGCAGTGGTATTTTTGTTGTATTTGGGATTTTTTTGGGTTTGTTTTTTTTAAGTGTGGATTTGTGTTTAACAGTGGTACTAAATCTCTAGCCTAGTCAGTCACTCTGTTTTCTGCTTGCCCAAACCCCTTAACATACAGTATTTAATTTTTAAACAGGAATATTGTCTAAAATCAAGCTTTTTAAGCAATGGCATTTAACAGATACTTGAATTCATTTTAACGTTAACTCAGCCATCTTTGTGATGTGAATTTAAGCTGGGGGAAAAAAGCTTTTAAACTACTTTGAGTTGGAAAAGTGAGAAATACTCATCTTTAACAAAGTTAAATTTTAACTCATTGGACTGGAGATCTAAGAGGTTAAATTGGTGCTGTGGAACTGAACAATCCATAATGGTACATACCATCATAATATTCTAGAATAGAATCAGGTCTTAGTATCATGTTTCTCTCCGTTGAAGACTATTTATATTCTTAGATTGCCTCATGAGTCTTATGCACAATACTTGGGCTGTTTTTTCAAACTCTGTTTTAGAAAATGGAAACGGGAAGGACCACATCCTATAACCTGTATAAGTATACATTGTGGCTGAAATGAATGCAGCTCTTAAGGTGAATCACCTTTTGTAAGACAGGATAAAATTCGGAGGCCCCATCGTGTTCTGAATGTGGACTGACTTTCATAGATTCTTTCTCACTACGCTGTATTCCTAACAACAGAAGAGCATCACAAAAAATAAAATGCCTAGCTTAATCCCTGGATCAGTATTGTACTGTTAGCATGAAGTCCCTATTAGTCTCCTTTGTTTTACTAATTTCTTTAAATCCAACTTGAATTTGGATTAATGTCATAGTTTCACCTATGCTGAAGTTCATATTAATTAATATACTTGCTTCTAAATGTTCTCTGCATCATGAAGTTAAAAGCAATTTAAATATTCTGTGTAATAGGGGCTCTAAAATTTCATGCAAGTGGAGATGCTAGCATTGAACTTAAATTTGCGTGGAACGTTATTAAAAGCTTTCCAGGTAAAAGCCACCATTTTCTGTTGAGATCAGGCATCATCCTTCTAGCAGCTGTATATCAAGATTGTTCTTTTCATAATCTTTTAAACTTAACTTGAGGGTTGTATCAAGGAACTCTACTATGTATTACTTCCAAATCTAAATTTAAGAAATTCTCTTAGTATGTCTTGGATAGGAATCCCAAGGACATCATCCTTGCAATTTACCTTAAGTTGAAGATTGCATAACAACATACATTATTCACCAGAATATATTATGGAAAAAAATGTTAGGAATAAAACCTGAATTTGGCAAGTAGATTTTTTTCCCAAATGTTTAAAGGCTTTTTGAGAAAACGTATTTAATGTTCTATGTATAGGGAGCGTTGATTTGTAACGTCATGGGTTGAATGTATGGATTTAAACCCCCTAAGTGAAAATCAAGGTTCAGTTACACGTGAATTGTTTAAACCAGAAATCTCTGACACTTTGCAGCCCAAAAGGGAGGGAGAAGTTTGAGTGTAGCTTTGACAATAGAAGTCTGATATTTGTTAAAGTATTTTGTACCTAACAAAAACTAGGTTTTACAGTCTCTTATTAATTAATCAGAGTATGGCGCCCACTTAAGTTGTCATTTTGTAGTATTGTGGCAAATTGAGTACAAAGTATGAAGTTTAAACACTGGAATGTCAGTAGTCATTGATCTGTAATTTAGGAGTTGGTTTTATTTATCTGAGGGATGTTTGTATATTTTGTAAATTACTAACAATGCTCTGCCATCCTGGTGAATGTCATGGTTCTGTACAAATGCACTTCTTCTGTCCCTTTGTTGCATGTCTGAGTAGTTCAGAAGTTTTGTATATTTATTGTATTAACACAGTGTCATAGAATAAAAAATGACTTTTTTCCTGGGTGTTTGTTCTGTATAGTTTTGACCAACATAGGGATTTTTCTTCTAACAAACAGGATAATGTGCAGGGCGGATGATCTATGTAAAAGTCTCACTTGTTTTTTATAATTGTGTATATAAATGCTGTAATTCTGCTGAAATGGGGAAGCAAACTGTCCACTATGAAAATAATACATTAGGGTATTGAGAATTAGTTTACTCAACTGTTAGGAAGAAAATTCGTAAGCACTTGCAGCCCACTTCCTTGTGCTGCAAACTCACAAGGGTTAAACCCGTTCTGTCATTAGTGAATGAAATTCTACAGGTATTAAGTGAATCCTAAAACACTATTGAAAGTAAAATGAAGTTGCTGAAAACAGCATTGCTTTGGTAGTGTTTATTTTCCTAATTTCTGCCTATGAATTGACATTTCTGTATCACTGCTGTGTCTTGCTTTTTCTTTTTTTTTAGGCATTATCAGTGTCTGTTGATTTTTGTCGTGTAATACCAACTGTAACATCTGCTCTCTAGTACTGAATTTAGTACGGGGTTTTCTTTGAAGGTCAAAACGACTTCATCTAGACCACTGTGACGTAATTAAATTTGCAAATGCACAATACAGAGAACAGTATTCTGAGATACGGTCAGGATTATTTTGGGAGATAGCAGACGTGAGTTTTTGAAGACACTTGCGCATGCATGCATCATTTAGTAGTGAAATTCTTATCAACTTGATCTGTTTCTTTGTAATTTACAGATCTAGGATGGCAGTGGCAGCAGACTAAAGGAACAGTTTTTGTACTTCCTTGTAAGGACAGTTGTGCAGCATGATCCAGTCATGTTTTATGGTTAGAATTATTAGACAAGTGCTGTTCTGGGGAGATAATTCCTTTAGCTTGCTGAGTCTAGTTTTCCTCAAGAAGCTGTAAGCATGAAGTTGGGAAGGCGTGCACACAGAGTGAAAGCAGCACAGGGAAGAGAACTGTGATTAAAAATACTCAGCGATACCTCTGGAAAGATGTATCTGTCAAGAAGAAGGCATGCATCTAGAGCATTCTGGTTATCAATCAGTAGTAAGGCACAGTGGATCAGATCATTAAAACAAATGTGTGTTAGGTTTCACTCAGTTACATTAAAATGGGTAAGAATTAGTTTGTACTTTTTTTCCTACAAATTAATTTTATGTCTGCAAGTGGCTTTTATTCTCATCAGTAGAGAAATCAGGAAGACTTCAAAAGAAGTGGTACAGATTTCTTACCTCAGCAGCAAAATACTAGTTTAACTTTATGCTAGGATTAAACTAGATACTATGTCACACACTACTGGGGGGGGGGAAGTGTTGATGGGAAGTGTGACCTTTGGATCATGCTGTTGTACATTTTGTTCTGGAAAGAAAGAAATTGTTTGTCCAGCTGTTTAATGGAAGCATATACAGTTAATCTCAAATGTGCTTTCTGTTGGATGACTTGGATAGTGATTACACCAAACAACAGTGCTTTTAATTTGTTTGTTTTACCATCTCTCAATACACTCAGTGCTGCGACGTGACTGAGTAATGTGTGTGTGTATATATATACACATATAAAAAATGCACTGTCCTGCTTCAATGAGTGTTCCTACACATTGCTGTTAGTTCACTCAGAGGTGAAGGAGAACACTTCAGCAGAAAGGAGCTGCTGTACAAAGCGTTGAGAAGACCAGGTTTTACTTCTTTGTACCCATGGTTCAGGAAGGGAAAACGTTCAGCTGGTGAGATGGGAAATTTCAGAGATGGATTTTTGGTGATGAAGTTGGAGATTGTATTAGTAATTGGCAGCGTGCTTGGAACAGGGCTAACGCAGGCCTGGAAAACAGAGTGGGCTGTAGAGTCCAGATACTTCTGAGCATTGACTTGGCTTTTCTGCTTTGCAGATGTGTACACTAGGGCTGGGTAGGATACATGGGCTAGAGCCCAGGCCGTTTCAAAAAACAGCTGCCTCTGACCACTGATGCCGCTGCGGCATCAGCTGCTCTGCCCTGTTTCAGCTGGCAGTGCTGCAAGTAGATTTTACAATGTTGATAGCCAGATTAAGCAATCGTATATAGTCTGAGCTATAGTCACTATACTCATGCCAAAGCATGTGTTGCCGTTTGCACTGCAGGGCTGTTGTCTTTGCTATGCATGTATTTTTGATGTTTTAGAGAAAAAAGTGGATATGCTGGATTGGGCAGTGGGGTGATACTTTCTGTCCAAGGTAAGAGAGCAATTGGAAGTGGTCAAAATAACGTGATTAAATTTTGAATTCTTTTTTATTTACCTTTCTCAGCTGGATCAAATTACTGATCCCACTGCATCTGAGTGATACCTAAAGCTGGTTAGGGACACCGATGCCTATGCTCTCAGACTTTCTCTGGTACAAAGATAATCAAATCAAATCAAAGGCATCTATTTGAAAAGAAGTTTTCAGTGAATCACAGGAGCAAGACAACATCTTTATGATCCCGTCCCTCTGATGTTAATAATACACATTCACTTTCTCATTGCGTCACCATTCCAAACCTAGCTGGAGCTTGGGGAGGAAGCTACTAGAACACAGAAATATGTTATAATTCACACAATTAGAGAATTGAACTCTGCGTTCTCCATTGCCAACTCCATTAACCTTACTGAAAAAGGGAGGTAATATTTTTAGCTGTACAAATCAGTACTTGGTAATTTTTTCAGCAGTATTTTGTATTTGTAGAATACCTGCTGTATCTATACCTGCTTTGAAGTCCATAAAGATGACTAATGTGGTGGTGCATTGAGTGGCACCTATCCCCTAAATTCTTCCGGACTGTAAGTTTCTAAATGTTCCAAGCTTTAACAAAGAGCTACTTCTTGGAAATTTAGAAACTGTTACAAGGGTAATTAAACTAAATGCAATTAATTATATGTAAATTTAATAGAAATGGACCGTAGCAGCTATGAGACAAAAGCGACAGCCTGACTTTTCTGCAAAATACTGAAAGCCTTACTCCTAGTTCTGTCTTAAATGTGCTTAGAGAACAGTATGTAACCTCTCCGTAGTGTTTGTCAAGTCACAGGTGAAAGGTAAGACACATTGTGGCAAATACCATTTAAAAAGTCTCTGTGATTAAGCAGTATTTGTGTTACAACCTTCGCTACTCCTTTTCATGAGGAGGGAACTGTGGTGCTTTAGTTGCAAAATGAAGAACATTTGTCAGACATATATTCAATTAGAAGGTCTCTTTAATGCAACTGTATTGTATAACACATAGCTACAATTTCATATGACATGCTTTTTGATCAGTAAGTGGTAATAATTGTTAAAGTCAGATGGAAATATGAAACGCTAACAACATCAGTGGGCTGGGATCTTAAATGCTACTAAAGCTACAATTAAAGCTACCTTGCTGTGGCTCAACTTGTCCAATATGTTTGAATTAAGGTAGTCAGACTCCTGTTAAAGTTTGAAAACTCACATTTTAATTGAAATTTAGATTAAAAATAACACATTAGGTACATCATTCATGCTAACAAATGTACATAGTGGTGACTCAAGAACAGAAAAACAGTACCACAAATAAACCATGGCTCAAAATCTACTCTAGCAGGGTTGCCACAGCTGCTCTTCCTATACAAAGCGGCTGTGGTGTATACATTTTTGCCATGCTGTGCTTTTGTTGGGCTCTGTCCTTTCCTTGAAGTAGGCACCAGCGCCCACTGCTTCCAAGGAGGACTTGAACTCCTCTCCGTTTACCACTAGGACATGAGATACTCTGGTGTGGGGTAATGATGGAAAGGACTTGGCTGAAAAACAAACTCAGAATCCAGAGAACTTTATTGAGTAAAATAGATCTAAAAAGGTGATATAGACAACCCAGAAATAGCTCAGTAGCAATGTTTTTTGCAGTGCCATGTTATAAATAAAGCACATTAAGAAACCTTGCTGAGCCTTTTCAGCTTTTAGATTGTATACTGCCAGAGATGGACACAGCTTCACATTTGAATTGTCTGTATTATATAGAACTGAGTATTTCAAATCAATCTGTAAGAGATTTTTTGTTAAATTTTTAAGCTGCTGTTACTACTGTTGTATTAATCTTCAAAATCAGTGATTGTATTGCATTACTCTATGCTTTAGTTTGTCCACACCACCACAACTCCAGCCACTTCTTCCTTGAGAAGTGCCTTTTCAAATATCTTGTTTAAAAGCAAAAACTAAGTGGGGGGGGGGGGGGAACCCACAACAAAACCCATTCCTGGTATTGCACATCTCACACAAGTTTGTGTATATATAGATAGATATATATATTTTTTTTAAATATGCTACGATTCAAAAAAAAAAAAAAGTCTATGGCACTTTATAGAATACAAATTTACGAAGTTGATCAAACCACAGATGTTTGAAGAGTTCTTCAATACCACAAAAACAAAGTTAAACAGAACTAATTGGCACACAGGTTTTAAAGAATCCACAGCAAATTCTTCTAGATCCTATGCAGTGCACGTACATTAAGAAGCAGTTACACTTCGCAGCCCCCTCATGAAATTAATTAAATTAGCTTTAAGCTGATTTATCTTTTTTGGGGGGGGTGGGGTGGTTTTTTTGCAAAATATCTTTGAAAGCTACTGCTGAGGTGAACTTCAGGAACAACTTTAAACAGCTGTCAAATTTAATGAGTGCACCCTACACCTGAAAACCTCATCCAGAAAAAAAAAAAAATCTGCAATATATACCATCTTACCACTTGCTAGAAAAACAGAACCCTGAGAAAAGAAATTCTGATTACTTTTTTCTGTATTTCTTCCCAGCCTGTCTTCTATCTGTGCTATGTGATGAACATGGATATTCTTGCAAGTTAGTTGATTATGCTGCTGCAGAGCAAGTTGATAGTATACCAGCAACAAGCAGAAAAGCTGGTTCTTCTTGGTTACAAATGCAAACAAAAGCAAAACATGCCTCTGAAAATACCTCCTTTGTATTTAAAAACCGCCCTATTCAAATTTTTTAAGCGTTCTGTAGATTACAGCAGAGTAATGTAAATGAAGGCTGGTCATTGTTTACTTCTAAGCCAAAGCAGTATATGCCCTCTATACCTTTTGGAAGAACTGACCTTATTCTGACTAATTAAGTGCTTAAGCCAAAGCAGCATTTGTCACCCTAGTATAGTGTCAAGATTTGTCGGCACTGGTGACGTGGACATTGGATTGCTACCCACCTATGAAAAGCTAAAACTGTAAATCTACTTCATAATTAATTTTTAGCTGATGTATAAGCTACTCCTATTCTTCTGGTCTCCCCCTTTTCCAGCTGCAGAGCCCACACGAGCAGAGTGGAGCTGGTGTCCCAGACCTGTGGTGCACACTCCAGCAGGGGGCTCGGAGGAACGTCAGGAGGGCGCTTTGGGTCGCCTTGCAGCTGTGCTGGACCTGAGGGACGAGCCAAGTGCGTCCCCCTCAGGTGGCATGTTTGTGTGTACAGGAGAAAAACAAACACAGGTGTGGACAGGACGCTGTGCTGGCTGGGATTTCTGTCCTCAGACACCACTTTGTGCTAGTAATTTTGATTTGTTAAGGTCTTGCTCTGTGCAGGCAGCTGGCAGAAATGGTTCCAGACCATAACTTTTTTTTTCTTAAATTAAATATTTAAAAGAAAAGTGAATTACCCGTTTTAAACTAGAATACGGTGGATGTGGGTTGCAGGAGCAGGTGAATGCAACAAGAGGCTAGATTAAAACAATCCTTTTTTAATATTGGCAGAAGTTGACCTTGTTTGTTGCACAGCAGCTCAGAGATCACCTCTGTATCCATCCGGCGTGTGGCTTGAAGGTGCACTGGGCGTGGACACATGCGGGCTGGGAGCTGGACCTGGTCTGCTCCATAGACCGGCCGGGCCGAGGCGGTGTCCGTGCTGCACAGCAGGCACTGGAGAGGTGCTCCAGCACCACCACTGCTAGTGTCCACCTGTGCGCGAGGCTGGCCCTGGGCTTTCGGTCGTGACTGCTGAACAACTCTTGTATTGCAAATGACTTGAGCAGTGTATTGAAATTAGCTATCTACCTGTACAGTAACAATGATTTTTTAATACCTATAAATAACTAATGGCACACTTTACGGGACTGACCAGGCATAAACAAGCATCTCTGCTCCATATTATACAGTGAAGCGATGGAGAGCTGCACTGTCACTGGATGGTGTTAAACTACCAAGAAGTAAGAAGAGGAGTTAGTATGTCATTAGAACTGCTTCTCAGCTGAATTATCCCCAATGCTCCTATGGCACAGTTGCATTATTCCTTTGTTTTTTAAAATACCTTTTAAATTTGTTTTCAGAAGTAGTTCTAGTAAGTGATGCAACACCACAAGTAATACAACCAACTGCCTTTGAGAAAGGAATGTGATTTGTGGCAAGGTCTGTTTTATTTCTGCTGATTGAGTTGGAAAAGGGTCCATACTACATGCGGTTTAAGGGAAAAGATCCTCCCAGCCATGTAGAATTTGGCAAGACTTCCTGAAAAAATGTAAATTTCTTAAGGACTCATGTGGCTCTGGGTCATGAGACAGATTGATCTGTAGACGAGGAATGAGGTTTCACTGGCAAGAGAAAGAATAATACTGTTCAAGTCCAACGTGCGATTGACATTTGTAGGAGAGGCTACAGCCCGGGCCAGGCTGTTGGCATTCACAAAGATAATGCCCAGCTGTGCCGTGGGGAGCTGTCATCTGCTTGCGATTTCAGGAGTTTTAATAAAGGATGTAGAAATATTTCTAACAATGGTTATTTCAAACAATTTTATCAGAATCAAGTGAAAGCCAGTGTAACAACAGCTCCTCTGCCTAGTCAATGGAAACAAAATCATTTACCTGCCAAGTAGTAAGTGGCACACACCTTGCACTCTAAGTTTCAGGACAAAGAAACCTGGCAGGGACTCAACTTTTTAAATGCTTAAAGATTGGTGTAAACTGCGTCACATCCAACATACACTTACTATCCGAGAAGGCACTGTACTTTAAGGAAGTTCAGTAACACAAAGCACCAAACCAGGTGGTGGTGAAATATTCACGGGTGAGGGGAGCCCTTGGAAACAAAGCCTAATTAAAATAGGCTTCTCTTTTGTATAAGAAAAAAAAATGTGCTGGCTTTTATTATTTTAAATCCAAATTGTTCAAAGTGACCAAGGTGGATAAGGCAATCCGATCAATCAGAATTTGTCAGTTATAACAACAACAGTCCTGCTATATACACGATTCCTCACCTCCCCATCAGATTAATATATTCCACTGTGTCCTGATCATAGAATGAAACCAAAAAAAATCCCCAAGTATTTACATTCTGCCTTCTTGGGATCCTTTCTCTGATCCTCATCGCCCAGCAAGGAAGGAAGACCGTTTCAGTAGTTCAGGGCTGGAATGCATGGGGCTCAATCACACAAGTGGTAGAAACAGGTAAGCGGATCTGCTTGTCCAGTCAATGGAAAGCAGATTAAGATCCAGGCGCTGGTATTTTTCCCCACTGGAGTTAAAGGAGGCAGATAAGGTTTTTTCCTTCTTCTATTTCTTCTTGCACTTTGTCACTGGATGTGGCTATTTCAGCTTGCGCCGAGAAGACTGCACAGATGAACGTCAGAATAGTGCCACCAATAGCTGTGTAAAAAGCCCAGCCCAAGGAGCAGTCTCCTAGTTTGTAAGCAGAAGCATAAGGTCCACAATAGCTTATCGCTTTCTGGCATCCCCAACCTGCAGGGTAAAGTATCAAGCCTAAGATAAGGAAGAGGCCTAGAAATAAAAACAGAAAGGCAGAAGTTTAACAAATGATCAGTTTAACACTAAATGCAACACATGTAGTAATGGTTATCATGGTCGCTACTTGCTCCTAAGTACCACGATTAGGAGAAGACGACTCTTCCTCATCCATCCAACCTCCCTTTACTGCTTGGAGCTATCCTGTGTTTTTTCTTGTGAAAGGCTTTTTCTTGATAACGGCCAAGTTCCTAATTTTAATCTCTGTATTCCTTCTGCATCCTCTGTTTTCAAACATTATTGCTAGGTACACAGACATTGCAAAACATTCAAGCATCTCTACCTACTGTTTATACTTGCACTTTTCAAATACTTAGGAATGTTTGCATCCACTTTTGAGTTTGTGTTTACCTAGCCCTCATTCAGCTTTATTTAGTCATTCAGCATAAACATTTTTGCCTTTTTTCCTCTGGATTTTTCCTACATTGATTTCCTTGCCTGGGAAAAAGAAAAAAATCTCACACTGCATCTGCTTATTTGGCCACATTAGGACATCGTAGAAAAATAATACTGCCAGTTCAGTAAACTGCTTTTGTTATGAAGGGATTCTGGAATCAGCTCCAAACAAATGGATCTAAGTACCCACAGCCAATCCCACTGGGATCGTTTAAAGAGGCGATTGACTGCTGCAGAAGGAAAGCATGCTTCCAGTGATGCAGGAGCAAAAGCCTCAACTCCCCATCTTACTGAACTGCCCGAACACCCTGCTGTGCCTCCGGCTGGAAGTGAAAAGCTCAGTCGATGTTTTGCCCATCTGATCATCTCTCGTATTCAGAGTTCTCTCTCCTATGAGGACCAGTCATTATCTAAGCAGTGAAGGGCTTCATTAAGGAAATTAAAAGTCACATTAGAGTCCCTGCACACATGATATGTCTTTGCAAAAAGATGAGAGATTTAATCAAAATGCCTAATATGCTAGTGGCTACAGTGCTCTCTTACGGGCCTTGCTAAAAAATCACAGTGAGTTAAAAACAAATCTCCCTCCTGCAAGGTACGTAGGAAGGACCTAAATATCAGGACAGCTCATGGTTATCAAAATTTGCTCTCTATTTTCTTTAAAATTTTACTCAGAAGAACGGGAAGAATTACGAAAAATAGTTTTTGCTTAAACACAACCAGTTTATCCAGAAAATTAATACAGCCTTCCAGATCCCATAAATATTACCAGTTTATTTGTCCTGCACTGTAAAGTGCTTTATTCAACATGGCACTTTGACAAAAATAGCTGGTAAAGGTGCTGTCACCACGTAGAAGTGGGCTGAAGGCTGTGCTTTTTATGTATGGTGCTGGTTCATCCATTAGATTTCATCTAATCTCTAAATTTCTCCCAAGTAATAAAATAGAAAACAGTCCTTTTTTCCCCTATACTGAGAGATAACCAAGAACAGCCATAAAGATTTGTTCGCATCTTCTTCAATTCAGTTAGACCAGCCTATTCTGCAGTATGTTAAGTTTCCTTAATTGTTTGTTTAAAGAAATTCAGCCAGATGCAAGAAAACTTTCTCACCGAGAAAGAAAAGCTGGGTCCTCGCTAGTAAGCAGTTAATATACACAGAACGTAAAAACCATCATCCAACTGTCTAAAACGAACGTCTATGAATGCCAGACATTTCACAAAAGAAAGTCTCTCCTCCAGCATTTTTCTAACGATGACACAACACCATGGGCATGAATGAACTAAATGTCATTATTCTTTGGGGCAGCAAAATCCATTAGCGAGTGATATCCGTTCTCTGTGAAGGGATTTCATCACTGCTTACATTTAAGAAGCAATGACAAATTTTATGCAGTGTTTCCTGGCTGATTGGCCAAACTACATTAAGTATAAATTATTGCTTTATCTTGGACAGACCTGGATAAGCTGTGCTTTCATCCTGCTGAGCCCTGCAGCCGTTTCAGACTAAACACCAGCAGTTCCTTCTCTTCTATTCATCACTAGTTTCCTGTTCTGCGTAACTGGCATGACCACACTATGTGTTTTTCTGACTGTACATTGGTATGGGCCAGTTGCCATTTTCTCTAATGATCACAAGCCCTTTGGTAATTAAAAATCACCCATCACTGAATTAAGACGCCGGATCTGAAATGCCAATGTAGCTGCTGCCAACAAGGAAGTTTTTAAAGTTTACCACTCCATCACTCACAAACCTAGAGAGCCTGTGTTTAACAGCAAACCTGGCTGAGTCACAAGCAGGACTAAGAAAGTACGTCCACCTCTTTTTACTAGAGCTACAGCACCGAACAACTCCTGAAAGCTGGTTCATGGTAGGTATGCCCCAAGCTGAAAAGCTGTTACCCAAAACTCAGCCCCCTGAAAGGCTGCAGCACTGCTGTCAAGTGTAGTCATCAGGACTTCACTGAATTAAAACTTTTTTTTTTTAAGAATACAGAAAATTCCTGGAGGAGTGTTGACTACAGCCCATAATTTGATAAACTACAGCTGTTTTCTCAAAGATGAAAACAAAATTTGGAGAAAAGTCTTAACTATGGACTGAAATACGGTCAGACTCTCACCTGATTTTTCCTTCAGATAGCTAACTTTGTGAATCCCATACTGGCCTAGCATAATAAAAGAAAAAAAAAAGTAACGTTTTCACTATCAAACCTACCTTCTACTACTCCAGTTCAGTGCAGGCAGAAAGCTTCTCAGGACATGCACCTCTTCTCACTATCACTAATATTTATCATCATTTCTCATTTCATTAATACCTGGTTCCTACTTGCTAGGAAAAGTGAATAAAAATGATTCAATTAAGCCAATTCAATATACTCACAACAGAAAAAGCAAGTGGGGAGGCATAGACTCCTCATCACATATTCAGCTCAAAGCTCCAACACCCAGAGCAACGGCTGAGCTGCACAGAGTGCAGAGATCCCTTCCTGACTCTCCCTACCTGCCCGAAAAGGGGTGCTCAAGTAAAAAGATCAAGAGGAGCTTTGCCTCCTGCTTCCCAGTAACCACAAAAGAGACAGTCAGAGGCTACAGAGGTCATCTCAATGACTCCCGCAGCTTAAACAAAATTGACAGAAGATGCTTTACTACCCACCAACAGAGCAAACCACGGCCTAAAGCAGAAGCCAGGAATCCAAAGCACTCAACTGTCCAACTACCTGTAACCAGAGCAGCAGCTTCCGGAGACCCCCAAAAAAGAACCACCTCTCTGCTCCTGGGAACATGGATGCAGAGGGAAGAGAAGGAAAAATGCCCATGTGGAAAGCAAAAGGTAAGAGATAGCAGGGGTAGCAATGGCAGGAGAGGTTGTGATGCTGCTTGGAAAGTCATGGTCTGCTTTTAAACAGGCAAAACGGTTAAATGCAATACGAATAGCTCAGCAGTCTCTGTGCCCTTCTACCCTTGACCTAAGGAGCAGTGCACAACCATTTTGTGCAAGACGAAAAAGTCAGAGGGCTGTTTCTACAGCTAACAGTGTAGCCTTGATCTACATCTAACTGCACACGCAAGCAGCTGCAGTTGAGCAAAAACCACTTACAGGCCAGATTGTGGCGAGACGATCCACAAGGGGAAAAAACATGGTAAATCCTCAGCGCTGATTTCTCATACCAGAGTCCACAGGCCAGAGCCTGGCCAGGTCCCTTACATCTCTGCTTCTTTGATAGAAGTAAGTTTAAGCTTAACTGCCTATATCCCTGCCTGTCTGTAGCTGCTGCTCAGTCCCTGGGGCTCACCTGCCTGCAGCTTTCTCATCTTGGGTATTTCTTTGCATTGCCACAGAGCCTGGCAGCTCTGCTCACAGCTTCTGCCGCCAATAGTTGACAATCTGCTTTTCAGACACGACACACAGAGATGGAGCACAAGGCACGAGTGAGATAATCCCGAACAGCATACTGGCAATAACTTCATCAAATCCATAGCCTGCCAGTTACCAAGTTTTTCTTTTACAGCCTCTGCAACAAGACAGTCTTAAGAAAAATGCTGAAGGAAAAGAAATGGGTTTTCAGTTGCTTGTGACAGCACAACGCAGCATGGGGGTGCATGGTTTTGTTTTCTGAAGAGTCCCCGGGGGGAAGGCAGACGAGGGTGCTGGATGGGCTGCACGGAGCCAGGACAAAAGTATCTTGCCAGCGAGTGAAACACGGCAGAGACCACGGCCTGGAGCTTACAAGGGGCTGGAAAGGGGAGCCAAGCGCCTTATCCCTGGCATTCATTTATACTCACAGCACACAGGAACACAAGACCAGCTCCTAGGACAATCTACAGATTTGTGTATAAAAGTTGCTCTCTGGATTGATTAACTATCATAATTCTCAGGTTTCTTGAATTTGATTCAGTTATTCTTACACTTGACTCATTCAATTGTTACTTCTGTACTTAATCTGTATTGTGCGGCTTTCTAAGCCATTTAATGCTGTAAATTAAGATTAAAGCACTTACACTTTTGTTAGCCATAGAAGTACAAAGCTCATTTTGTGTTGTGTAATTTTACGTCAGCAAAATCTGATAAAGCAACGATTATCTCCTGTCGACAGTTTGCCTTGAGACGTATCTGGCAGGAGGACAATAAATATTAATGATAGAGATTTCGTTTTCTTAGTAAATCAGTTTTTGCTTTTGTCCCAGTGTCTTTGAAGAGAAGCCAATCTTCAAGAGAAAGAACAGAGAACGAAAATCAAGTGCTCCGTCTGAAGAAAAGTTTTCTGCAATGAATCCTTTCAATTCTTCACGCTGACGTACAGTAAATGAGAGTTTTAATTCACAGCCAATCTACCTGTGCAATTACTGCTGTTTTTTCCCCTTGCTGGGAGGAACAAATTAATTTTGAAAACACTGCAAGCTGTTTTCCACTGTGCTCCTCTACAGGCTCACAGAGCTCAGGCTTGCTGTTCTAGATTTAACCCCCTCTCTGAGCACAGCTGCACTGCTGGGAGTGCAGCTTCTGCTGTACACATACTCTTGTTCCTACTTCTTAATTAGCTCTATCCCACTTTAAACCTTTAAATTTTTCATAATTACATTTTCCTTTTTGTTAGTTGTTGCCAGCTCTCACTAACTTTTCCTCATAGGATTCCTTAAAACAGAGGTCTGAAAGAATGCTACACAATGCTGCCAGATGCCTAGGAATGACAACAGAAAACTATTTAAATTACTTTTTTATCCAGAGACCTCATCTAAAACTTTTTGGTATAAGTCTGTCAGCAGAGAACATTTTCCCATCTTTCACTGAAGGCAGTTTGCCCACATAACATTTTATTATCAATCCCTAATTACCTGCTTTCAAAAAGCAGCTTTAAGAAATACAGAATTTAGATGAGATTTAGATTTTATTGGGATTATTAGACTAAAATATATTTCCTGATTACAACACAGACAGCCTATTAAGCATCAGCCCTTCTTTATTCAAATGATGTAAAAGCAACTCCTTCCTCCTAAAACACTAAAGCAAAATATTACAGCATACTGTGAAATACCAATATAAATATAGCAGACTGAACCGCTGTGCAATGATGTTTCTAAAGACAGTTCAGCCACGCTTTTTCTATAGGAGAGTCCTTTTTGTATTTGTGCACCAGTATCTTTTCCCCTTTTAAGGGCCTGGAACTGCAGCAAGCAATTGCTCCTCCTGGTTTTCATACACTGCAGTAGCGCTGCCAGGTTAACATTGTGGAAAACCAACAGACGGGTCTATCATTATGGGCATTTGTATGTCACATTATGTGCTGGAGTCAGATCTGAGTAAAGCTTTTTCTTTCCATCCTTGGAAGCAACCCTCGAGACAGGGGTTAGGCAGATGCTTGTTTAGCTAAGTGAAGGCATGCTATTTAGTTTTGACAGTCTCCTGGGCAGCTGCTGTTGTGCCATATTAAACAACAGCATATACTAACAAAGCCAATTTCCATTGCAAAGCCTGAAACTATCTTCTCATTTCCTAGCAAAATAACAA
Organism: Calonectris borealis; assembly: GCF_964195595.1. Lineage (NCBI taxonomy): Eukaryota > Metazoa > Chordata > Aves > Procellariiformes > Procellariidae > Calonectris > Calonectris borealis. The sequence goes on from NC_134352.1 coordinate 61,272,597, forward strand.
AAAAGCTTTTAAATGCTGCTGAAGAAACAGGAAATTAAGCAGCTGTGATCAATGAGGTGGCACTGCAACAGGCTCCCATGGAGCAGCACAACCGAGCAACCACATTTTAAGAGAGGAAGAGAAAAAGGGTAAAGGCAGGGAGGGATTAGCCTTGCACACCACCACGCAGGCACCGCAGGCGGGTCGCTTCCTCAGTGGCAGTGATCCTGATCATTCTCCTGCGCAGCCACAGGAGATTAATGCTTAGCCCAAGGGCACTGCACCAGCCAGGCAAAATAACCCTGCCTTTATTGCTCATATGTCCAATGTGTTAATATACCTGAATACCTGAACAATTTCCTGTGTAAAATATTTGTACAAATGTACTATGCTAGTTTAACCCAAGGAGGCTTTCACATATGCAGAATTTCCCTGGCAAACCTCTACCCAGCAGAAATACTACCAGGTCGCCATTTGCATGCTTTTGACTGCTTCATCCGCTGACTGACAACCAAGCAACAGCCTCCTACTCAGCAGCTGTATAACAGACACCTTCAGCCCTATGAAATGATTCAGTAATCTCATTATAATCTGATGAGAGCTAACGAGGCGGGCTAAGGCCAGCTGATGTGGTGGTCTCAGCACTCCACACTGGCTACAGCAAAAAGGCGAGGGTAGTTCTGAGACGCTGAAGGGAGCATGGGCTGCAGTAGCCGCAGCACAGGGCCCCAGACCTGCCTCTGCAGCTGCTCTCCATCCCCCTGGATGACTGCAAGCAGCTGACCAGAAGCAGGTAGGTCTTTGCCCAAGAAGAAAGGGGAGACTCTGCAAGCCCTAAAGCCTTGGAGATGCCCCCTGGCCCACTTGGAAATGCTTCACAACGAACAAGAGAAAAATTTGTAACATTAAGAAGATCAATGCTTAAAAAAAGCCTACCTCGACAGCACACTCAATGGAGGTTTGCACAAGTAGAGGGGATTTGGGATAAGTTGGAAGCATGGCTGTTGAGTGTGGGGAGGGTTGCCAGTGGCAATGCACCGAGGCAAGGTCCGTACCTCCATACCTGCAGTCACTGCAGGGGACTGCAGCTGTATACAGATTTCAGTGTACCTGGGATACCCTAAGCTGATGCAGGAGAATGAGGTGATGGCTCAAAACCTGCACAGATTTTTTTTTTTTCCTTTAAAATTGTGTCAGGGTCATATAAGGGTAAGTAGTTACCAGAAGAAAAAGCAGTTCCCTAACCACTGCCTTGCCCAAGCTGAGGAAGAGGATAAGATCCCTACTCTTTTCAACAATAAATTAACTATACCATTTGCTCATGCGTCTTTTCCCATTTATTACGCAAATCAAAGGTGCTCATTCTTAACCAAACCTATGCAAACATATGTAAACTTCCGATGGCATTACTGATGTTGGGGTGTGAAAACAGGGACAGGAATACAGTGCAAGGGGCTACTGGTGGGAGACTTAACTATTAAGTATATTTTGCTACCCACAGAAAAAGCCAAAAATAACTCAGTTTATCAGCTTGAAGCGTGTTGCTTTGGCAGAATGACATCATATGGGAGATTCATGGTTTGTTTTTTTTGACATTGGTGTGATCTAACTGCTTGGACTTCTCTGTAACAAAGCATGAGCCTGCAGACTCCTGTTTTTAGGAGAGGGGAGGGCAGATTCACCATTAGCTTTTAATAATTTTTATATATGTTGTGAGAGTCCCCATTAGTTGGGAGGGAATGAAATGCGGAGACTCAAAATAAGATCAGTCCCAAGCCCTGAAAGGACACCGCTGCCTCTTTGCTGGCGGTCAGCCATGTGGAGTCATGTCACCACACTGCGGGGGCTCCCGTGCAGCTGAGGCTAACCCTGAATAAGTCAAGATAAAGCACCTTACAGGGGAAAGGCCGAACGTTTACAAGGTTTCTGCAATGCAGAGGTAACCGAAGACTTCTCCACTTGTAGTGCCACTGCTCCGGCACAGCCACGAGGGCTGGTCACTTCTCACATTTTACCTTAAAAGCCAATGAAGCATTGAGTGTTTTTAATCTAGGACAGCCCAATAAAAGGCTTGAAGCTGCTAAATGAGAAACTCAATTGTGGATGGTAAATTTGGGAGGTTCCTGAGTCAGGGAGGGAAATATCAGACTGTGTCAATTATTCTGTCCATGAAAGAAGCAGAGGAGAACACCCAGTACATTTCACACCACTCACCATAACCTTTTCCACTGCCATTCGACCAGTGAGCACCATGCCCTCCAAACCATCAATCACTTATGCTGAATCAGCAGAAAGGGAATGAAAACCACCACCTCCCGACCACAGTTCTATGGCAGAGGCCGAAGCAACAACCTGCTTCGGCTTAAGCAAAGAGGTAAAAGGGCTGCAGGCCATCTTTTTCACGGCATTACATTTCCTCAATACTGATCCCGCAGCACAAACAAGACGTCAGGGGTGAGGGGAGGAGAAGCTGCAGAGGAAGTAAGGTCCAGCAAGAAGGAAAAGGTGAACGTGGATGGGAGGGAGGAAGGAAAGGGAGAATTTCAGGTGGCTTCATGGGTCATACAGCAGCAGCAGAGTGCAGGTCATCTGCATTGGGGGAGGAAGCATAACACAAGCCCACTGAAGACAGCAGCTAAGCATAAGTTAGTCCCCCGTCTGGAAAGATCCGCTTTCATCTTTTTTCTTGCGTTTGAGTTAAAACTCAGCATTTGTTAAGTTTAAATATTCTCCTAGTGTTTGCATTCTATATACAAACAGCAGCATCAGCCTTGGCCTTGAGGCCTGGAAGCAAAAGTCCAATGGAAAGGGAGCCCTGCTACCCTCCCGCTATCCCCCTGGCCTCTCGGGGACAGCCAGTGCTCTCTTATCCTGCATTGCCAGGGCAGGGCTGAAAAGAAGTTCTCGACATCTGACCTACACCCGTAGAGGTAAGGGACCTCGGTGTGCACGTGTGCCACAGTAAAACATTTCTCAGTGGGTAGTGTGAGACTTTCACACTCACTGAGCACCATTTCATGGAAGAGATTTATGCTTGCCGAGAAAATCAGCTGCCAAACTTGATCACTGAAAACGTGATTTTTTTGTTTATTTTTCTATTCAATTTACAATTTGCTGGGTGTCTACTGGTTCCCACGTGCCCACCTTGGTAGTGCAGGAGATGAGCCGACCACCAAATCTAACAAAACAATGAGATCCTTTATTTCTTTGAAGTTACTAATACTTTCCCTCAGGCTCAATAGCAATTTAGCACTTGAACTCAATTTTCCTTCCCTGGCATATTCCAACACAGCAGTCCCCTTTGCTTGAACTTTCAGCAGCCAAGTGTGTATTAGATGTCGTGCTGGCATTTGGCCATATAGATTACAGGAAGCACTATACTGCAGACAGCAAAAGCAGTTCAGACTGTCAGGATTTCCATTAGAAATCCCCCCCCCCTTTTTTTCTTTCTTCCCACCCCAAGAATTCAGAATTCTGGCATCAGAAAAGAAAAACTCTGAGCTGAATCCAAGAGGAAATACACTTTTTGAAAAATGCATGCTCTGCATTTTAGAAAGACAAACAAGAAGCTTCCTTGCCTTTGAGGGCAAACCCACTCTCGCTCTGCTCTCCTACTGCCTGGGCTCCCTGGCTGAGCAACAGCTTCCGTCACCCACAGGCAGCAACGTGAGCTCACAAGGTGCTTTCTTCCTTGCTCGCCAGCTTGGCTCTTTCTCAGACAAAATAATGCTTTTTTACAGCACACTGCTGCCTACAACTGAATATCCTAAACTACTCTGCAACTATCATAACCTTTCGTGTCATGCTCTGAGCATCAAAGAGCTCTAGCAGTCTCGTGCCCCCTCCACAGCAGCTTGCTTCTCCTTCTGCATATTCTCCCCTCTCCGAGAAAAGTCCTGGCCGACCTCCCGCTTCCTTCTCAGCTTCCTCCTCCGCAACTCCCAACGGCCTCCTTACCTTCCAGCAGCCAGGAGCATGCAGCCCCACACACCACAAGCCCACCCTGCGCAGCTGGATCCTACTTCATACACCCCCACAAGCAGCTCCAGATCCTCTTCCCCCTCAGATGGTTCCCATCACGCTCTGCTCAGGCTGTCTTCCTAATCACCCTGCCTCCCAAAATGGAAATGATGACCAAGAAGTATAACATGCTGAACTATTTCTTAGTGCAAGTGATGTAAACCAAACTCTTCCAGCAGCAAAGAGAGACTGTCACAGACACAGTTGGTTTCAAACTGGGTTTCACCTCTTCATTTTAGAAAATTGTGGGGAAGTTTCCTTGCATTTGAGGGTAAAGCTGCACTCCTGGAACTGAACTATTGCCCAGGTACTGCAGTAGTTTCTGATGGAGGAGCCTGCCCAAGATACCACAGCAGGGAACAGGAGAAGACATGAATAGTAATAAAAGGGAAAAAATGAGAAATCATGGAAAGGACAGAAGAATGAACGCAGGAGACCTTGTGAGATACCTGAAAAGAGAAAATACTGTGGAAGAGATTTCACTGCTTGGGACTGAGCAGGACAAGCGCCAGGGGAAAAAAAAAGCCTCCTAGAACAAAGCAGGGGTACAAGAGGACATGCTCAGCAGGAATAAAGTAGGGTGAAATGTGAAGGAAACCTCAGCGCTGGGTGATGAGAGGAGAATACTAAAGTAGTATTCCTGGAAAGGAAGAAGCCCGAGTCATCCCCCAGAATGCTGGAGGAGAAACTGCTGGAGTGAGGGAGGGAAGCCCAAACCTGCAGCATCTGGGCCCAAGCAGACAGACTCCGACAAAGCGGCCAGGGGAACCTAATGCTCCCAGCCCACCTGCAGCAGCCTTTGAAGACACAAACCTCTGCTTCGTCTGGCTGAATGTATATCTGTTAAAGGCATAACTGCCACAGCTCAGCCTGCTAAGCCACGTGACGGCAAAATGCAGCCATGCATTCACCTGGTGAAACCAGAGATACCCCTCGGTACATGGCTGGGACACAGCTGGTCTCCTGACTGATGCAACCTAATTTTTACATGCTTTTTTTTTCATGCTTCTGTCAGAAACCCATTTAGTCAAGCCCCGTTTGAGCTAGGAGACAGTGGACCATGAACAGAGAAAGTGGCGAGAAGGGGATGACCTGCAAGAGGCAGATGAAGTCATCAGCACTCTGGAAAGACGTTAGAGAAGAGGAGCTATTTTATCCCCTTTTGGTAAACCTGCCTGGCAATGCAGCCCTGCTCCAGCACGGCAGAAGAGGAGTAGCAGAAACTGAACTCCCAAACCCAGCCACCTTCCTGACACACCAGCACCCTTTCCCCTCTGCTCTCCCCAAAGCCTTCCCAGGCACATGATGGCGTAGCTCCCCACAAGGAAACACAGGGGCCTGCTCAAGTTTTGAGATAATGTATGTACTGCTAATTCAGCTTCTGCCTCCTGGCGTGGGCCAGGGTGTCGCTGGCGGGTTGTGGCTCACCTGCAAGTCAGGCAGCTGCCGGCTGTGGGGAAGGGGCCAAGTCCGCCCAGCCACAACGCCGGGGGGCAGCTCTGCCCAGCTGTGCCCTTAGAGGTCAAAAAAAAAAGCTGAGAAAAGTTGTTGACGATGAACTTCATAAAGGAAACTCTGTCAGAGACAGAAGCCAACCCTGTTTTAGCTCTGTCCTAAGCTCCCCCCCACCCTCCTTTGAGGCCAGGTTATGTTTAGATTATATTACTTAGCACTGAAGTGAAGTACCCAAGCCCAAATAAGGCTTGTAAACACATATGCAACTATCCTATATCCATACCCAGATATGTCAATTATTTACTTCCCATAACTAGATGATTACTGTGAAAATTTACTTTGAATTGGTTCTTATCAGCTACCATATAATAACATGCTGCCTCTTCTAACCTCTGCATTTCAAGCAATTCACAGACTGTAAAAATAGAATACTTCCCCCAAAAAGACATTTAAATGAAAGTCTGCCTGGTCTTCTTGCTGCTGGGTAGTAATTATGTATTTAATTACATGGCTCCATTCTTTGCACTCTCTGTTGCAGAGGAAAGATGCTTTTCAAGATGAAACGATTCTCAAATATCTCCAAAACCAGGGCCACTGATTACTGTTTCTACAGCTCCAGAATGAAAGGCACTGCAGTCTGAAAATAAGTGGTAGAAGGTCTTGCTCTAGGAGTTTAAACAAGAATCATATTTTCTTCCTTTATAGCTTTGTATTTCTAATTTTCTGCCACAAAAAAACCCCTCTATGGACCAGATATATGGACCAGATGGTCCTTCCCGTTTACCTAAATGAGAGTTTGCGCATTTGTCCAAGGGCCATAACAGAAGATATGTAATTTCACCATAGGCATCATTCAGGTCACAACCAATGTTGCTAGACTGAAAAGATATATCCGGTGTCTGTTATTGCTTTTTCATGATGAATTCCAGGAATAAATTAACTTGTTGTATGTTTTTAATTATACTCAATCTCTACTGCAAAGATATAGATTTCAAATGAGATTAAGTCTGCAAGATCCTGAGTTCCTGTAGATGACTCTACCATGGGTGCATCTCATCTTTGAAAATGAGATGTTTGACATACTTGCAAATATCGGACTGATACAGGCTGATAAACAAAATGATTTTGTGAATCCTTCTCCTACACTTATTTGTGTTCACATAATTGTTCACATTTGAAAGAATGATCTTACGCTTAAGACTATTAAGGCAGTGTTGTATCTTGTTCTCTGGCCAGGGCATTAGTCCAGTTATCATAATCCCTGTATGGATTAACCATGCTGACAACTGTCCTTCTTGAACAACTTGCTTAAGCATTTTCCAAAACTCAGGAACTGAGAAAGCTGAAATTAACAGCTGTGGTAAGTCATAAGGAAAATAATTTCAACTAAGTAAGCAAATGCTGTAATGCTACTGGCACAAAACTAGCAGTGGACCCAATAAAACTAATCTTGAGAAAATGAGTTGCTAATCACAAGACACCCGGCTGCAAATACTGGTAGGCGTACTTCTCATAGCAACGGTTTCAGTAACGTGACCTTTCTATTACCCCGTTTCATGCTGTGTCATTTATCTGAATTACACAAAGGGAAGTGCTTCTATCCTCAGTACAGCTCAAAAAGGACTGATCTATCTCCTAATACGTAAGAAATGCTTTGTTGACCATATTGTTCAATTCTTGAGGCCACAAGTTCCATTACAGGTAGAGCTGGTTGGATAATAAAACATAAAACTGTCTTTGCACGTATTTTCTCACAAATACATGGTCTCCAGAACAGTATTCTAAGATACAAGAACCTACTTCCTGCTAATCTTGATGTTAGGATGAGATATTTTGAGATGGTATCAAGTTGTAAGTAAAGTTATCTTTTCAATAGACCCAAGTCTGACATGCCAAGCATCTACTTATGCTGCTAAGCAATCTCTCCCATACAAATACTGCTCCAACAGAAAAGAAGTCATGTCATGCCCTGAAAAACAGGTTTCATGGATTATTTCTGAAGCACAGGGTAAGAAAACAAGGAGCTAAAACCTTCCCCTGGCTTATCTGCACTGCAGAGCTGCTTCCTTGTTGCACTGGTTCTGGCAAATTCTGTAAACCAGGAGTGACTACAGCAAAACCTGTAATTTTTATCTAAAGGACATTCATCTGCTAATTGTATGCCATCACGTAAACAGAAGCATCTTGAGCCAGCTCAAGGATCTAATTCTGCCCCAGAAGCACAAACCTTACATCGTGGGTGACATGAAATAAGCAGTACACTTTTACACCGAAGGTCCATGAAGTAGAAGACAGTGAGAACCACCGCGCTAGTGTTCAGGAGCCAGCGTCAGCCTGTCCCTGGCCTGTCCTGCTGGCTCTGGAGGGCTGCCATAGGCAGCAAATTCAGTTTCTGCCCACTTCCCCATGTGTGTTTAGAATAAGATTAATTTAGGTCTCAACTAAACAAACGAAACCAACTAGCTTCATAAAGGTTTGAACACCTATCATTACACCTCCTATCTAGGTACAGCCACAACAGACATGTTTGGCCACCTCGGTGGAGGTGAGGAGGGGAGAAGCTGGATTCACATTTCTAGCAAACAAGTTAAACCTCCTAATTTTTGTTGTAACTGAACCATTTCATGAATTGAAAACATCTGCTTAAGAGCACCACCAAGAGGGAAAGACAAGGTGGCCCTGCTCATTCCTTCCCTCCTCGCAGGTCTCTGAGGGCTGCAAGAGGTAGGGCAGAAGACCACTCTCCTCCTCCAGACGACCACACGCACACAGCACAAAAGATGAAAACCTGCGTATGGGACAGGTTCTCCCCATGGCTCGCTGGCGAGTACAGAAAGCCAAACACTTCTTTAACTAGGGCTGTCCAGTGTCAGTTTACTAACAGTCATTTAATCTCTGTAAAATCCATGAGTTTAAGCAGAAATACCAAATCTCTAGAACCAATTATCTTTTTAGGCAAAGCAGAGCTGATACTTGGACAGTGAAAAGGTAAGCTCACCGGGCTGTGTAATTGCAGCTGAACAATAAGCTGGCTAAAGGAAGGGTTTATCGTAAGGTATCGCTTGTCAAGCTCACAGCCTTTAAGGAAGCTGCTCAGCATGAAATGCTGGAGAACTGGGTGGTGGCTGCAGGCTATTCTTATCCCTGGGGTGGTATTTGCTCTCATCACAGTCATGAAGCCTCTGAGACACCGAGAACTGCCTTTGGTCCATGGAAGAATTACTAAAGTAGCAAGAGGAGACAGACTGCCTTAATGTAAGTATTAACTTTGCTCTCTGCTGGTAACGAAGGAAAGAAGTTTTTGTTACTGAAAGAAATTCAAACGGAGGGAAAAAATTGAACAGCAAACAAAAGCAACACTGGTCAGTTCATTTTGGCACACATCAGGCTGCAATTCTGCCGCCAATGTCAATGTATTACATGCTGTGTAGCTATAAATTTCAGTTGTGTTTGAATAAACACTGGCATATAGAACCACTTCGGGTCTGCCTAATGCAGTCTGTCTGTAGTCAGGACAGAATCGCTATATTTCTTCAGCTGAATGGCCCAAAAATTTAAATCTTTAGCTGCTCTCAAAGTACACGTACCTGCAATCCCTTGTAGCAGCCCACAGACATTAAAAATGCTTTTCTTCATAATACTCTGCACACACATAGTAAAGACAGACACAAATGCCACAGCACAGAGAATCATGATTCCCACGGCTAGGAAAATAGCGGTTGCCTGCCAGAACCCACTGGCAATCTCATTGAAGTTTTCGGCATAAGGACCACAAAGCGTGTCTCGTCTAGAAAGCTGCATGTGGGAGATTCTGGTGCAGCGCCCGTAGATGCCCAGTGTTGGATGGTAAGGCTCCTGCGACCCCCCGGTTCTGTTGTCCACATCCTCGGAGCTTGAAGGCTTTGCTTTGCCAATCAGCCAGTCTGCACTCATGAAAGCAATGAGCTCTGCGAAAGCCACCACAATGCTCAGGAGAGTCCATAGCATCGACCGACACGTTACAATGACATGACACATATTGATGTCCAGTGCTTGTGATCAGTGCAGCTGACAATCTTAAAATCCAGGCACGAGGGGGAAAAATTAAATTAAGAGAGAAAAAAAGGACCCTAAGAAAATCACTGTGGCTGCTCTGGCTGCTCTTTCAGCTCTCTCACAAAAGCCAAGATGAAATTTCTCAGGAGAAAAAGTGAACGGTCCCAAGTTTTGCAAGCAGCGCAGTCATTTGTTCTCTCCGTTTAGTTCCTCCTTTTTTCTTTCTGGGATGCTGAGCTCTGAAGTAAGCTTTTCTTTCTTAATATTCATACTGGCACATGATGCTGCAGGCTGGCGGGGGAGGCCGCAAGGACTGCCCACTGTTTGACATCACACACCTACAAGAAAAAAGAGACAACACATCAGCGGTGAGAAAAAGGTCTTCATTTCCATCCCCACAATGAGCCAAGATCTCATGCAGATCCACATCAACATGCAAAAGCCCGTGAAACTGAGCCTGCTGGAAACCTCCCAGGTTTGTCCCAGGGGAGTGATTAATCTCCCGCTGCCCGGCCGTACTTACTTACGGTATCTGCTCTGCCCCATCCCATTGCGGGTGTTTGTCAAGCACTTTGCAAGCAAAGGTCTCAGTAACACCCAGCGGTCCCACCCACTCCTACCACCACGCCCCCATCATCTTCCTCTGGTTGAAATTACCAAGGTTGCTGGCAGTTACCCAGCAGAATGTTCGTACATGTTTAAGCAGTTTCACAGACGTGCGGCTCCTGCCTTCAGTTTGGGAAGGCAGCACAGCGCGCCTTCAGGAAGGAAGCTGGGCACAGCTCCATGTGCCATGGGCACCTGAGTGCAAGGGGCAACGAAGAAACCTTGTTCCAACATTCTGGGCTTCTGCTGACTGCAGCTGAGCCAACCCCAGCCTCAAGAGGATTGCAGCTGGGGACAGCCCGCCCTGCAATGTGGTGACACAGCCCATCCCTTCGAAGCCTGGATTTTGTGGGAGTGGTGCTTCCCCTGGTTCTGTATCCAGCTTTGCACCAGTGTTTCAGAAGAGCAATCTGCCTGCAGGTATGTCACACACCTCATCTCGAACTGATGCCAACACTGGCAGCCTCTGGTGACTTACGCCACTGTAAACAGGAATCTGCGGAAAAACGCCCCAGTGACTGCCAACTGGCCAAGAACCCCAGTGAGAGGAATTGCCAGTCAGCCTCAAGCTTCCCGATTCCTCTCAATTCCCCCCTTCCACAGTCCTGTGCACACTGCGACTGCAGCAACATGTTCCCCAGGGATTTCCCCAAGCCTTTATGCTGCCTTTCAACAGTAGCTGATGACATTCCCAGAGTTACACTTATATTAGTACAAGAGGCAATCAGAGATCACTATACTTCCAACTATACTATCCAAATATTGGCCTTAAAATAACAAATGGGTCATTGTACACGCCTCTGGGCTTGAACTGAAACTGTGTCGCTTGAAAGCAAGGGGAGGGAGCAGGAAATGCCCTCATGTTACCCCCTCCGTGATGAGAACATAGCACTTGCAAGTTTTCCGCACAAAAACCAAAATACCGACATTGAACTGGAGGCAAGAGAGTCGAGAACCAGACCTGAACCTCACTGCTGCACTGCTGCCAAACACAAAGGGGTCAGCAAATGCCAGAAAAACAGACATCCCCAATTTTTTTTAGCTTTGTCATGGGGTTGGTATTTAATTTCCTAGGAGTTTTGAGCCTAGGGGTTGAATCTTAGTCCCACCGAGTGCAAAACAAAATGCACACCCACAACTTCAGCACATTCAGAATTTCACCCAGCAATTTCTGCTCCCTCCTATGCTAGTCGTAGTGAATCATCCACAGGATTTGATCCGCGTTAGTCTTGTTCGTCTAGGTCTGAGGACTCCTCTGGTACTAGCAGATACACGGACTTAAGCTGCTACGCCAGCAACTCAATTTTGTCTCTCTTAGTTCGATGTTGCAGCATTGCCTTAAAAAAGGCAAAATGTATTTAGTTGTGCTTTTAGCCATACTGAGATAAAAGTTCAGCTCATTTTCCATTTTTGGGGGGAAAGCATGAAGTTTTCAAGCAATCTGACACACTGATGACTCAAATACACCCTTTGTAATAACAGAGAGCTGAAGTGTCAGCCTGCCAGAAAAAAAGTTAATTCTCTCAGTATTTCCACTTTAAATAACAACTGGAATGTAGGAAATGTCCACTACAAACCCAGATTCTTCTGATGCCATCTGTACGCTTAAAGAGAATTTAACAAAAAATGACTTTATTTTTTAAGAGAAGTTCCAAAAAGCTCTGGAATCTGTATTTCTGTGCGAGCACTGCACCCATGTGAACTCCTCGTCTTTGTAATTCCAGGATTTTAACGGAGGTGCAAGGGACATCAGAGTTGAACAACCATCATAGCTGTTACTGCTTACTCCGTACCTGCTGAACATAAAATGCTGTTTATTGAACACAGATGAGAACAAAGTTCATATTTACTTAAGTAGGTGGAAATTCCAGATGAACACTGGCAGCCATAAAAACATGGCACTGATAACAAACGTGGGATGATGTATTAGAATCAGAAGAAAAGACTAAACCATAGGGTTCTTTTCTATTTTAAATGCAAATGCAAGAATGAATTGCAGTAACATTTTAAAACACAGTATCTCCTGAAAAGTCACTGCATAACCAAAATAGCTTTCTAAAGATGATATGGAGGTCGTGTCAAATCTCAGGATTTCACTGAAACATGTACTTCTCTGTTTTGCAACACAGGGAAACTTACAGCACCTGAAGGTTAGTAAATGTCATCAGTAACTACGGTTCAACAGAAAATACTTTGCCTTCCAATGAAACCTTCACAATTCAGCTTTTTCCAGGTAATGAGTACTTTATGCTGATACAAAACATATCTCCAGAGCAACGTACCCTTGTTCATGGGAGAACTTCTGCGTAAATTTATTTTTGCACTAGTGACGTCCTTGAATGGGAACACCACTCACCTACAACTCCTTTTTGTGAGCAGATGGACAGAAACATATGAAGTAGGACGGCGAGACCAGACGAGGGTAAGGCCCACTCTCCTACAACTCCTTTTCATGAGCAGACAGACAGAAACATATAAAGTAGAATGACGCATACACCAGAGGAGGAGCAGGGGCATTTCTTCCTAGTGAGACTTAGCAAGGAAAGGTTGCAGATAAAAGTACTGGAGATAAGTCATAGTTCAGTCACACTTGTGTAGTTAACCTTTTCCTTCCAACGCACCCTACCTTGAATTTCCAAATGAATTGTTGTGGTTTAACCCGGCAGGCAGCTAAACACCACGCAGCCGCTCACTCACTCCCCCCACAGTACGATAGGGGAGAGAATCGGAAGAGTAAAAATGAGAACACTTATGGGTTGAGATGATTAAAAAAAAAAAAAAAAAAAAAAGTAATGAAAAGAAAGATAACAAAAAGAGAGAGAAATAAAACCCAAGAAAGACAAGTGATGCAAATAAAAAAAACTCCAATTGCTCACCACCCGTGGACCGATGCCCTGCCAGTCCCTTAAGCAGCTCCCCTCCAGCCAGCTTTCGCCTAGTTTATATACTGAGCATGAGGTCATATGGTATGGAACATCCCATTGGCCAGTTTGGGTCAGCTGTCCTGGCTGTGCCCCCTCCCAGCTTTCTGTATCTTCTCAGTCGGTAGAGCATGAGAAGCAGAAAAGGCCTTGACTCTATGTAAGCATTTCTCAGCCCTAACGAAACATCCCTGTGTTATCAACACTGTTTCCAGCACAAATCCAAAACATAGCCCCACACTAGCTACTATGAACAAAATTAACTCTATCCCAGCCAAAACCAGCACATGAACATAACCAGTTCTCCCGTGGCTCCAACAGCATGTTTGTGCCATACATCGAAGCCCTTCCAGATACAGACTGTGCTAAATAACTGCACTTCATGAAGCTTCCCTCCAGCACTCCACTCACCCCTTTTCTTCCGTTTTTGCTCAACAGAAACTCAAGCTAGGCCCTTGCCAGGCTGAAAACTGATTGTTTATTCCTCCTCTCAATTTCCCATCCCTCAACAAGCTTTTTCCATGACAGAACTGTATGTTCTTCACAGCACGCCACTCAATATCCACTTCTGACTGACTGTCAAAATATTTGCTTTGACAGCCCAAATTCAAAATATACAATGGTTCTTCAATTCCTTTGGTATTAACGCATTCAAAATAATTCTCGCTGAGGAAGCAGACTACAAAAAGTAGGCTCGCCCCTTAGTCATTTGGGCCTCCCCCTATTTTTACTATTGCATTCAATTGCACAGGCGTGGAAGGAGGCCATTAGCGCTGGGCAAGCAGGTGCCCCAGGAGGGAAACAGCCCCACGTGAGCCGCACACCACAGCAGCTCCCCAGCGCGAGTGTCTCAGCAGCGCCGACCCACCCCACCCACCCTCGGCTGGACAGCACAGCTCTCGGACGGGTCGAAACTACACCTTCAGTCTCATTTACTCTGCTCCCTGAACCATGCTCGTGGTCAGGCTCTGCATTACGTGAAGTCTAACACAGTGAAAAGGTGTCAGTGAGAACATCAGATTCTCACAGCATCCAGAGAGAATAAAACTAAGTTCTTGAATGCAAAAATCTTTTGGTTGTTTTAATCTAACAAAACAAACCATCTTAAAATATCACTAAAACTTTATTCCTCTTTAGATGCAATTTTGACAGCCAGATACTCTGACTCAAGTTATACTTTCATATCTCTAGCTAAGACTATTCAGCTGTTGCCTTTTACTACACAACATTGCTGTATGCGAAGTAACTGGTGAAGGGTCTAGAGCCAAGCCTTATGAGGAGCAGCTGACGGAACTGGGGTTGTTTAGCCTGGAGAAAAGCAGGCTGAGAGGAGACCTTATCGCTCTCTACAACTACCTGAAAGGAGGTTGTAGCAAAAGTGGGTGTCTGTCTCTTTTCCCATGTAACAAGTGATAGGTTGAGAGGAAATGGTCTCAAGTCGTGCCAGGGGAGGTTTAGATTGGACATTAGGAAAAATTTCTTCACTGACAGGGTTGTCAAGCATTGGAACAGGCTGCCCAGGGAAGTGGTAGAGTCACCACCCCTGGAGGTATTTAAAAGATGTGTAGATGTGGTGCTTAGGGACATGGTTTAGTGGTGGACTTGGCAGTGTTAGGTTAACGGTTGGACTCGATGATCTTAAGGGTCTTTTCCAACAGCAATTCTAAGATTCTAAGTAAATAAATAACATCTTATTTTTCTGAACTAGATAAAAAACCACACTTGCCTCCATTTTGCTTATACTGCCAAACCCAGAAAGTCAGAAGCTGATCCAAATTGTAATATTTGAATTAAGGTTTTGATTTTAGAGATTTTGAGCTGCAGGATTTTGCTTTAGCATACCAGGCTGCAAAGGACCAGCTGCAAAGTTCAAGTCTGAGTCAATCACATACCACGGCTGTTTATTTTAAAAAGGTGTCCTACAAGCAACGTACAAGTAACCCGCAAGTACCTTCCAGAACAATGTTATAGCCAATCCTTCATGCTCCCGTTATGGTTTGACCAAAGACATGGGCTCAGACTAAACTCTACAATTCAGCTTTCACCCTTCCCAGCCTGGTTCTGTCAGCTCAAGTGTGAGAATAAATCATCTTTAGATAAGTGGCTTTTGGCTTGGCTTAAACAAACAGCTGAATGGGAGGCCACACAGACTGCTGAAACGGTCCCAATTTATAAAATAAATCCAGGCACAATTAGACATTTTCTTCTAAAGCTTGCTACAGACCAAAGCACAACTACGCGGAGTAGTTTCTAAACCTTGTTTACGATACACAAGCTTGAGTATCTCATAACCCAAAATGTGCAAATCTTGGAAGCCTGGGTTCTGCCTTCTCTGAAACATTGTTCGCTAGCAGTTATAAACACTGTGAAAATGCTTTGAACTATGAGAGTGGAAGTGGCTCCTATTTATGTTGATGTTTGCAGACTCACTATTTAAAACAAACAGAAAGAGGCTCACACACTAAGACTCAATTACCTCAGGCTGACCCCCACTTTATGCAGCTTCCATCCTTAGGTGTTGCTGGACAGGCAAGCTAGTCAAGTGTGAGCTCACCCTGCCTGGCAGAGTGAGGCAGCCACCAAACCACAGAGGCAGAAGGGACAACACTTAGACAATGTGGGATGAGCATTAGAGATTATTCATTTTCTGGGTGAGTGATAAACGTGAGTAAATAAACAACTTCTCCCACTTGGTCCCCTGTCAGGAGGTGCATTCTTCCAGGAGCTACTGCCCAGGAGGAGAGGACAGGTTCCTGCCAACTTCCACTCAAGTCTTCAAAGTACTGGACCAGCCACCAAGCAGCATTTCTCAGGAGATACCACCATGAACACCAACCCACCTTGCTAAAGGTGCACCCCTGCATTTCTATCCCCACACATTTATAGGTGATTTGCAAATGTAAGAAAAAGTACGTTCATCACATTCCCCTGTCACAAGGGAACAGGGACAAGGATTAGTACTTAAGGAAAGACAAGTTGTCCCAAAACGTTTGCAGTAAGCTTTCTCTGCAGACCATGAGGAGCTCTGCTGGCAATGGTTTCTGGTAAGCAGTGCATGCTCACCACGGGAAGCACCTAGACCAAGAAGAGGGAAGGACACCTTTGTGTCTTTGTTTTGTGTTTTAAATGCAACACATTTCAAAGTCATCAAAAATATTCAGGGTCAGATAACAAAACAGGAGAAGGTGCTTTAAAGCTGAAGTGGTTGCGCAGCTTCAGAAAAACAGCAGAGAATAAGCAAAGGATTCCTTCCCCCTCCATCCACCTTCATATTTTCATCAAATTATTGCCTACTAAAACAACATTCCAGAGCAGAGCTTTTCACTTGAAGAACAGAAAGCAAAGCTTTGATTAGTCGTCACTCATGAATTAAAGGAGAGCAAACATTTGCATATCTCATAAATATTTAACTGTTCTAAACCTGCACAGGCATATTAATGAGTGCATTATTGTGACAGGCTGTTGAAAACATGCCATACTCTGTTCATAGACCCATGTATTTCACTGGTGATAGAAGGAATGTAAACTTACAATGCATCATGTCTCGATCCTGTTGGCACAATGTAAGATGTGAAATACAACTGAAATATTTTGCAAAATAGTTGTAACTTGCTGAAGTATCCTAATCAAATCCGTATTTCCTTGCCTTCCATTTGAATTATGCCCTGTTTACTTCAGCCTTTTTCTACCAAAGGCAGAGCTTGTAGACGTAAAAATCTTAAACTATCCCTCATGTGCCCAAATGCCCAAATTCTATGTATGCCAACAGGTAAAAAATAAATAAATAAACAAACAAAAAAAATGCTGACAGTGACTGCCGTTCTCCCGAGGCAGTGCGAGAAGATTATTCCATCCCATCTTGCAAGTGGGCTTCTGAGATTCAACAAGGCCAAGTGCCGGGTCCTGCACTTCGGCCACAACAACCCCAGGCAACGCTACAGGCTTGGGGAAGAGTGGCTGGAAAGCTGCCCAGAGGAAAAGGACCTGGGGGTACTGGTTGACAGCCGGCTGAACATGAGCCGGCAGTGTGCTCAGGTGGCCAAGAAGGCCAACGGCATCCTGGCCTGTATCAGAAATAGTGTGGCCAGCAGGAATAGGGAGGTGATCGTGCCCCTGTACTCGGCACTGGTGAGGCCGCACCTCGAATCCTGTGTTCAGTTTTGGGCCCCTCACTACAAGAAGGACATGGAGGTGCTGGAGCGCGTCCAGAGGAGGGCAACGAAGCTGGTGAAGGGCCTGGAGCACAAGTCTTATGAGGAGCGGCTGAGGGAACTGGGGTTGTTTAGCCTGGAGAAGAGGAGGCTGAGGGGAGACCTCATCGCACTCTACAACTACCTGAAAGGAGGGTGTAGCGAGGTGGGTGTTGGTCTCTTCTCCCAAGTAACTAGCGATAGGACAAGAGGAAATGGCCTCAAGTTGTGCCAAGGGAGGTTTAGATTGAACATTAGGAAAAATTTTTTTACTGAAAGAGTGGTCAGGCCTTGGAACAGGCTGCCCAGGGAAGTGGTGGAGTCACCATCCCTGGAGGTATTTAAAAGACGTTTAGATGAGGCCCTTAGGGACATGGTGTAGTGGGCATGGTGGTGTTGGGTTGACGGTTGGACACGATGATCTTAGAGGTCTTTTCCAACCTGTATGATTCTATGATTCTATGATTCTATGATTCTATGATTCTTCCTATCATGCTATGGAAAATGCCATCTAATTACAGGTGGATTCGTTTCTGGAATACATCACCCTAAAAGAAACGAATATAAAACTTATTTCCAGCTTTAAAAAAAAGCAGCTGAAATGTACTATTCTCTTTCTGACCTCATTAAAAGCCGTGGCAAAACTCCCACTGACTTTAATGGGGCCAATACATCACTGAAAAATCACTAGAAGAATGAGAGTTTCCAAATTTTCAGACCAACTGCAGGGGAGGTTTAAACACAGGATTCATTTCCCTCTTCCCTCATCCAGACAAAACTTTGCTTATTCCCCCCCTACTAAGAGGAGATCAAGCTATCTCAGATTTCCAGCATCTCCTCTGAACCGCAAATTTTCAAGCAGGAGATTTGTTCCATTGCTCCGTATTTATTGACTTACAAAATTCCTTAAACCTACAGCCATTACGTTGTGTTTTGAAAACTTACTCAACATCTTTTGCAATTCCAAAATGTATTAAAACCTAAGAGGCTAAGAAAAGCTAATGTGTAGCATTTCTATTGTTCATATCTCAAGAGAAAATTACACATCACATCAAAAATCATCACTAAGGGAGCAATCTTGGCTACAACTAGTGATAGCCTAACTGCTCAGGAATTTACCAACTGGGAGTGGAATCGTGAGTTTCCTTTCCTACTTTGATTGCTCACTAGCTCACTGAAATCTCAATCTTCAAGAGTCTCATCTAAAGCCCCCTTTCTTGGTTACCTACAATATCACATCTGTCAGGTGGACTCAAATATTCATTGTGTTGCGATTACTTCTTACAACAACTTTTAACTACAGCTTCTAAAGGACTTTGGCAGGGGAGAAAGGGTGGTTAGGCGGAAAATGGGAAGTCAGAAGGAAAGTACTACTAATATTTGGTAGCAAACAAATCCTTGCTATTTTTATACTAAGGATTTTTACCTTAAAAGGAAGCTAGGCTTTGGCTGTTGAAATAGTTAATAGTGTGTTCATGAGCTAGAGCATCAGCCCAAAAAAACTTATAATCTGTGCTTATTGCAAAAAGCAATTCACTCCCATGAGTTCATCGTGACAGATTTGGAACTGCTCTTAATAATTTATGAATATGGTATTAAGATATTTATTATACTAATATATTGGTTATTGTTTAATACGAGGATGGTGAGAAAAACAGGCAGGAAAGGAAAGAATGACTCAGTTATGCCACTTCTCAGCAAACTCCGGAGAATTGCTTACTAAAAAGACAATACTAAGACAGGAAAAGCCTCGCAAACACAGCAGATCAAAGATGCAAGGACTGTTTAGGAAGGAACAGTCTCTCAAACTGAAGGGAAGAGAAGCTGTTTTGGACAAACAAACTTAAGAAAAAGGCACCTGTTGGGGGTGCCTGTTGAAGTTAGGCCAGCATGGGACAACCTCATTTGCCTTTAGGCAAAGCAGACACCCCTGCAAACAGCCTTAGTTCCTTTGTGTGAAGGAAACACCGCTTCAGTTAATTCTCGAAAGGAAACCATTGCCGTATCTCCTTTCACAGTTGTGGCTGTGTTAGCAGAGCGACCACAAAGGTTATAGAATCATAGAATCATAGATCCATGGTTATGGATCTCCAGCCTGTCTGAACAGCCTAGGGTGGGTCATTCTTCTGCTGAGACAAGACCTAAGGCTGTAGATCCAAGGACTGCCCTTTGCAAGCAGGAAGGGCCCAGAGGTGTTTGCACTGTTACTCAGTGCATACGCTGTAAACAATCTTCTACGTCAGTCCCTCCAGAAACGCACCAGTTAGCAAGTCACCTCACAGGTGTCGACCGTTCCTCAGCTTCATGATGCGTAACATTCCCACAGTGTGGAAAGGACGCACTTTCAGCAGAACAGGATGCACCTTGGGTCTGGGCCATATAGCTCAAGCAAACTACCAGGCTACAATACCAGTGACAGATGAGATGGAGAACCTATCATGTTTCAAAATGTATGTATTCATTTACGTTCCTCTTAATTCAAACTGGAAGTGAAACACCCTTCAAAAATAATCAATACAGACGAGCAGCTCAGCACAGTAACGCACACAAACTTGTGTACATGACAGGAAAACCTTTCTTGAGCAAACACTGACTTTTCATTTTACTGGAGCTGAGGAGAACCAGTAGTGATTCAAGGTAACTGAAAAGGGTCGTGATGGATCAGAGCTGCCATGTTTCCATATTGGAAAGGCGTGTAGACATCTGAAATATCTGGACACCACACACCACAGAAAACTTGAAAAAAGTGCATGAAAATCCTTTTATCTACTCTGGGAAAAGGCAATGTACTCACAGAAACACAGACATATGATATCTCTGCAAACATTCACTGAACGCGAGCTTTAACCATTATTAATGGCTAACCATTTAACCATGGCCAAGAAAGAAGAACTGAAATGAGATGTTTCTGATACGGCATATTTCATTAATTAATAATTACAGGGTTGCTGTGTTCTGTTCAACTCTACAATGGAAGCTCACTGCAAAGAGATTGGAAAAATCTAGACTAATAATTCAAATTCTGGAAACCTCGTTTTAGAGCAAGAAACAAAAGGAAACAGATGATTTATTTTAGCAACTGGACTCAATTCTAAAGCCAAGATTGGACATACTTCTACAAGCTGAGCCACCAAATTCTGGCTTGTTTTATGCATTTTGACTTGCTAGACTAGGTATTGATAACAGTTCTGTTCTGTCCTTAAAATGCATACAACTGTGAAAATGAGTAACTAATAAAAATTTTTAAAAGCGTAACAGGGCTAGAGGGAAAAACCATCTGCATCTTTCTCAGCTTCACTTTCTCTGGAAATGCTCTATCATCCCTCTGCCGCTGACGTCCTGTGGTTTGTGTCACAGCAGCACTTAATGGAGCAAACTAAAACTGGATCTGTGTGGGGATATGTATATAGGTAAGGTAGTGCTACACCTTCCTACCATCTACATACATAGGAAAAATGAAAGGAAGAAGGCATTATTAACCACCTCAGTTTTCCAGATGAGATGTTTCTCAGTCATATAACAAAGTGTGTAGCAACACTGGCAACTGAACCTGAATGCTGCCATTACAAATCCCCCTAAATCTTTGGGGGTTTGATATATTCCTCAGTGTCACACACTGTACCAACCACTTTTCTTGTCATCCTTCAAACACAAACCTCAGCTATTCCTCTGTCACTTTGATTCTCCAGCCCTGACACGCCGCCTGCAAAAGTACTGCTTCTTCTCCACCAAGTATGACCATTGACGAATGATACCAAATGAAATTATCATATCTCCCACAGTATCTTTGATTTTCCTGGTCACTGAGAAACAGTTTTGTTAGTAAACTGTAATTTTTTCCTACAGTATTCACTGTTGAAATAGGTAATTCCCATAGCAACATCCCACAACAGCTTGTCCATCATATCAGGAAATACAAATTCACCTGCAAGAAATAAACTTACCTCTACGGCTAGCCTTTTCTACTTGTACTTCAGAGAAAAACATAATTTCAGTCATAACACCTATAGGGGATGATTCTGCCCATGTGCATACCTTACTGAAGAGAACAAAGCTATAGGACATATATATTCAACAGGTCGCACAAGGTTATAGGGAGCGGACTTACTTCAGGACAGAAAGCCTTTTTATGTATTGGGTTGGTGAGTTTTCTTTTTAAAGCTTTCACTGTCATTAATCCTTTTGAAAGCAAATGGAGTCTACAAACTAGTGTAAACGTAGCATCTGATTGTACTATTGCCAAAAGCTGGAAAACTCTTGATTATGTCTTCCCCTTGGGAAATGCAAATAAATCAAAATCAAACCTGCATATCTGAAGATCTCACAATGCCTAGATAGACATCTATTACTAAGAAGTCGTCCCTGCTTACTACCAGCTTTAAGAAAATCTGTCTGCTCTGTAAATTTCAAACATTTAATTGGATTCTGAAAATTATCTTTAAATATAAGATTACCTATTAAAACTCATTGCTGCATTTCAAGCTCTATATATAGAACTTCAGTGCAAAATCAGAAGTACAGTGTATGTACAGAGTACAAGAAACAGTTTAATTAACTGTCCATCATGCAACTTGCTGTTTCAAAACAATTCTAAACAGTGCACTGCATTTTGTAAATTGATAATGGCAATTATTAGCATTAGTTAGTTCTTTAAAATTATAAACTTATTTTCCATTTCCTAATAAATGCTCTCCTAGAAAACGAACTCATTTCATCAGGGACAAAATTAAGCAGATCTGAATAAATCATTAACAGCATTTATAAAATGGAAAGAAAATATGGTCATGCAGACCAGATATTTATTTAAACATTTATCAGAATTTTACTCAGAATCTTATCTCACGAATCCACAAAGGTCTTTCAGTGTCACAGCTTCAGTTGTGCACAGTGCCACCACTTGCATATATTCCTGTTCACAATATTTTCCTCAAACACATATAGAATCATTTAGGTTGGAAAAGACTCCAAGATCATCAAGTCCAACCATAAACCTAACCCTGCCAAGTCCACTACTAAACCAGGTCCCTAAGCACCCCATCTACACGTCTTTTAAATACTTCCAGGGATGGTGACTCAACCACTTCCCTGGGCAGCCTGTTCCAATGCTTGACAACCCTGTCAGTGAAGAAATTTTTTCTAATATCCAGTCTAAACCTCCCCTGGCGCAACTTGAGGCCATTTCCTCTCGTCCTATCGCCAGTTACTTGGCAGAAGAGACCAACACCCACCTTGCTACAACCTCCTTCCAGATAGTTGTAGAGCGCGATGAGGTCTCCCCTCAGCCTCCTCTTCTCCAGGCTAAACAGTCCCAGTTCCCTCAGCCGCTCCTCATAAGGCTTGTGCTCCAGGCCCTTCACCAGCTTCGTTGCCCTTCTCTGGACATGCTCCAGCACCCCAATGTCCTTCTTGTAGTGAGAGGCCCAAAACTGAACACAGTATTCGAGGTGCGGTCTCACCAGTGCTGAGTACAGGGGCACGATCACCTCCCTACTCCTGCTGGCCACACTATTTCTGATACAGGCCAGGATGCCGTTGGCCTTCTTGGCCACCTGGGCACACTGCTGGCTCATGTTCAGCCGGCTCTCAGATATGTTCTGGAAGAAACTTTCTAGTTCATATAGCTGCACATTTATCTCTATCTCAGGTGGGCAGAACATGCTCTTCTGCCAGTCTTTGTCTATTTGGTTATGTTAAGACCGCAGAATTAATAGTTCAGATAGAGCAACCAAATAATCAAAACCATTTGAGCCTAAAATGGTATATACTGAGCAAATAAGTATTTTATCTTTTTTTTTTTTCTTTTTCAAGATACTTAGCGCTATGTCCTCTCACTGTTGAGTAAAAAAGTTATGAGATTGGTCCAAAGCAGCAAGTGAGTGAAAAGAAAGAAAAAACCAGAACAGACTATCTAAACGTGGAGAGGACAAAAACATGCATGTGAGAGAGCAAAAGGCCAATGCTATAATCTCTGCAGCTAGTTTCCTTTGCCAGCAGGGTTTTGTTTTGTTTTCAGTGAAGCATTGCTTAATGTACTGAAATGCTTTCCAATGAATGCTACCATTACTAAGCTTCAGATCTCTGATAATACGCAAAATCTTGCTATTTGACACAGTTAAAGTTTTATCTTGTACATGTATCGTACAAAAAGCTTGGAAACATTCTCTTCTTATAAAATAACCTTCCATTCTTCCTGCATAAAAGTTGAATCAGGAGATTTATCTATTTTTCATTATAGCAGAGAAAAGATTATGGGACACCAGAGTTCTTATTTTATTTAGCGTTAACCAGTAAAAATACCTATATAAAAAGCTGAACTTCAAAAATTATCATAATCTCAAAGCATTAAGAAAAAAAACAATCTGTCACAAATTCAACAACCCACTGAATAAATCAAAGTGGAAACAAAGCAGCTTGCATGCACATCCAGTACCCTGCCAGTCTCCAAGCACTGTTGTGTGAGTAGTGTCTGCAACACACGCAGGAGATCATCAATTTGGCATCTATTGCGCCAAAATGGCACAGCAGGCTCCCCTTTGTTATCTATATGACAGAGAATACAATTCTACATGAAATTGGACACAAAATCAATTAATCTGTGTTCAGTGAATGCCATCTTTAAAAAAGTAAGAGGTTATTTCTTTGGGGTATTGTTTTTCTTTTAAACTTGAATTCATTGTCTACAATAAGAGTTCGCAGATCAGTTTGGTGTTCTGCATATTTTCCAAAAATACACTGGTTGGTGTACGCTACACTTTCTGCACTAAGGTAAACCAGAGCTTTCCAAGTTAAAAAAAAAACACAAACAGGCTGAACCAACCATTTGAGTCCTTGCTCCTGGAATCACTTTTGTCTGTGTATTCTCTGAGCTATCAAAATGGCACAGGAGTAACAGAGTAGAAGCTCTCAAAGCTTTTTGGTGAAGCCTGGTCCATTTGCGGCAGAGCCAGAACATGCCAAAACATTTAACTGGACTGACTCATCATTTGGATAATGATCTCATCTGAATTGAAGCTGTGAAAATACCAAGTGACTTGAGATGACATAATCGCTGTTGCAAAATCTAGATTCTTCTGTAGCTCTCCTAGAAAGAGGGCTTTGTTGTAAGACAGAGATGAGAGATTCTTAAAGCACACGCTCCTGGGGATGTGCCCAGAAGCCGGTTGGTACACATGCGCAGCTAGGGTAGTGCTGTGCCCGCTCTCAGCAGCAGGCAGTCCTTTCCCAGCTGCAGTTTGTGCCCTGTGCCCTTACTGGTTCTGCCCTTGTAGGGCCGAGATTGTTCACCTTTGTATTTGGAAAAACTTAACACATACCAGGCTTTGGTAGTGGAGCTGTCGCCACTGGTTTCATTGCTGGTGGCATCTGCACTGCTTTGGTATTGAGTCTTTTTGCAGCCATATTTTAAGATGCTGCCTGAGCAGCTCTGGATAGAGCACTAAAAAACACAGCTTATCTTTTACCAAAATTCACAGGCTTATCTTCTCTGGACTGGAAGAGACCTACACAAATTGCTGCAGGAGATGAATGGCAGCTGTGCTCCTCTGTGTTCCAGGTGTGGGTCACTGACTACAAGAACACTCACATTTGTTTACTGCACATGTTTTTCCCAAGAAAGGAAAGAACTACATTGTTCCTTTTTCACTACAATCAAAATCTGCTATCCTATTCAGGGAAAGGGATATAAAAGGCAGAAGATATTAGATAGACAAGTCATCCTTGTTTTTCTCAGTATGGTGCTGCTAAACAGTTATTTTTGAACAGTTTCAAAACCAAGCTTAGGATAATTCCTGCCTTCTAAGCAATTTTCATATTTGCTCATCATGATCATAAGGGCATGAATCTGTAGTGTGATATAAGACTTCTGTGAGTCCTAGCAGCTGTACTGAACTCTTGAATGCTTTTTCAAAATACATAGTTACCAAAGAAGAACATCAGTATTCACTTCAATGGGGTTAACATAAAATTATCAGAAAAACTCTAAAGCGTTTTGAAGAGTTTGAGAAGAGTCTGTTTACCTAGGACACGCCCAACATCTTGTCTCCCAACTGCAGGTTGAAATAAGAAACTGCAGGAACTGTGCAGCAACGTAGCTGCACAGCAACATTGCACTCAAGTGCCATATGCTTGCAGTATGTGCGCAGCCCTGATTCTCTTTGTTATTGCACAGACACAGTCTTGTACGCATGAGGGCTTAAAAGCAATTGGAACTGCAATGAAATATGCTGCATGAAGAACAAGAATGCATATAGCTCCTTTCCCCAAACGTGAAAAACTTTTGTGTACCAGATTTTCGTTTCTTTATGAGCTGTTACAATAAGGTAGTATAAAAAGGTACTTGGCAAGTCAGTTGGTTTGTAGGAAAAAACCCAAACAAACGTGACAGGTTAGGTTAGATTGTATCTGAAATGTAAAACTAACATGCTGGTCACGGTTATACCTAGTGAAACAATCCTCTCCCTTGTTTTCAAACCCCTATTTATGTTTAAGGATTTTTTTTTTTTTACAGGAAGCTATAAAAAGAAACAATAAGCAGAATGTACTTACACCACAAGCAAATGCAAGGAAGAGATAAGCTGAAATACTAAAAATAAATCTGGATCAGTTGCGAGTTGGTGAGGAAGGAAAGTAACAGTAAAACATCCATGTCTTTATGCAAATATGGTTAAAAAGAAAATACAGAAATAGGAATCAGCTGGTGAGATGAAGAGCGTGGTGGAACAAAGCACACTATGGGAACACAAACACAGGCTGTTATAATAACCTGCGCGGGAAAGCTGCATGCGTAAGAGAAGGTCAATACAATACTACTATACTCAAAGATGATAAGAGTGTGCTAAAATATGAAGAGGAACAATAGAAATTATGGACATTCAGTTGCACCAGTGTGGAGACTGATGCATTCATTCGTCCTCCAAGAGCCCAGCTGCTGAAAGCCACCTCAGAAAGCCTGTGCCATTCTCCAAGGAAATCCAGCAGGGCAGCTCAGCATCACCACCGCTTCTTGACAACACTGGAGAAATATAAGCTCTGCCTGACCTGGGGTGGGTTTGACACAAGAAGTGTCCTCGCTCCAAGTGCCTCTGAGTTGCAGATGCTTTATACCACTCAGCAGTACAAAAAATTACATAACCAGAAGTCTTACAATAAAAATGTTAAATTTTGGAAATACGATACTGAATTACGTAAGAAGCTGTAAAAGAATGGCAGATAATTGAAATGTGTGCAAAAGAATGGTCAGTGATGGCTTAACCTTTGAAAACTCTTGGGGAATTTGTAAAAAGAAGTTTAATACAGAAGATTGGAATTTATCAAACATAGAAGTAACCTTTCAACATTGAAGAATGTAGTACTAGGGTGGGGGGCAAATCAGCCCAGTCTCAACTAAGACCAAGAAACAGGACACCTATGAACTCTTGTAAGCAATTCTCTTATGGAAATAAGCCTAATCTTTCCACGGTGTGCTTCTTTAGAATGACAGGCTAAAATCCAAAGCTTAAACTGTTATTCCTTTGGGAGCAAAAGATCAAGAATGGTCTTGGGACAAGCAGGCAGATACCCCTCCATGCAACTTAAACTATATTTTGTCTCCTGAAAATACTAGGAAGATATGCACAGAAGAATGCTGCCGAGGACTACTTGAGTTAGGCTAAAACTGGTTACATCCCTTTATCAGACCCCAAACAACTCAGTTTCTTAAGGGTAGGCTACCATTGAAACTCTTATAACTGAGGGAGCAAAGCATTCAAGAGTTCCATACAGCTGCTAGGACTCATAGCAGTCTTACATCACACTGCAGATTCATGCCCTTATGATCATGATGAGTGAATACAAATATTGCTTAGAAGGCAGGAATTATTGTAAGCTTGGGTTTGAAACTGTTCAAAAATAACTGTTTAGCAGCATCATACTGAGAAAAACAAGGATGACTTGTCCATTTTCTCTTCTGCTTTCTCAGACAGCAGAGAAAAAAGCATTCGTTTAGGTTTGTTAGTACTGTATTTATGTGGTAGTTAATCACTCAAGAACAAGCAATGCCTTGGTAAGACACATAAGGCATGGAAACAATTAACACAGAAAACTTCTATATGCCTTTTTTCCCTCCCTGCTTTGGCAGACAAAAGTCGTATTTGCATTGATAGTGAAAAACAGGGGATATTGCAACACTTCCATTACTGCACCTTTCTTAAAAGCTATGCTGATTTTAAAAACATACTATAAATTCAGTTGATTAAGTAAGGAGCATATAAAGAACATATCTTTTAAAAAATACTTATATTTAACTTGATAAAATTAAGCATTAGCATAGAGCAGATTTTTAAGTCTGACAATACTACTACACGTACATCTAAATTAATTCAAAGTCATACTCTACCACACAGTATCTCAGGGAGGTAAGTGTTATTCCAATACTGATAAACTGTTATGCATGCTGTCAAACAGATGCACTGTAAAAACCAGACAGGGAGAAAATAGAGAACACACCCCACTCACTTTTTTTTCTCCCAGCCATGAAAGCAAGAAACTAAAGCCCATTTGATTCCAACAACAAAATCCAGGCAATGCTCACTGGGGAGGAGTGATGGGGGTGTGTGTTTTGTTTTGTTTTATTTTGAGAAGATTTACTAGATATATCCTGCAGTAACTTGTCATGCATAATATTATTTAGCTCCTAGTTAAAATAAAACTGTGGCTTAAAGCACAAAACAAATACAGACTATGTCACTGATCCTTCAGCTGGTAAAATGCTTTCATGTACCCACCAGAATATTAAGACACAAATCCCTTTCGTTAGTGACATTGTTTGAATTTGGTTCCCAGAAGAAACTAATACACAACATCAAGGCTGTAGATATATCAGACTTCTCAACTACAGCAAAACTTTTGAAACGGTAAATATATTTGCACAGATTTTTTTTTTCCTGAGCATACAGATTTCATAGGATATACTTAGAAATGCTCAGTATCATTTAAAAATTCTAACTTCATCGCCAACAGTTTATGAACTCACCGTTTCCATGCCTTGCTATTCGATCACAGGAATATGAGCTGCTTTTGAGCATTAACATGCATCTACAACTGTAATCTTGGAAACAAAACAACAAACTGACTCAGTTACTATGTTTTCACTTAGATCGGCTGGAATTCAGGAAGTGAGAGACTGATTACTAATCATCTGAGAGAGCCCTTGAAATGATGAGTGACCTTTTAAAAGTTCAGAAGAATAAACATGTATCATGAAATCACTGGGAAACAGCTTCTTAAAGAAAACAGGTAATGGAGAAACTTAGTTGAGGGTGAATGTATCACTGCGTGTCTGTCACATCCTGACTTCAATGTTTTGACCACGACAAGGCTGAGCACCAGCCCTCTCCAAAAAACAGGGATGCTTGTTTTTCCTCTTCACAATTAAAACCGATACTTCCCTTATATTCACATTGCCCATATATGCTGTAACACCAGAAGACTATCTATGTCAAAAAGTTATTGTGCTGTGTTGCAATATTGTGAGGTGAGACAGCGGTTTACAGTAAGTCCACCAAGCAGCTATCAGAAGGTACAAACAATTAGGGGCTTTCCAAGACTGCATTCCAAAGAAACAGACACAACTGAAAAGACAATGAAAAAAATACAGTGAGCTAAAACTGATTAAGTCAAGGGTAACCCTTATGACGTCTCACTGTAAGGGAGACATGATCTTAAGTAGAGGAAGTCAAGAGGCATCTCACTGAAATAGAAGTCAGTAATTGGACCTGCCTATAGTAATTACATATCATAAACACAATGAACTTGAAGCCTTTGTACATATCAAGGACTATGAATCAACTGACACCAATGAGAAATGAGTAAAAGTGCAATAATAGAATACTGATGCATTTTGGAACAGTTTGCTGCTTTCTCAGCCAGAAATGGTACATGAGAAGGAGATAACCTTTTGCTGTATCTCAAGAATGTATGTATTCGCTCAGATGTCCAGAAAATTGCAGACAGACAGATCTGGAATGTTTCTGGTAAAGGAAAAAAAAAAGGGGTGAGGGGGAAGGGACGAGAACGAGCCCTACTTCAAAATTGTCCCATTCTCCCCTTCTCAATTGGAAGGAGATGATGAATGAAGTTTTGCTTTTGTTTTTAAAAAATAATTGAAGCATACAGGAATCTGGGCATAGTTGTAACACAGAACACTACTTATTTCTTGAAAGTACAACATAAAATAGCATGAAATCGAAAAAGACAACATTCAATGAGGGCAAGTAGCAAGAAAGAGAAATCAAGTCTATAAATAGAGAGTGAAAAACAGCTAGCAGTACTACAGAAAAGGATCCGACTGTAAAATGGGTCGCAACTGAGTAGGAGTCAAAAGCATGACAAGATGACAAAAGCAAAACTAAAAACTTCTAATACAAGGATGTGTCGGTACTCTTACAGGACACATAAGGAAATGATTCCACACACTTTCAATGCATCCAGCTTTTTACTTTACACTTTAGCAAAAGATGTAGACAAGACAAGAGAGACCAGAGGACAGCAACAAGAACTGCCAGAGATCTTAAAAATGTGACACATGAGGGAAGATCCAAGGAGTCTTAGTTCATATGAAAGAGTAGTATAGAATATGGTATTAACTGAGGTAAGTAATACAACCAGGATCCTAGAAACAGGGTTCACAAACAGTGCGTAAACCTTTAATAGATGGATGTTTTATCCAACAATTTTGTCCTTAAATATGAAACACAACCTAATTAGGGTACTTGTAAAAACAACTGCACTGCTGCATAGAGCCATAAGAAAACAGAACGGAACAGAAAAACTCCTTTGTGGGGTTAACATTCAAAAATCTGTATACAGACTTTCTCTACTTTTCTCCCAGTTTCAAGTTACAGCAAGAGCTACAAAAGCAGCTGTGGCTGGGGTAAGCTCGCATGGCTGGACAGAAGAGTGGTAAGAATTCCAGGGTGATCTGAAAAGAGCTTTCTTTTATGGTGCAATCAGTCAAACTGGGGATTCATGCCCTTCACATGGCCAGCCTATAAACTACAGGACAATAAATCAACCAAATCAAAAAGGGATGTGCAGGGCAGTCATTGTGTTTCCAGAACACCTCCTCTGGGAGCAGACGCAAGACGCCCAAGGGGTTTTAGAGTAACTTCCAGTCCAGGTGATGCACATGCTCAAAACAGTCCAGAACTAATTATAAAATGGAATCCCATAACACAATCTGCTTCTTGGCTTCCTGGCGGCATTAGCAGTGCGCTGCGGGAACCTGCAAGAAAAGCTTTGTACGCCATCACAACTCAAGGATATTCCTCCTGAAGTTTTAGTTATGCTAGCACAGAGCTTCTCCACATTTCACTTGGTAATAGCTAAGGCTGCAAAAAGTAACTACGTAAGTGTTGTTAGAAAAAAGTTCAACCGACACAGTTGTTTGTTGGAGAATTTCAAGCTGGGTAAGGGCTTCCCCTCACAGGAAAGGGGAATGAAAGTTGTTGCAGTTCAGCCTAAAACTCCAGCACAGGTTCCCTTTATCCACCAAAATGTAAGTTTTGCCTTAGTAGAGAAATTATTCAACACTTTCCACTCTTAAAACACATTTTCATTGCTTACAACTTTGCCAAAATAGCAGTTTGGGCTGAAACTTTCCACACCAGATGCCTGCCTGAGGCTGAATTTTCTTGCACAAGTTTCAGCCAAACAGTTCAGATGTTTTAGAAAATGAAGGTACATTTTTCAGCATTAAAAGCTTCTGGTGACCTTTTCTTCAAGAAGGAAAGACATTCCTGACAGATTTCAAATGCCTGTTAGCGTGATAGAGAAGTAAGATTTGTAATAGGGGATAAAATCCTCAATTCATTAGCTAGTATGTGATTTTGAAGGGTGCACATCTACAACTGATTTGGCAGTTGTAAGCCTTTCCTAAGTTTGTCTAGTGACTCAAACCTCCACAGATTGCACCCTCACTTTGCACACCTTTCCCTCAAGCCGGAGTCCTGACCAGAAAAGCAGAGTAGAGTCACCATCCCCAGGGGACAACATGTGATTTCAATCAGTTGTGCACCATGATGGACCAGAGCTGGAATCAGAGCTGAAGACAGGGCATGCTTTTCTCTCTTCTGCCAGTGACTGGGCTATGCAGAGGGCCAGGCTGGGGGTTTGCTTTGGAAGGAAACAGTGAAAGAGCTTTAAAAAATGAACCCAAAACAACAATGCACCAAACAAACACACACGAACAATAACAACAACCGCACCATGGCTGGAGACTGGGTGGGCTGAAGGAATGAAGTGAGCTGGAAGAAGATGGAGAGTCTGGATCAGGGAGATAGGACTCACTGATGAAGGAACAGATAGGGTCTGTCCAGGGGGCACCCCAACCAGCTTATTCAGGGAGAGTAACAGGGTGTTAATGATAAGAGGTGAAAAGCACCTAGAACTGTACAGAATTTATTTTGCACAAGCAACCTCAAATCCAGCATTTCCTTACCTTTTAAAAATCTGTATAACAGCATTCTTAAAGCTACCACATGCTGCATCTGCAATGCTACTTTAAAATGTCCACATGCACTATTGTGAAGAGTGAACTTAGATGCTATAGCTGAGCCAGCCTAGCAGGGATTGCTTGGAGTTTAAATCTGACCTTTTTCTTCCCATTCCCAGGTATATTTTCCTTCCACTTCCCTTG
The DNA here is from genome assembly GCF_964195595.1 of Calonectris borealis. Taxonomy (NCBI): domain Eukaryota; kingdom Metazoa; phylum Chordata; class Aves; order Procellariiformes; family Procellariidae; genus Calonectris; species Calonectris borealis. Next base: position 61,304,474 of record NC_134352.1, read on the forward strand.
ACCATTCTGATGGCCACTGGCTCCCTCCATGGGGTGATTGAATCCACCAACCCAGCAAAAAGTTAACTCAGAAGAGGAGGGGAGGAAAGAAAACCCAGGAAGCAACCACACAGGCATCTTCTCAGCCAGCAAGTTGAACTGGCTCCCAGTGAGGATGAGAAGCACCCCAGCTGGCAGTAGGAAGAGAACAGGACCACAAAACAAGGAGTAAGTGGGGAGGAAAGCAAGCCTTCCCCCTTCTTTTTAGATAATGGCCTTCAGCATCACAAGTTGAAGGATATTTATCACAAAAATTACAGCATGACGTATCAAAGCTTTAGAAGCAAGAACGCTGTTGGCTTACCTAAAGCTAAGCCATTATGTCTGTTTATAGACAAGCAATGTTTCACAACAATTGCTTAAACCTCTCCACCAATTAGGGTCCCTAGAAACAGAAGCCTCTTCCAGAAAAGATGACAAAACTATTGATATTTTTTCATTCACAGTCACAACTCTGGAGTCATGTGCTGAAATTATTTCACTTCAGCAATGTTTCAGTGACTCACAGGCTGGTGTGCAGTATATTCTCCACAAAGAACTCAGCTTTATTGTTTGTCTCATATCTATGCTGTTTAAAAACAATATCGTTTTACTTAGTCTCTCTTATTTTTCTGTAGTTCAGTCACACTGGTCCAATTGTACCCAGTGGGCACCACGCCCACTTCAAGATTAAAACTAGAAAAATAATCCTTCTGTTTTCATTAAAGAGTTCTTTCTCCTTTACCCACATTACAACTGAACTTGTATTCAGACACTATACTCCAGACAAAGTTTTCAAGAGTTTTCTTTCTACCAATTTTTTCCTAACAACAGGCTGCCAACCCCACCCCAAGCCCAAACCCTAACAATTCTTGCAAAAATATACATTTAAACCCATCTCAAAAAAGGAGTCAGTGATCCAGCTCCCAGTTGTAATGCTTGCATTTGAAAGTAACAGCAGCGAGGTGGTCAGAGAAGCAACACTTCTGGCTCCGGATGAAACAGCCTAGCCTTCGTTTGGCTCCAACACTGAGCAGGAGGGCTGCTGTGACCAGAGCCAGTGACCCTGGTGCTGGCACACCAGAAGCCTCGTAGTCTCACCAGCCCTAAGACACCCGTCGGAGAACCCTGGTGCTGGGCAAGACTTCCCAAAGTTTCAAAGAGACCTGGGGAGGGCAGATTCCCCTACGCCATGGGCTCGGTGCAAGGATGCTAATTGTAAACATGAAGCTACTGACTACCCTGGAGCATGCAGAAAGACATGCACAACTTAGCTTCCCAAAGTTCAGTCCTTTATTTCACAGACGTACTGATCCAGCTGTATGTCTCTCTTGCTCTCTCCCTCCCCCCTCCATGATCCTCCTGGACAGAGCTGGGTCTGCATCACAGATCTGCAGCATGAAGTGTCCAGGAGCGGGGAAGGGCTTGCCACACTGCTCTCCAGCTACGGACTAGCACCATTCATCACACCAGCTGACAGATTAGACTTGTGTGCTGGGGGAAAAAGGAAAAATAACAAAAACCTCACCACACACTGAGCAGTCTGCAGCAAGAATGAGAGATTCTTGCATCACATTTTTCTTATGCTGCATTCAGGGCCTTTTTGGCCCGAACTCTCTTCCTGACCTCATCTACCATGACTATCCTCCAAATCCCATCTCAAAGCTCATTTCCTCAAGGGAGCTCAATAGTTAGAAATTGCAGCTACACATGCACATTTAAAAAAACTAAATATGCACAGACTGTCCAAGCAAGCTCTCAAAGAATGAGCTTCCAGTTGGTTTAGTCATCCAGTTCCAGCAATCTACTTTGTTTCAGCCTGTTGGTCTTATCTTCAAGACATGAATTTTATTGCAGGATGCTTTCTGGAGGCAGAGCACTTTTGAAATCAGAACATCAGACACTAAATCCTGACATGGGATTAATGAAAGGATGCCTCTGTTGGAGGCTTCTCTGGGCTCTTGGAAAGTAAAATATACTTGTTGAGAACCTCCATTTCTTTCTAGACTGTCAAGTGCCAAGTGCTTTTATTGTTACATACATAATTGAAAATACCTTTACTCTCAGTCATGTGAGTTAGGTATAGTAACCCTAAATGCAAAACGTGTCCTCTCAGAGTTTTAAAGAATCAAAGTGAACACCTATATCGGAAAGTTCCAACTGCAATAAAGATGTAATTAAAAAATTTAATAAATGTTGCAAGTGTATATCGTATAGAAAAACAAAGTACATCTATAAGTATCTGTAAGTGCACACAGTAAAGAAAGCAAGAAGACTTAGCTTCCAGCAAATAATAAGAGCATTAGTAAATCTGTATTTTTAAAAAAAAAAAAAAAATCACCTTTGCCTTTTTCCCTTCAGGAAGAGCTGATACTAACTGAAGTAATTTGGTTTTCAGATAACAGACAGGAAAGAATTTCTCTGAGAAAGATGAAAGGATTTAGGTAACACTGTATATACAATTAGAATTCCCAAATGTTTGCATCACTGGCAGTTCCTGCGGGTGCTGGGGGAAAGATTAAGTTTGATTAAATTGCAGATTGTGAAAGTTTATTTATGGATTCAGCTGTGAAACAGAGAATAAAAATCTATTTGAAACAAAGCTATTACCCATTAATCTGTTGGTAAAATATCTGGAGTCAGTTTCCCAGTTATTTTCAACATAAAAAACATTGTTATAATGTGAGTTGAGAAATAAATGAAGTCTAGTGAAAGTGTTAGATGGGGAAGTGAAGGGACAAGCAAAATTATTTCAGTCTAAGAGTCTGAAGTAGAGATTTCACTGCCTATTTGACCAAAATACACGGTTCAGATGTGTTTGTCACATGGTTCTAATTCATGTAATGACCTATTCAACTCAACTGCCATTTATTTTCAGCACTAATCACTCATTAACACATGCATTTTGTCATGACAAGATTTTGCTAACATGAAAATATTTCCTGGATAGTTTGGAAGCCCTACCGTATTCTAAGCCAGATGCCCAGAAAGTTGATTCAAAAATTGAAATCCTAAGAAATTAACCCCCCAACAACGTATTTCAACAAAGAAATTGGGGGTCAGAGAAGGAAGGACATGGAAATTCAGCAGAACATTCCTTATAGTCCATTTTTTTCCCAAGACTGCCAAGGACCATCAGACAACCAGCTGTATTCCTATTCTTCATGCCGGACCCGAATGTACTTGTTACTGACAAAATAGGTCTCAACCCTAAGCTACCAATACTGAATATAGACTTGGAAGATGTGTAAGAGTTTATTCTCAATTCCAGCAGAGACAGGATTTAACCTGTTCAACGCACTTCCCAGAATACTTTATAGGGAGGAGCACACACAGCCATTTTTTAGATTTCAAAGCTGTAAGAGAAAAATCTGAGGTAGACTTGGGTTTGACCCCCTTATTGCACCATGCTGCTGAGGTGAAAAAGTTGCTTCTGTTCCTAGAATAGTTCAGACAGTCCAAAAGCAAGCACTTCTTTTCAGGAAGCTGGATTTTCAGGCATTACAAAAAGATCATCAAATTAACTCAAAATGTATCTAAAAGAAAGGCTGCAGCTTTTGCTGCTAACTTGGCATGTGAGAACAACAAAAGCCCCAAAAGAATTAAAATTACAAGTCAGAGCATGGAATATTCCAGCCTTTGATATTTTTTTGTATTGTCTCAGTTTCTCTAGGCTTTTAAAATGCCATAAATTGCCTCTGTGCCAGAGAAGTTGCCTTTCCAACTCACAACTCTAAGCGCTTGTTTATGTGAAATACACTGCTGAGTTAGCCTTCACCTCTCAGGTCTAATCATAAATTACACTGCCAGGCAGATTTTGAAAAAGCTTTTAGCAATGATTTAGCCACGGAGATTGAAAAAAAGAATGCCGAAATGGAAAAACACACAGTTATTGATGGAATACTCTTAATTAAGTCACGTGTTAAGAAGTCCTCTAAAACAAATCCTGTTTCAGTCACCCAGGCAAAAGACAGAAGTCAGCCCTTCAGGGCTTTTCACAATATAATACAGGCTTGAAGAATCAAATTTGCAGAAAAACCTTGAAAGCAATAAAGGGGCTTGTGTAGGGTAGACCTAATTGGCAAGAAGTGATCTTTGTGCATAGTATATGACAACATGGGAAATGCTCTCGGGTGGGTTAAGCTGCCATTTGATGCCGAAAGGCCCAGGTTAATAGGTTAGCATGCCCAAAGAGAGGAAGATCTTATGTGAAAGTGAACGTTTACATAGTATATTTGTGATATTTTCTCAGCCATTCACCTCATTCTCCTTAACAGAGGCCTCTGGCAGTAATAGGAGGAGAAGTACAACAGCTTTCCTTGCTTTCTTTTTTGTAATGCCAACAAATTCACGTAACATCCTGTAAGAATATGCTTCTTTTTTAATTCTCCTTACATACATAATAAGAATACAAATGTGCCTGGGTTTTGTGTCTATAGCAATGAATCTCTGTTTTGCAGGATTAAAGATATAGTGGGCTACTTTAAAAAAAAAAAAAAAAACAAAAAAACAAACAACCCACAAAAAACCCTTTTGAGAGAACTCTTCTTGCTATGAAGAGTCCTTGCAAGTTGAATTTCAATGCTTCTAATGTCCGCATTCTGAAAAACACCATTCACAAAGCTGAAAACAACCCATTATTCTTCAACTGCAGCCATCAGCTAGTGCTGACAAATGTTTGAAACAAATTTGAAAAGAATATTCAAAATGTACCCAATTCAGTCAAGAGTTACTGCACTGCTTGCACACTTTCATTAGAACATATAGAGAATATATCTTCTTTAATCCCACAGAGTTAAAAGAAAGCGACATATGAAAAATATGTACAGTACTTTGAATAAAATTTCTTCTCTAGTGTAGTAAGTTGTATTCAGCTATTAGACACGTTATTTTTAACATGAAGTGAAAATAATCTTTTAATGGTTGTTGTAGCTCAACATTAATTCACTTCTTTGTTGGTAGCTGTCCTAGGAAAAAAAAAAACAACTGAGCTCCTTACATGTGGGTTGAATTGATTTTCCTGTTCTGTTTCATTGCCATTTTAATCCATACTTTTCAATTTCCGTCTAAATAGCTTCCTTCTATAGAGTTATAACATTTGGGAAAGAGAAAAAGAGGGATACTTTTATTTACCTCCCCCTCCCCTCTCACTCACCTTTCTCCCACAAAGTGGAATCTACAGGCTCTTCATTCATGAATGTTGTTGGTATTACTTTAAGAGCAAGGGAAAGCTCTTTCTATCTTTTAAGACTATCTTTTGGCAAGTTAAAGTTAATTCCTTACACAAAAAGCTGATGCCTGAAGTCAGATTTCTCTTTTAAATAGGAAGGATGCAAGTTTAATTTAAATTTTCCTTATGCTATTTTGCGAGTTGCTGAAAATTGTACTTAAAGCCAAGAACTAAGTTCTGAGAATAGGAAGAACTTTGACATGTTCATCAAAATTGCCTCCTTCAATAGCTAGTATGAGAACACTTTAACAGATAAATAAAGCACAAGAATGCAAATCCAGATCACAGGTACTTAAAAAACAGACTATACAAGTCATCATACACTTCTGTAGATGTATATTTGATCTTGGTCTACCAGCATAATCATAACATGGATCACTGAACCACAATGGTAGCAAGACAAGACAAATAGTTAATGTTTTGCCAGTGGATGCTCTTAACACTTGTCTCACAGATACTCACCCTATCTGTGCCTATCAACTCATTTCTGTAACATATCCTCAGGAAGAAACTTCCACTGCAAGATCTCCTCTCTCAAAAAGATCCTGCATTAACTTTTAGGAAACGAGTGATAAACTTTTTCAATCTCTAAGCAAAGGTGTCAGTTCTTGATAATCATGTACCTTTTCCTCCAAACAAAAGCTCTGCTGCTGCTGGCTGACCCAATCTTTTGCAAAACTCATCACGAGTGCTCTCAGGCTGGACCAACGGAAGAAGCTCTCCCCGTCACTCAGCCTGCCTGTCATGTTGGTCATTCTTCCCCTTCACTGGTAAGATCCATAGCATTTAGCTACGGATGAAAGAAGCAAATGTCTCCAGTTTGGTTGGCATTGGAAGAACAACGGAAAATTATGACAAACTGATGAGGAAAACAAGACAAATTGAGAAAATGTGCTATGCTTTATCTGAAGATGGGAGAAAGCATGGTGAAAACAGAAAGCATGTAAGTGGATGAAATAATGAAATATAAAGATATTAATGGCCTGGAAAAGATCATGCAGATAGCTCATGTATATGTGAGACATAAGTGCCTAACCTTACAAAAACAAATTTTCAATTTTTTTTTTTTTTAAAGATAATCATTGTGATTCTATGTTTGGGAACTACAATCTCACAGAATAATGCTCTGCATAATCGTTTTTCTTCTGCACAAATATTTACATTGTATTAGTGGAAGAGTAACCCATACTCTTCCCTCCCTGGATTAAAGCATCACCACTAAGTTATACAAGAAGTCATGGCTAACTGGAAACAGCTGCTAAGCCACTTGTATCTCTGTTGCTTTGTAATACCCACTAATAACTCAGAAGGATCATATCTTACATCTGCTTCTCTTCTCTTCTACATCAAAGTCTTAACAGATAACTTGTAAGTGAAGTTGTCATAGAAGCTAGGTCTCAAGCAGAGGCACAGAAAGCCGTCCTGTGGTTGCTGCAGATGTTCCCCTCTGTACGTTTACTAATAGCTGCCTGGTGAGTTTTAACATTCTTGGAGCCAGAGTTTCCAGATGTCTCCTCCAAAATTAATACAAACAACCGGGAAGTTTACAGAAGTGAGACGATCTAAAAATTTCTCTTTCATCACATTTTTTCCCTGCAACCTCCGATATCCACAGAGGAATTGCACACAACAACACAGATTTGCTGCCCTAACACAAACACACACAACAACAGCAAACCCAATAAAAGTGTTGCAGAAGACCCCATATCATAAATCACCACTTTCATGTACCAGAAACAGCCCTTGATGCTCACCAGCAGCGGTCAAGCCACCGGGCTGCACTGCCCCCTCTTTGTGCCAAGCATTCTGTTCATATGCTATCAGCATGCCAAAACAGGGAGCTAAGGGTTGGTCTGACATTAATGCCCATCACCGCAGAGACATCATCCATAAGGTCTGACAGCACAAAATGAGATACAGAACTCAACACACTAAAATTTAATGAAAATTCACCCCAACATAGGCTTGACCAACATTTATCTGGCCATCCTATCCTACACTGCCCTCGAGCAAAGGTATCTACTTTATTTTCCAAAGTCCTTTGAGCACAAAAGAGAAACTAAGATATATGATTCACACATCCAAACTTTCAAATCGTGTTTTATTATAAAATGAAACCCTGCCAAGTCCCTTTATCAAATTCATCAAATATTTTCCTGTTTCTCTTGAAGAATGAATGCAGCCACCCTATTCTTATTAAAAAAAAAAAATATCAAACAAAACAGATTGGACTGAGGAACCCAGCTTCAGTGATTGCTGTATTTTATTCAAGGAGTCAAATTGCTTCCAGCCAGCGACCCACAACAATGGCCTCTGAGTATGCATACAGGCATTTATTTTCCAGTGACAATTTTATGAAGATGTACACGCACAAAACAGGTCCCATGCAGGCAGTATTTACAGCCTTCCTTGCCTCCTGCCAGAAATTTTTCTTCTTCTTTAAACAAAGAACTACTGCTTTTTCTAATGGAATGAACACTTCTAAAGCCCCGGAAATCTAGCTGCAATTAGGCAATATAAATCAAACCACAGTAATGAAGCACAGAGATGACCCAGTTTTCTAACCAACATAGCAGGAAGGGTTTTTTGGAAGTATTTCTAGCGATTTTTAGCATTAGCATACAATATATTTTTGTCTGTCAGACAGCTATTCTCCCTTCCTGCAAAAAAATTCTGAATTCTGCTTGTTAAAAAAAAAAAAACCCTAACAAAAAACCAACCCAAAAAATATAAGATAAAACAAAACAAAAAACCCCTTATGCACTACAGCTCAAAGCCATAATCTATATGAGAAACAGAAATCATTCAAACTTTCCTCCAAGAGCCCGCATCACAAGAGTTAAGAATAATAACTTCAAACACAGACAAGACTTCCAAGATCTTGACCTAATATCAGTGAACAAGGGCACAACTCAAGGCTTTCGGTTGAAATGGGGACCAGCTACTTCCCTGTTGGCTGTTTCAGAGCAAACAAATCTGACTCTTGTTTGCACCAGCAATTCCATCCTTGTCAAAGTCTGTAGTACACACCTATGAAAAATACTGATTTTATAAAGTTTCATGTTTTAAGTAAGTTCCTGGAAAATTGTCCATCAACTTGATATGAGGCAGTGTCAGCTGGTAAATGGCAAGTTGAAACAATTGCAAACTATTCTGGAGAATGCTTCACGCAAGTTAGAAAGAGATTCGATGAAAGCACATTTCAAAACAGTCTTGGCCCAATATCCTTTTCCAAATAAGCATTGTGTACTTGCTATTGATCAACATTCAGACTGTTGCTATAAGAGCTTATTCATCAGCTTCCTACCTGCGCAGCACCTCTCTATTTTCCTTCCCTTTTTGAGCTAAAAGTAATATTTAAATTGTGAGGGGGATAGCAGTAAGACTTAAAACGTGAGAGAACAGACTCTTCCAAGAACTATGTTTTCTTCTTAATCCTGGGATGAGAAAAAACAACAAACCCACCACTCACTTCCAGGAAGGACCTCTTAACTTACAGATCAAGCTTCACTGTCCCCTCTCCAGTCCTACATCACCACTGAATAAAAATTGTTGCTCTCACTAAAGTCAAAATAATACCCTCTTTTTAGAGAAAGAATTACATATTGTTCATCAGACCTAAAGTTAATGTTTGAGTATTAATTATTTTTTGTAACATGTAAATGTCAGCTTACAACAGAAGAACAAAGAACAGCATGAAGCAACTCTGTATTTCAAAGGTGGCAGCTATGGGTAAACAAAATACTGTGCTAGAATACTGCACTGACAGAAGCTACATAATTTATAGTTTCTGCAACAGTGCAAACTCCAGAGGATATTCCTACTACAGCTGAAAAGAAGCAGAAGTTAAGCAACACTGAATGCTTTTCTCTGAATACCACTGCAGGAAGGCTTTCCACTCAGCAAAGAAAAGGCTGGAATCTGCTCTTGATTCAGTAGTATTCAATATGCTGCACGCAACTTCCAAAATGTCTGTGTGATTTAGAGAACCAAGTTTTTCTTTTTTCCTTCTGCAAAACCATAGCTCCCCTTAGCCTTTTGTACTTTAGAACGGACAACTCACCCGCGGAGGATTGCTCTGTACCAAAAGCTGAGCTCCCCCTTGGAACAAATTCAATTTACCTTTTAAAAGGAGCAAGCAGGCAATTCTGTCCAGCTACAGCTAACAGTAATACTAGATAACACTAATGCTAACATTTGAGAATTAAAGATGATTATAATGATCCGGGACAATGCCTCTTATTTTGTTAAAATTATAAAGTCAGTATGTTGATCAGCATAGCTGCCATCAACCCTTATTGTGCAACTGCAAGCCATCATGTGCAAGTCAGCAAAACGCTTTAGCAACTGGAAAACTAAGTCTAGACCTTTATCAAAAGATGATCAGAATAATAAGATCACAAAGACTTGTGCATCCATTTAATTAAAATAATATGTTCTTTACTACAGTATGTTCTTCATCACACTTCAGCAAACATCAAACCAATTCCATTCCATCACTGTTTAAATAACTTTTCCATGGCAAAAACATCTATTCTGTTATCATAAATTTAGATCAAATGATAAACGTTTTACTCAACAACAAACTTTGTTCTAGACTATGCCATAGAAACATCAGACTGTTGAGGCTTTTAGAGATAGATTTGAGTCTGACTAGCTCTTTTTCTTCTTCCGCAAATCACAGAATTTAAACAAATGAAGTTGTAAGCTGTAAACTACCCAAAATTATTTGGAAATTAAAAAGCAGGAGAATTGGAGCAGTTGACAATTCAACACATTTTTCCATCTAAATACACTTATGTCCCGAAGAACACTGCTTTTGTTCCAAAAATAATTAGGGCAATGACAAAAAGTCCAATGTTTTATCTACTGTTTGCTATCTCTGCTCTCCTCCAAGACTTCTAAAACATCTGAGGCTAATATTTATTACATTTCTCTCTGGGCCTCATTTAACCCTGTGACTTATAGGCTCTAGAGGTGAAAAAAATGCTTCAAATATAATGAGGTGAAAGAAATGAAACTACATAATAGTGTTCTAGTAACAACCTTTTTGCAGGCTTTTTCAAATAACATGCCAAATTCTGTGAAGTTCTAAAAGAGCCTTTTAGGACGAGGTGTGTTTAAACATATGCTCCATTGTTAAGGGTGTAGTCACTGCTCACTGAAGCCAGCTGGATTTTTTCACCTACCTTCAGTGGACTCTGGTCAGAGGTATACCTTACTTCAGACACAGAGATACCGTTCCTTCATTCAAACTTAACTGCATGCACACAAACATCATAGGAATAGTTCTTGAAAAAGCCACAGCTGTTTCTCACTACAAGCATTAAATCCAGGTGGATCATGTAACGACTCTTACAGTTGTGCTGATTATTCCAAGTTTGAACACAGCCAACAATTTGAAAATGCCTAATAAACCTGGGTGGATTAGGCCACCCTGGTTGGAAAATCTGACAAAAGACATAACTTCATCTAATTCTCGCTGAGTTAGGCATGCTGCAAATTGCTGGACCTTTACAATAGACATTGCATCACTGCACCCTTCGCTAGTTAGGAAACAGGACTAACACACACACACAAACAGCTAAGAATATGGAATTGTTCTATAGATTAAACTCCAGTGGAAAACGGACTCATTTTCTCTTCATCTAAGAGTCTGCCATTCTGACTCTGCTTACTCGTGGACAAGAATGGAAATAATCATATGAATATCGAAAGCCCAGTTTTATGGACCTATTTTGGAAAGTGATCCTTTTATTAAATAAATGATATTTTACAATACACTAGTTTCCAATGAATCAAACTGTAAAGATCTGTGTCACATTATTTAATATCTTATGTTTAACCAATATGAAGTCCAACTTACATTGTCCCCTAGTGAAGGATGGTATAAATACTTAAATCAATACTTACAATTTCATCACCTGGCACAGAAAACAAAGTTCCATCGTCAAAATACCACTGCACAGTTCCCAGTGATATTAATTTCCTTTTATTAGCATGGATAACATCACAAAAATATGCTGCTAGGTGAATCTACAAGCATGATCCTGTAAAGAAATGTGCAACTATAGCCAATACCAATCGAAACTAAGGGAGCTCAGATGATTTCCAGCTCTTGTGATTTTATCATGAGTCATATCTGGTGTTTTCCTTGAGTCTCACATTTAGGAACCTCAGCAGCGGTGCCCAATAATTACATTTTACAATTTCGTTACTGTGGTGAGGGGGAAAGGAATCTGCCATTTTACATACATGCATCCAGACATGAAGCATGCAGGTGACACCCTTGGTCACATGCCAGACTACTGGCTATCAGATTTTGTTGCACAAAAAGCAAGAGATTGTTACAAAAGTGCTTTTCATCTGTTAATGATAGTGGACTAAGTGCACTAGTGACAGTGCACTAAGATCCACATACATGAATTCCAACATGTCTTCTTTGTTGTGTACTTTCACTAATGAGAGAACTCCCATTTTTTTCCTTTCAGAGAAAAACACGTATTTATTTATTGGACAGCTTACAATAGAAATGGTATGACATTCCACTCATAAATAAGCTGGAACAAGTCAAAAAAATGCAAGAACATAGATGAAGCTAAATTTTCTGCCTTTTTTTTTTTCTTTATCAAATAAAGAAATTTAATGAGTAGTGACAGTGAGAAAACAACATTGGCTGGGCCTCTGTTGTTAAAAACTGTTTTTCTGTTGTATGATTTCACGACCATTCAAATGCTATTCAAGATGCAAGTGGTCATGTAAGAATCAACATTATCTAAATCAGTAGGGGAGAGGGAAAGCATACAAATGCTTGCAATACAAACATACTTACACATTTTACAATTTAGCTCCTCTGAATATCCTCAAAACTGTTACCAAGTTTTTGAAAAGCAACGGTTGCAAACAAATTGCCTTTCAACGTTCACATAAACCTCTGTAAATCCCAACTATTGTCTGAAGCATATACCACTATTCCAGCAATGACCAAAACAGCTTAAGTCAGCAGAGGAACATGAACAGAAAAAAAGCTTCTCCTGTCCTCATTTCCAACACTGAAAGTATTAAAACTTTCTCTCAGGTTGCACTCGGCAGGAAGCAATTCTGCTTCAGCAATGGATTAAGTAGGTGAACTAACAGATCTCTGTCACATCAAATTTTGATGATGTTCCAAATTTTAACTAACTTGTCATGTAATAAGGAAAACCAAAAAGACCCCAAAGTAAACTGTCGCCACAAGACAGATTCAAGCAAGCATGAATTTAAGTGTTCCACAGAGCTGAATGCAGTAAGGGAAACACAAAACCAAGGATGAGCTTCCAGAGTATTTGCTAAAATAAGTAAGATTGTGCTCTGGCTGCTATTCTTACAAACATTCCCATCTGGCCTCAGCAAACGGGAGAAAAGTGATGCAATTTTCATGGCACCTACATCCCCAGAGCCAGACACTCATCACCTCGGTGTCAGCAAGCCCTTACACAAGTCTTCTCAAATTACTGCTTCCCACCAAGACCTGAAACTGGCTCCCTTTAACATCTGTTAATCCAGTTGGTTCCTATGAGCCTGTAACAATTAAACCTGTTGTTGCAAGGAGCAACAGGGAAAGGGGATTTTACATATCCACAGCTGGGCTGTTAGGAGAACAAATGGACTGCATCTGACTCAATGGCTCTCACCAAAATCCAGTTATTAAGCTGTGAGAACAAGCCCTAAATGAAGCTGATGGCCTCAGCAACTGGGCTGAGCTCAAAGAGCTTATCAGCTGCTCTGTCACAACAGCTATCATAACGGGGGGGCAAAGGCTTCAGAATTTCTCTAGTCAGTAAATTTAACAATCCTGGAGGAAGGTACGGCCACAATCATGGCAAATATGGAGTGAATCACTCATTCAAAGTGAAAATAGAATTTTTGTATAATACATTACGAAGTTGCAATTTTTAGTTGGCCTGTATTAAGAAGGAAAAAAACTGGAATCAAAGTTCCCATTTAGATTCAAAATATTTTTACAAAAAGGGAAGTATTGCAACAGCTGAGCAAACTCAGCTCTTTACTTATGCAAAATACTTCAGTGGATTTAAGCTAGAAGTAACTTTTTTTTTTCCAAAAGAAAAAGTGAAAATGGAACAAAGCGATACCCAGCTCAGTATCGGTCCCGGTCCCATTTCCACAGACACTTACGGATGTCTCTCTCTCTGGGTACTCACAGGAGATTGTCCATTTCGAAGGAATTCTCATACATTTAAGCGATGTGCATAAGGGTTTCCAGAGCAGGAGCTGTACTATCTTCTGTATCGTCAGCATCCAGCATAAGGAGAGGAACTAACACTTCATTGTAAGTTTTGTAGATCTCTAAGCCTGAACATCTCACGGTCTGAGAAAGCAAACGAGACCTGCAGTTTTCTTCCAATACACCAGATTAATGTCTCATACAGTTAATTTCTCGTCCTTTCTACAGTCTAGTTTGAAAACGACTTAATGAAATACTTTTTGAAGTATTTTTGCTCTGTGCTCTCTTCTATGCTTTCTACCCCAATATTATGCTACCTATGCAGCTGGGCACAACGCTGTACTACGCTGTACTGAGGTGACACCACCACAACGCTTGGAAGTTCCTCAGAAGCTCTTGCAATACTCTAACAGATTACGTGCCTCACACTTGGACACCTGAGAGTTTACTAGCTCCCATCTTAGAGTGTGGGAGGAACAACAAGTGTTATTTACCTTATGGGAGCCAGGGAATTAATAGCTTTCAACTTTTGTTTCTTTAAGAACTCTCTAGCCACTGGCTTTTATTTTTTTAATTGTTTTGTTTGCTATTCATCCCTTTCTTAATCTGATCCTCTAATTTCTACCAACCTTTCTGAAATTCCACAAAGTCAACTTCTGAAACACAAGTGTTTCTAACAGCTAAGTTGAGACTTTGGTACTCATAAGTGAATGCAGAAACTTTTCGCTTTTCCAAAGTATCGCTGAAGAAGGCCTATGTATCTGAAATCCCCCCCCCCCCCTTTTTTTTTTCCTTTCTGGATGTTTCCTTAGACCATCACAATTACAGACACTTATTAGTACATTCCATAATGTCAGCCAAGAATTCATCAGTTAAATAATTCCTTTTCTCTGATGACTGCAAAACACTTCAAACATATCTTAATTACACTTTGTAATCATTCTGAATCAAACTCAGTCAGCACTAGAAGGTTGCTCATGTAGAGCTATTTGATGCTCCACAGGTAAAATTATTAAAAGTGTGCCAACGTAACCACGTTTCTTTTAAGGCTACTCAAATACCTGGAAACACCCAAGACTCCCAACAGGCTTTCTTGTAGGTACGAAATTCTGAGCTGTGCCTCCAGGCACAGTTGAAACAGCACTAAGGATCTATTCGCATCTTTGGGCTCAGAAATAGCTTCTAAATTATAGCCTTGCCAGACCATCATCTCATGAAATGTCATTTCACATCATTTCAGGTTAATAAGGCTGATCATCTCTAGTACTTCCAATGCTTTAAGAAGTTACTCTATTTCCTCTGAGCTTTTATTTACCTCATTTTCATTTGTGCTCTGCCTGGAGTGAACTCTTCCATAGTAGAGCCAAGATGGAACAGAGAAGGATCTTGCTTCACCATGAACACCTTCTGCAGATATATATATACTTGGTACAGTATATATATCTGCAGTGGTTCATTAAGAAGAGGGACAGGTGAGCTGCTACAGGCATCGCAGTGAACGCAGACCACTGCGAGAGTGTCAGAATATAGGATACACATGAATGCAAACAAGCTACATTCAGACTTAGAACAACATAGCAATCTTTCAGACTGTCACAAAACATGTTAAAAATTATGATTTTGCACTGCTAATCCTAATTCCCATCTCACTGTTAGTTGAATACCATCCTGAAACAGAAGTGATGAATTTTGGAAATAATTTGCCGAAATGTAGCACAAATTAAAGTGTGCTATTACTGTTCACTGATTTCTTTTAATAAGAAGGAACTGTACACACAGACTGGTGATTAAAAGAAGTAAAAATAAGTGGGATAAGGACTTTCCAGGAGAGAGTCATGGCATTTGGTCAGTTGTCTTTTGATTCACTTAGATATTGCACATGTAGACTAAGCAGCATCCCCTCTATATTTCACAAGCATTGGTATGCTAGCAGTACCTCTGAGATGGAGTCCCTCCAGCTGCCAGGAAAAGTGTCACAAAAAAGAAAAAATTCAGTAACAAAGAAAACCAGCTTGATAACCAGCCATCAAAGGATGGACGGGTGAGAATGCCAGGGACACAGACCTAGAAAATGCTTTAATTGCATTAAAACTAATGTTGTCTTGACATATGTGCATGCAAGAGTACTTTATTATCATACTCCTAACAGATTTGACAGTTTCAGGAAGGGATATGAACAGTATCCAATTTCCAGAGAGAAATATGCTCAACGCAATCTGGAAAACTAGTTGGATTTCAAGGGATGTTTTCAACCTCCCTAGTATAGAATTTGTTTTTGTTCTTCTCAGCCTCAACTTTTCCAATACACACACACAAAAAAATTATCTGCAGGGAAGGATTTCTTCCTCATTTAATAAAATCTACAAATCTTTAGAGACTATAACTTTTTCATTTTCCACTGCATTGAATTTTACCCCCAAAAGAATCTTTATGAAAATATGTATCTTCCTCATTATTTGTCTAAGAGGTGGATTTAAAAATGATCCAGTAAAGGACAATTGCAATCTTCTACCAACTAGACAAAACTATTTTGCTTGGGGGGGGGGATAAAAAGTGATATAAAAACTGCAAAATGAAAGAAAATAATCAGCCTACATTTGGTGTAGCAGTTTTTTTCAATTACAGCAATACCTGATTTTATCAGCAATATTAACTATATTTCACCAGAATACCATTCTAATACTTCAGAACGGAAAGATACTAATTTTAAAGACATTTTTCATGGGCATCTTGAAGCATTTTAGGAGGTATGTATAGCATAAGAAGACATTCACCTTTGGGTCAGATATGTTACCTCACCTCCTCCCATCCATTCCTCCCATTTATTCCATTGCATTGGAAGTCAATAATATTCTCTCACTGTTGTCTGCTCTGTGTCCTAAGTCCTTCCCCATTACCTTGCAGGGAGCCGCGATTACCGGGCTGAGGGAAGCACTGCCCCTATGCAGAACTGCAGCGGCACGATCAGACCACAGGACTCGAGTGTCAAGGATTCCTGACTACATGTATTAGTAGATATCCGTAATTAAGTCACATGTCTATTGATCTCATGCGGTTTTAAAAATCAGTGACACAGGGATTTTAGGGGTTCCCTGGTATTCCTAAAAAGTTCAGCTAACAACATTCGCTCACCAGGCAGAGCAGTTCTCAGTTCGTAACTCTCACTGAACGTTTTTCCATGGTCTGCCTGCATAAATTACTGGGAAAAAAAAACCCATATTGTTTTCTTATGCTTCAATTCCACAATGTATTTAGACATACAGGTTTGAACGGCCATCAACAGGTTACTTGCAAGCTTGCTTAGAGGCCCTAATACCTCCCTCCTTTTAATAGCTTTGCAAAGTAATCTAACAGCTCCAACAGCTTAAGCTAGAGAGGGCCAGAAGGATATAAGAGAAGAATTCCTCTGTGGGACATAGAGAAAAAGGGTAAGTCAGCCTCAAGAAATTAAAAAGGAACTATTTCTTTCAAGCAGTTCAGTTCTACTCGGACATAAAGTACTTGGCTCTGTGCAGTGCTCTACTTTCTGCATAAGGTAATCCTAATTACGGCCAGGGTAGAAAGCAGGTTTCAGTGGTAATATTGGTGATTCCTGACAATCAGTCCTTCTCAATCTATATAGATTTCTCCCTTCACTGACAGCTTCTTTTTAAGAGTATCTCTTTTCCCAGACTTTAGGATGGCCCCATTTCTAAGAAATTATTTGCATGCACAAGTTAACACATCTGCTTATCTTCAGACACATCTAGAGTGCACAACTCACAGATCCTGCACTTTTGAAATAAGTCAGTATGCTGTAGTATGTGGTAGAAAGAAGGGGGGGAAAAGATAAAACATAGTCTATTTAGCACATCTGAAAATGAGCTCAAGCTCTTTTTAGTTCCAGCAGCTGCCTATAATGGAAAAAATGAAGATTGGCTGTTGCCAGAAAAGTGGGCAGTAAGAAGTAACAGATGTGAAATTGCAGCAACATCATTGGCTAGGTCAGTCGTACAGACAACTTCAGAGCTGGGGTCCCTGTTGGGCTGCAGCGTTCTCAGAGGCACGCTTGCTTTTTGAGCTGCTGAACTGTTCCTCTCGCTTAGCTGAATTTACAGGAAATAGTCACATCCTCACAAGCATGTGTGGGCTGTGTGTAAAAGCTCCTCAATTAAAGTTAGTCACTACGTCTTACAAAATCATTTTAACATTTCACTTCTCTTCCTCCGTCCCGCTCACCCCTCTTTATTTCATGGACACATAGGGTGAGTGGGAAAGAAAAGACAGGTCCTTCAACACAAGATCTTATTACAGGAGGCTCACAAAGAAAGTAAGATCAAAGAAACCAATCTAATCTGGTGCATACATTTTTAAGAGAAAGGGCAGTGGGTGAAAAATGCCCTTCAAAGAGTCAACTCCAATTACAGAAGTCCTTTTCAAAGAATAATGAAGTTTCTTGACAGAGTTTAAAGGGGAAATTATGAATACAAGGTCTGTAGAATATATCACATCAAGAGCAACTTCTGTCAGCTCAATTTGCAAGATTAACTGGACTTCAATTCAAATTAAAATTAAATAAAATCAAAGTTATATTTAGGCATCAGAAGTATGTCCTGAAATTGTAATGTGGATCACAAAGATGATTGCTACTTCAGAAGAACCAATTATAAAGCTATATTAGAAAAAAATACTACCAGTGAAGAATATGTAACAGCAGCAACTAACATCAGCAGAATTGAAGTTGGGCTGTCACATCCATTGCAAGCCGTTCTTCTGCTACGTTCAAAATCTGGTTGTAAAATGCAGCTCTTAATAAGCCTAGGTTTTCATGCTATGTCTCATCTGGTATATTTATTACCTGTTACTGAAAGAAACAGTACTACTCTTCCCACCTACTTCCAGCTGCTTATTCCCTCTTTGTCCCTTGTGTTACTGTCCTGGTTCCAGCTGGGACAGAGTTAACTTTCTTCCCAGTAGCTTGGGGGGTGTGCTGTGTTTCGGGTTTGGTATGAGAGGAGCATTGATGGCCCATTGATGCTTTGGTTGTTGCTGGGTGGTGCTTGCACCAGGGACTTTTTGTTTCTCTTTTCGGCCTCCCATACCCTGCCAAGTGCAGGGGAAGCTGGAGGAGCAGGGGAGCACAGCCGGGGTGGTTGACAGCCGGCCAATGGGGTATTCTATACCATGTGATGCCATGCTCAGCATAAAAACCGGGGGGGGTGGGGGGGTGGGTTCGCCCTCTGTTCGTGACACACGGTCAGAGGTCAGTAAGCAGTTGCATTGTGCATCGCCTGCTTTGTATATTCTGCTATTGTTGTTCTCATTGTTATTATTACTGTTCTACTTCATTTTATTTCAATTATTAAACTTTTTTATCTCAACCTGCGAGTTTTCCTACTTGTGCCCTCCCAATTCTCTCTGCCATCCCACCGGAGGGGGAGGGGGTGAGCAAGCGGCTGCGTTGCTGGCTGGGGTTAAACCACGACAGTTACATCTAGTAATTTCTCAGCCACAGGACAAGCCATGCCAGCATAGTGATGTGATGCAGTTTTCCTTCCCAGGTAGTTAGGTTTTTTTATTGAATCAGCTGTTTACCTTGAACTCACCTTAGGGCTGGGGGCTGATGCAAGAGAGGGGAAGAACAGGCTGAAGCGGTACTGCCCCTTTTGGCATCAGCCTGCAGTTGTGCAAGACCAGATGCAACGTTAAACCATGCTCTCAATAGTATTACTAGCCTTCTTCTTGCATAATGATTATTCAAGTGTCTTCAGGATTCCACGTCACACAGTGAGTCCCTGAGAGTTAATGTCACCGCATGAGAGAAACTCTGCAAGTAAAAATAGTAATACTGTAGAAACTGAAGGACTCCACAGGCACCAAAGCACAGTGAGATGAATTGATGCGCAATATCTGGACAAAAGGCTTTGTAATCTAAACAGACAAAAAGAATAGGAAATGAATTAACTTTCCTAATATCACTTAGCAGGTTAATAATAGAGGCAGAAATCGAATGCAAGAGTCAAGACAGGCAGCTCTATCCGCTATGCCACACTCCTTCCCGGGGCTGCAATTGCTATTTACTCACTGCTTGCAGCATGGCATCTCCATGTCAAGAACCACACTAGGTTCCAGAAATAACAAAATTAAAATTAGCCATTGTATTTGTTGCTCCATAAGCGAATTATCAGTTCAATGTGATTTACAGCGTCTGAAAGTTCCCAGTGCCTTCCCAAGGAAAGAACTCTAAACCTTAATATTTTCCTGACTCTGTAACTTGTCCTCTCTCGCCTCTGATGACAGACAAAAGGAAAGAAAGTGAAAAAATGTCCACTGCTATTTTTGTTTCTATTAAATGGAAGTGGGGTGCAATTTTGGATTAGTGCTTTAAAATCACTTAAAGTTCTCCAAAGAAGGATAAACAAAGATAAATTATATGAAAAAGAAAAAAAAAGGCAAAGCACAGACACAGAAGAGAGACTGCTCATAGAGGAAAAGCAGTACAAATATATAACTTCCTATTTACTCCAGCTGTTAACAAAAACCAGTAAAACCACCAACACTGGCTACAGCTCTATTTTTGGCTTCCAGAGGTAAAAAACCCACCCTGTCTCTGTGCTGTTATGTACATAGTACAAAACTGTGCGGATAAAAACAAAGCCATATTCCAAACCAAACATGAACCCCAAAAATCAACTCGCTGTCCCCATCTGTATTCTGCTGTGAACTACGTGGGATTAACACACAGGAACCTTTTAGTCACCTCAAAACTATTACCAATTTTTCTGTTTCAGGCTTAAGATATGGCAGGGCTTCATCAGAAACCTAGAACGTAATTCCTGAAGTAACAAAGCACTGTCATGAGGCAGACAAAGTTCAGCACATAGATAAGATGACAGCTACAACACCTTGAGCAAACCACAGCTTTCTTTTCTCTGCGGGTTATCATGACATGAGGAAAGACCTTCAGAAAGACACTCTGCTTGCTTTCCTTCACCTTGGTTTCTCCCAGTTGTTCCCAAGGCCAAAAGCACTACCCTCATCCTCCAGTGCCAACTGGGACCCTATGCAGGAAAGCTAGGTAAGTAGTATTACTGGACTGGCTGGTCAAAACATTTATTTTCATGTAACACAGAAGAGTATTTGTCACATCAGCTGGCAGGTTCCAGAGTAGCTGGAATGCCCAAAGTCTGTGGTCCGAGAACTGTACCTATGTATCAACCTGTGGCAAAAAAACTGGCAAGTGGCTGGTGAAACTTCAGCTATTAAAAGAGGGGATCAAACCTCCAAATCTTCAGGGACTAGTCTCACTATCAACCATCAGAATCCCAACGCTAACATTCCCCCACCACATTAATGCCTGCTGCCTTCTAGAGATGTCCAACACCAACATCTAGTGCAGCATCTGACCTTTGCTGAGGCACTCCACTGGAGCGTGGGTCACAGTCAGCTGTGATGTGCGGGTGCTGGAAGGAGCTTAGCATCCCTACACTGAGCAGTCAATTCCTGATTAATATTATTTACATATAGTAACTGGTGCTTTGTTGCCTAATACAGTTTCGGAGTCTATCTTTCATGTTTATTAGAAAAGGTATTACAAGCCTGTATCCTACTCATATTGCAACAAAAGGAGCATACATAGAAGTCAGGGAGTATGTGAATGCTCTTATAATTAAATTGAAACTTTGGGGAGAGAAAGAAGAGGAAAAAGTAAGAAACATACCAAAGATTTCATTAAGAGCTTATCAGAAGTAAATTTTATCCTTTAAATTTTTATCTCAGTTCTTTCTTTCTTGCTTCCAGTTACAATTTTGTTAATTATTTTATTGCAACAGAAGTGAAGATTTTTATGGAATTAAGTGCTTACCGATTTTCAAATGTTTCCCCAAGACAACTATGCAATGCCTATGAAGAAAACTCAGACAACTAAGCCTCTGCTGTGCTCATCAGCACATCTGGAGAGGACCTATATTATTTACATATTTTGTTATGAAGGGAAAGTTATAATTTCAATTTTCTTTCAACATATTAGATCTGCACAGAGCTAATCTTATTAACTATGCAATTTTACTATCATCACTACACTTAACCCTCTACATTGGCTTCCCACCTACTGCTGCTGACAGTTGCTCAAGTCGTTGTTTAAGTTAGCTTCATGTTCTTAATGCATGTGCTAGTGTTTTTGTTATGTTGCTAAGCATTATAGGGCTCCCCTCTTAACTGGCAATTCCAAGGCAATTATTATAAAATAGGTCATGTTATCTGTAACACTATCCAAGAAGTGTTTTTAAATTAAAATAAATTTTAAATTAATAAGAAGTCTCTTTAATTCATAACTAGCAGCTTCTTAAAGAGCATCAAACTTGAAAGAATGAATACCTATATTTGTTGTTAGATAAAGCTATATAAACTGTCTACCATGTACCAATGCCAGACAGAGTACCATGCAGTACATAGTTCAGTTGTCAGCCCTAGCAACTGCTGTGAAAGTTTGGTATGATATCCTACTATAATCTGCAATATGAGCAAGGTTCCAGTTTAGCAAAAGCTGGTGCTTCCGCTTTTCCCCTGTTCAGCAAAACTCTTAAACACCTCCTTAGTTTCTAAACAAATAGCATTTTAACTGTACTTCAATAGCCCTTACGCATATCTTCTGATTCTCTGGTGAATCAGGGCCTCATAACAGAGCATCTCACCAGAACTAATCATAAACTAAGTATCAGCACTCTGTAAAGAAGGAAATTATTTCAGTTTGAAGTCATGCAATTAAATGTCAGTAAAAAACTAGATGTTGCTTCAACTGAATTATTAAGTTGTTTATAAGATTACTTTTATACACACTGGAGTTACCAACAAGCAGCAGTCATAAGCAAGTTTTAGAGTTACTTTTAAAAACACTGAGTATATTTTCTTTACATTTCTCTTAAATGATAGGTATATTTAGCTTGACAGGAGCATAGCTTTTATTTTCAGAATGTTTGGGACAAGTGACTTTTGAACACCAGGCATATGGTATTATCAGATCCTACACGTGAAAAGGCACAGACCAGAATTGTCCATTGTACACTCGTAAAGAAACTTTACAATAGTTTCAGTTTTTTGTGGGATCACATAATACATGCACTGGAGTGGTACCTATTGGGTTAATACATCTGTTTCAACATAGTAACACACTTGTATGTTGTGGAACACCTAACTTACACAGAGCATGAATAAATGTGTCACACTGGCACACAGGTAAATTAAGCCACATAAATCCATATACATGTAGGTATCTCAGCAAGGACAAGACTGGTTGATGAGGTTCCACATAGTTTGAATTCCTTCTTGCACAGTTCTTCATGATCCTGAAATTTAATGTGGCTCCTATTAAGTCTACACTTAATGGCAAGGGCAAAACATGGATTCTTCTATGGGAACTTGAAGGTTGTTTGGGTCTTTCTGGTATCCACCGTAACCAAAAATATCCTAGATAACTGAACACATTAAAAGTGGGCAAGGACCTGTAACATTTATTCTAATGTACTAAATTAACTGAACTATTGATTCATTCCTTCATTCCACTTGTGCACTGATGACACCATGAATGCAGCAGTTTAGTTCTGAGAATTGTTAGGGGGTGGAGGATGGGGACACGGGGTTAAATAAACAGTAGGCAAAAAGGAACTATCCAAAATTAACTGACAAATTAACTTAAAATTCACTTATTTGCCTTTCCTGGTAAAATACAAGCAGAAATAGAAAGGAGATAGTAAATATAGAACTACATGAAGGTAAATGTTCTAAACTGGTAAATTCCTTCAAAGTTTTAACTAAAGGGTATTTCTAGAAATGAAGAACTATACAAACATAGTTTTCAGAGGTCATTAAAGCAAAAAAGAAGACAAAAATAAGGCAAGAGTTTCTCACTGTATTGCATTTAGTTCTTGGTCACCAAAGTCAACAGCGCATGCAAACAAATGCATGGGTGCTAAAAATTTATATTTGCTGCCAACAACACTGAAATCACAAGATCCCATAAATACAAAATATTTCACATAAAATGGCTCTGCTATGGAAACAAGAGAAATAGAAATAGTACATTATTCCAAATAAGTATCTCTTGGCAAGAAAATGCAGTTGCTTTTTGAAAGTAGTAGTATTATTATTACTGTTACTATTACTACTACTACTATTACTACTACTTTTATTATTAAGTACAATTAACAGTTGGTGAGTTTATCTCTGCAGTTGCCAGCCTCTTTCTCTTTGCCAGCCTACACCTACAGCCAGAGAAGTTCAAATAATATAAACGCATTACTAAACAAAACTCACTTTAAAAAGTATTTGACATTTTTAAAGTTCTTCCTTAGATCCATCCTGCATTCTTCTCTAGTCACAACAGGTACATAATTGGCACATAGGATGCAAAGAATCAGCAATGAGCAGAACAAAGGGGATCAACAAAATGATCTATCTTTACAAAGGACTGCACAGTTTGCAGAAGGGGAGTTAAGAACCACAGACATAAGCTTGGGAGTTTAAAGAAAGAAAAAATTCAGCTTACAGTAATTTATTAACTTACCTTAGGTTTCCACGTATTCTAGAATGATATCTGATTTTATACTTGCTCAATGTATACACTGGTGTGATTCTGAGAAGTCTGGATTCACCATCATTCACTTAATACAATGGTCACTGTATGTTACTGCTTCAAAAAGTACAGATTGAACTATTCTGCTTGAACTCAAGGTGATGGTGGGGAGGAAGTTTCATTTATCGAAAGCAGTCACTGAGACTACCTCCTCTTCGCCTTCTTAAAATCTCTGCTTAAAAAAGTCAGATGAATGCTCTGAACAGGGACTTGCTGCTCAGAAGAAAATATTCAAAAGGCATAACCTACTGCACATCTTCCATCCCTCAAACAGCAGTCAAACTTCAGAGTCAGACAGCATGTGAAAATACCAGATAATATAATCCGAATTTCATTTACTCACCACTGTTCCACGTCTTTAGGTCTTTGTCAACCACTTCAGACACCTGGCAATACCTAGAGAAAGAATTGACATAAAATGTAAGAAAGGTACAGAGCCAAAACCAATAAAACAATATTTATGATTAGTATTGGTGGCTGGAATGGTACAACTCCACTTGTAAGAGATTATATGCACGTGGGTAACATTTCACTAACAGGACACTTCTGCTTTGCTAGAAGATGTCTAGCATTCTAGACATCACTCCAACCACTAAGGAGCTAAGAAAAATAAGCACATGTGAAGGAGTAACCCATAAACCACTAAGCATGCACTAAATTGCATCTTTTTCTCTTCCTCTATTTTACTAATAATGTATGCCAAGATTTGAAAAAAATTTAAAATTATTTGTACATTCTATTCCAATTTATAACAACATTTTAAAATCAGGTATGACTTAGGAAGAACTCCAAAAGTTCCTAAACCACTGGATTAAAAACTACACTACATCGCATGTTCACCCCACAAGCTTATGAAACACATCTCCAAACCCCTTCTGCCACCCCACACACATATTTCATGGAATTCAGCAAGGACAAATGTGAAGTCCTGTACCTGGGATGGGCTAATCCCTCGGATAGGGTGGGCACTGACTCCTCAGGGCACACCTCTCTGAAACGGAGCTGGGGGTCTGGGCAGACAGTGGGCTAAACATGAGCCAGCAGTTAGCCCTGGTAGCAGGGAAGGCCAAGAACATCTACAGGCTAAGCTCCTGCTAATAAGCGATTATTTGCCTTTAGCCAGCACTCCATGAATACACGTCTGGAATACCACATCCAGTTTTGGATCCCCAGTACCAAGAAGTAATAAAATAAGGTGATAAAGGTAAGGCAAAATTGATTCAGTGATGCTGAATCACAGGATTTCCCACAATAATAACAAATTCTGCATTTTTATACATACGTCAGGACAGGATATATAGACAGCCTTACATAAAAGAACAAAGTGAATTGGAAGAGAGATAATTTGACCTTGGTGAAGATGGCTTAACAACAGAAAAATCGGTGCAGGACTCCTAATAATGCATGCTGCTGAGGACAGAGGAAAACATATTTGGAGCACTGGAAAGTCAAGCACAGCTTAAAATGGCCTCTGAATTCCTGGCACAGAGAATATTCCTCCAGAAAAAACCCAACAGACTGGACTAAGTAACTGTGATTACTCCAACTTTTCTGTCTCAAAAGCAGTTAACACAGCAATGAAAATACAGCAGTGTTAGCAGAGACAGAGACTACGTTTCATGAACAAAAAAGACCGAATTGTTTTCTTTTAGACTCAAGCACTCAAAAATGCACAATCAATTTTAAATATGTGAAAACAATGGACTGCTCAGACAATTAGAATTAAGTGGTGCTTTTAAGGAAAATTTCCTTGCCTGGGGTCTGAGCCCCCCCTAAGAAAGAAAAGTGGTACGGGCAGGGTAAGACAGGATCAGCCCATCAAGGAGGCTGTAGAAGAGCCGTCTCTCACAGATCCATCCACCTGCCAAAAGCACAGCAATGATCTTCCTCACCCACACACAGGAAATACTGAAAAAAAAAAAAAAAAAGGAGGAGAGCAAGTATTATATTAAAAAAAAAGGCTCTTTTTTGCCACCACATTTGCGACAAAGGTAAGAAGAAGAAACTCCATATGCCTTCCACTGCCCCATCACCACACAGGCAGTGTGCACTTTTATGCCACAGATGGCCAAAATGAAACCCAAATCCTCCCAAACAAATCAGAAGGAGAAAAACACATGTATGCCCTCACTCTTTCTCTCAGGAGCTCTTTCTTACAAATTTTGCTCAGGTGGATTTCTACAACAGTTGGCAAAAATACATAAAATCCATTTCTTCCTTTCTACTCAACTAGCCATAGATTTGGCTGCATCAACCCCCCTCCCCCCCCCCCCCCAAAGAAGAAAACATTACATTCTTCATTTTTAGCTGCTTTCTCATTTGCAATGGAGAAATGTTTTAGTATAATTCAGGGAGAAAGAGTCTCTATACCAAGAAGAGCCATTGATTTAAAGTTTTTTATTTAGTCAACAGGAGAGGCAAATAGGCTGGACCCTGTTAAGAGAACACAGTTGGTTTGATAACATCCCTGTGTCACATACCCCGGCTTTGTACACAACAGGAATTGGGTATACTTAGGCTCCCCAGCAAAAATAAAATAAAAAAAAGAATACAGATATATCCGCCGTATCTTAAAACATCCTTTTCAAGCAGCTTTTTCTTCAGATACACTACTGTGCGATACTTCCATGTATTATATTACAGCAAATATACAAATCAAAGAAATAGTTAGTTACTTCAGGAAGGTTTGTATGACCAATTATGTCACTATGAATAGAAATAATGCATTCAATGGGTTCTTTGTCTTTTGCTATCAATGCCGAACAGTATAAAATAAAAAAAACCATACTATTTCATAGGCGTCATTAAGGCTACCTTCAGAAATAACAGCAAAACAAGAAGGGGAAAGTATTTTCTTTAGGGCTACACTGCCAGCAGGTTAAAAAAAACCCAAACAACTCTAAATGAATTACAATGCTAAACACCATAGGAAACTAACAGCTTGAGATATACAATAGATTTTTTAACATTTCTTCTCAGGCTCATTATTCTGTTTCACACAAACCTACAAAAGAAAAAAAAACCCAGTTTTGCTTTTTGCATTATCTATCCGATTTGTTTAATCTAGAAGATCGTGCTACATATCTATATGAGTGTAATTTAAAGCAAGTTCAAAAAAGCATACCATATAGAGAAACATAATTTGCAAGCTATCTCAATGAGAACAAAAGAATTCTCACTTTTTTCCACTTCAAAAAATATTACAGCCAAATGCACCTGCCCTGCAGTTTACACCTAATAAAAGCCAGAGGTACTTCTAATACACTACTGATCCCTGCTCTTAATGTCTGTTTTCCCACTGCACCACCTTAACCAAGAAAGCAGTACAGCATAGTTTTACACACCATTAAAATGTTTAAACCGAATATTACATTTTTATAATCCTAGCAATTCCCACAAAACTAAACAGAATACAGAAATATTAAGAGACCTGCACTGGGAATGAAAGATCCCTCTAATTACCTAATATAATAAGCACCTGAGTGATACGTGAATCAAATTACCACATTTCTTTAACAAGTCAGCCATTACTAACTGAAGCAAAAGGTATGCAAATTTATTTTTAGTAAAGTTATTCTCTAAAATGAGTTTTGTCTTCTCGGATTTATCTTACCTAAGCATAAAACTTTATTTGAAGTTAGTAATGCAGAACATCAGCCAGGAGCCCAAAACCAAATTCACTAAAATCAGTGGGAGCTTTTATCATTAGTGCTACCATGGGGATAAAAGGACATAAATTGTTTACCTTAAAGGCGGAGTAAAAGCACTTAACAAGCTCACTTTACAACATGCTTCTTGAGTGACATCTCTGTGTTACAGGGACGGTAAATCAAAAAGGTGAGTCACCCTCCCACGGCAGCACCGCAAGTTACACCACAGCCAGCGCTTTGGTCTTGCTGCATACAACTCATCACCTCTGCCAGCCCAAGGCAGCCAAACCCAGCAGCTTTGCAGCAGTATCTCCAGCGAGAACATCCACAGTCACTAAAAATGTTCCTTGGCTCCGATTTGGCCATAAAACTGCTCTAGGTGGCTGCAGCTCGTCCACCACTGAGAGGAACCAGACAAGAAGTGATTCAGAAAGCACCTTCAACCCGGGGCCAGCACTGCTCAGCTACCTGCTGCCTGCGCGCGGCTGGTGAGAGAATCAGGTCCCATGGACAGCCCAGTGGTCACCGGACAAAGGCAGGCTCCAGGTCAACCCCGCAGCAGCTGGGACTGGAACAGGCACACTGGTAACAGCTCCCACATGGACTGATGGCCCCAGGCTGGGCTGAAACAGGCTCCTGGGCCCCCAGGCAGGAGCGCAGGCAGGACCCAGGGGAGGCTGAGGCCTGTTAGTGCCCCAGGGGCCCCGATGTTGGGTTGCTAATTAAATGCTCTAACCAGTAGCATGTTCCTCAGCAATAAGCTAGAATCACTTGGCAAGCTCAGGCTATTCTTCTTCCTAAATGTCAGCTGGCTTAATAAATAACAACTTCTGATGAGTATTATTAGCATCCGAATTATTGCCACCAGATTACCACACACTGTGGCCTGCAAAACGCTAAGTTTACAAATAAAGCCGTCTGCTGGCAGAAGTGGAACAGAATGACTCCAAGGGAGACAGCTCAGTTATCTTTTCCTGAAGGCCTGGAGATGGCAACTGTGGAGTTTTGTTAAGGCGTAAGCAATTAACGCACTGTTTTATTTAATTGGTAGGCAGCCTTAGCCTGTTGCAGAAGGCTACAGAACTATCCCATCGTGATAGCCTGGAGAAAAAAGACATGTTCTCTCACACACAACACACGCTCCTTAAACCAGCAGCTGCGCGGTTTGTTTTGTTTTCAGTCCAACACCTCCTTCTCAGGCCAAAGTTATAATCAGAGTATCATCCTAGGGACGCAAGCTGCGACTATTATGAATTAATGAAACAATCATTAAAATGTCCAAATTGCCTTGTAAAATTCCCACGTTTTCTAGTACTCCTGCACTACGATTGAATTAGGAACCTGTTTGTTTTGTGGTTTCAACCTAAATAAAAAAATGCCTTAAGCACAATCCTCCCCTCCCCCCCAAAGCAAAGCAGACTTGTTTTAACATTCTATTTCCTTTACATTTAACAAAGCAACCAAACACAGAACTAGGGACTGACTCACTAAGACAGAAACAAGCTGTTAAGAGTTCTCAAAATATAATTTCAAACTCCTCTATGGCGTCAGGAAAACAACATTGTTTACCTTAAGCATATATTCTATATTGGACTAATTTTGATGCCTTTTTCACAGCTTTTATCTTCATAGATGCAATAAAAAACACACATAAGAAGTAGCTTATCAAATTAAAGCACCCACTACCTGTGACCTTCCACCAGTGAAAAGCGGCTTTTTAATCATGAAACGCTTCAGTGATTCATGTAATGATTTTGCTAAGTGACAAAATCAGAGCTTAGGCCATTCAGTTTGACCTCAAAGCAAAGTTCCTTCTACCAAAAATAGTCTATCTGAACATTATCCAACCAATAGGCCTATCATGCACTCAAGTCCTTCATTCAAAGCTAAAAATACTGCTTAGAGCACATCAACTTGTTTATTTTCAGTCTTCTCCAGCTTGTGTCTCAGAACTAATTTTCAGTCTTGTAAAAAAGAAAAACCAAAACCCAAACCCATCATAAAGAAAAATTAAATAAAGATGAGACCCTGAGCAACATTCCATGTGCCTTTCTTGAGTGTTTCAGTAAAATCATGTTATGGAAATGAAAATCCTCAAGTCTTACCTGCCCAGTTTTCCGGCTCTGCAGAACATCCTGCAGTTTCTACAGATCTCTGAAAGTCCTGAGCCATCTCCATCCAGCCTGTTTTTCCAACGGGAGCTTACAAGTTCACAAAGAGGCACTCCTTTGATGCTAACCCAAGGAAGGGGAAATGAGCTAGCCACTGCTTGGTAAGAGTTAAAAATTATACTCAGTTTGCAGATGGAAGAAATAACTAGCCCCAGGGATGGTGGGAATTGAACAGCAACTAAGAAATATGTTAACTGTGGTTTTGTTTACCACAAAGCAGCTTTCCTTTGCCTTTTTAATGTTTGTCATTCTAAGCTTTCTCTGGAGCCAATTTGCTCAAACACTGCTAGAGAGACAATCTTCTTTTCAGAAAATATCGTGGTACATCTGGGTTTAACTTTTCCTGAAGCTGATAATATCCTCTTTAAAGACTGTCACAGCACACACGTTGTAAGAAGTTCTAATTACTCCTTAAATTCCTCTAAAAATTCTTTAAAATACATTTCTCAGTAAAACTGAGATATAACTTCTTGACAAGTTATGAGCTCCCTAAATTTCTACTATTCTTTTTACTACTTAAAAAAAGATTGTGAAAGATTGTCTCCACATACAGATGTGCACTCAAAGAGGAAAATCACATCTAAAAAGGTCTCCCGAATCAGAGGGCAAAAAGAGATCTCAGTTTCTGCTTTTCTTTTCCCTTGCAAGTTTATTATAAGTTAATTCTTCAAAAAGACATACCGATTGTTACCTTTACCATTTCCTATACAAAGGCACTTGCAAGGCTGAACTGGAGTGTCATAGGCCAATTTCAGACTCAAATAATGGGCTTGCAGAATAATCCATGAAGGATTCAATTCAAATAGGAATGGCTGGGGAGGAGAAGGCAGCTACCTGACTATTTTTTACCCCTCTTTCCCAGCTGAGGGTAAAACTGACCGTTGGCTTCAGTAGTCCCTTCCAACATGTATGATTCTAACTACAAATAACCGAATATAAATTTTAGTCAGACATGTTTCCCTTGAATATGCATTCTTGGGCTTCCTGCTTGGTTATCTTCTATCACTGATTAACCTTTACGTTTCCAAAGGTAGGTATTCAATGTGCAAGAAAGTTTATGGTAATCATAAGATGACCCCCTAAATTCTTTACTGAAACTCATGAGAGGGTGTTTACCTGATCCAAACTTTTAAGTTTGATGCAAAAACTTTTAAAATTCTTTGATGGCTTTTCCTTTAACTTTTATCAACAACTGCAGGAATGAAGGAAGATTCCTTGCTTTCCTCATGTCTCCAATTGAGAAACTGAGATGGTTATATAAATCAGTTCACTTAACTTGGGCTCATTTTACAACTTTTAAAAAAAACACTGTACTTTCTCATTAAACAATTATTTTCTAAATTAAAGCAATGAATCAGAAAAAAAAAATACTTACTTACTTACAGTTCAGGTGGCATTCTCCACCAAATTCACAGAGTTTTAAAGCTTACCGGTAGCTTGAATTCCTAGAGAATGGTTATCTAATATGCATATACTGTTTTGAGAAGAGGAAGACCTTCAGAAGCATCTCATAATTGATCTTAAGCCTAACAAGATATGGGGGTGATGAATGCTAGTATAATCTTAGAATATATCAAAGAAGTTATCATCAGGCCAGAGGACAGTATAACCTATTGCTGAAGACTCCGGTGAGGTCTCACTTTGTACACTACAAAGAATTCTTACCGATAAGCAAGGGGCAAGGGAAGACATCTAAGTTGGATTAGGAATACGGAAGGAATACTGTACTGATCAAGGGAAGAGAGCTAAGAAAATAGATGAGGTCTTGCCTTCTTTAACCTAACAAAATGGTGACAAAAATGAAGGATAATTGTCTCCTATAGTTATCGTAGGCAGTTGATTAGCAAAGAGAAAGAAGAGATATTTAAATTAAAAGCCAACATTGCAGCAGGAACAAAGTAACTGTAAACTGACTGTGAATACACTTCAGATGCAGGTTAAGAAATGATTTCTAAACCATCTGAAAGAGCAAGATTCTGCATCAGCCTTTCAACAACAAAAGTGGAGGCAAGAAACCTTCCTATTTTAAGTCAGAGGCTGATGACACGATGCAAGGAATTGCATACAACCTGATTGCCTGCAATCAGTTGCCTGGACCTCAGTAAGGCCTTTGATACTGCCTCCCACAGCATTCTCCTAGAGCAGCTGGCTGCTCATGGCTTAGACAGGTGCACTCTTCGCTGGGTAAAAACTGGCTGGACGGCCGAGCCCAGAGAGTTGTGGTCAACGGAGTTAAATCCAGTTGGCGGCCGGTCACAAGGGGTGTTCCCCAGGGCTCAGTTTTGGGGCTAGTCTTGTTCAATATCTTTATCAGTGATCTGGACGAAGGGATTGAGTGCTCCCTCAGTAAGTCTGCAGATGACACCAAGTTGGGCAGGAGTGTTGATCTGCTGGAGGGTAGGAAGGCTCTGCAGAGGGACCTGGACAGGCTGGATCAACGGACTGAGGCCAACTGCATGAGGTTCAACAAGGCCAAGTCCCAGGTCCTGCACTTCAACCACAACAACCCCAAGCAACACTACAGGCTTGGGGAAGAGTGGCTGGAAAGCTGCCCAGAGGAAAAGGACCTGGGGGTGCTGGCTGACAGCCGGCTGAACGTGAACCGGCAGTGTGCCCAGGTGGCCAAGAAGGCCAACGGCATCCTGGCCTGTATCAGAAATAGTGTGGCCAGCAGGGGTAGGGAGGTGATTGTGCCCCTGTACTCAGCACTGGTGAGACCGCACCTCGAATACCGTGTTCAGTTTTGGGCCCCTCACAACAAGAAGGACATGGAGGTGCTGGAGCGTGTCCAGAGGAGGGCAACGAAGCTCGTGAAGGGTCTGGAGAACAAGTCTTATGAGAAGCAGCTAAGGGAACGGGGACTGTTTAGTCTGGAGAAGAGGAGGCTGAGGGGAGACCTCATCGCGCTCTACATCTACTTGAAAGGAGGTTGTAGCGAGGTGGGTGTTGGTCTCTTCTCCCAAGTAACTGGTGATAGGACGAGAGGAAATGGCCTCAAGTTGCGTCAAGGGCGGTTTAGATTGGACATTAGGAAAAATTTCTTTACTGAAAGAGTGGTCAGGCCTTGGAACAGGCTGCCCAGGGAAGTGGTTGAGTCACCATCCCTGGAAGTATTTAGAAGACGTGTAGATGAAGCGCTTAGGGACATGGTGTAGTGGGCATGGTGGTGTTGGGTTGACGGTTGGACTCGATGATCTTAGAGATCTTTTCCAACCTTAATGATTCTATGATTCTATAATAACAGGGGAACAAACTCCCTTACAAGACCCTTCTCATCCAAAGATCTGTACATTTTTTAGAGTACGTTAGCATACCTTCCAATCACCTCTCGGAAAGTATGTATTTAGTAGCTTAAAGCCACCCCAGGCCCCACTGTTAAAACCAAGACACGCATTCTAAGTCCATTTAAAATACTCTCAAAGTATTAAACATCAAAAATACAGTTTCTCATTTGAGCTTTACCAGCCCCATACAGAACTACTGGCTGTATTCCATGCTTTTGATTATTAAAGGCAGCAGACAACTGCATTTATTAAAAGTCTTGATCACAAACAAGATATCTACATCGACTACATTCACAAAGTCATGTTTAAAGTTCATGAAATACTTAGCCATTTATGTAATTCTAGACAAAGGCTAAAAAACAAGACATGGGGGTATAAAGATGTTTATTTTGAATGTTATTATCTCTTTTTTTTTCTTTTGCAAAGTATATAAACAAAGTAATATCCACGAAAGAAAGTTATTTTGAAACAAAACATGAGAAACTAAGGTCAAGCAGACCTCCCCAAAAACAAAGAAAAGGAAGAAATTGGTCACTTCAAGAGCACAAGCAAAACAGTCTCAGGAAATCCATATGAAAGATTTTTTAAAGAATACATAAACTCTGCTATAACCTTCACAGATCTCCCCAGCAGTGAAGCTAAGAGACAACACCTCTCTGGAACATAACAAACATTTCTGGAAGTTCCTTCTCCTCTCTCCATCTCTCAAAACATTGTATTTTACTATTTTATTAGCAATGAACATTTTAATTGGCATTTGCCATTTGCTTGCTACCAGAATAAACACAATGATGAACGTGCAAGGTGAGAAGTTAAGGAACAGCCAACAAGGCAGTGAGATGGAGGACTCCCATTCCTAGTCCTTGGAAGGCAGGAAAATGCATCACTACTAATCTCCTCAGGCCTCACTTCAAGTTTGGGGGGTGACACTATTATTTTCCAGAGAAAAACTATCTGCAGCTGAGTTCACAGCCCTCTTAATGCTTTAATATAATACGATAAGCCTGATTTTAAAACTTCCAAGGGGACTTAAAAGCTTCCAAGGAACCACTACAAACCCTGACACAAGACATGATCTTGTCTGTTTAATCAAGTTTGTCAAAATTTAAGAAGCAACAAATTTGTTAAGTTTCCCCGCCCCCCGCGCTTTTTTTGCAGGTTTAGGAATGCAAATTATTTCCAGGCTACATTGGATCAAATAACCAAAAATAATCTTATATGTATAAGCTACACATTTTAACAACAGTTTCAATTCTGCATCAAGTGAAAATGCAGATTCCTACTACTAGGCACTATTTTTCAAGACCTATACATATATGAGAAAGGGCAATCACACCAGCAACAATTATCAATAGCGCTGTTTCCATGAGCTTTCTTACCAATTATGAAGAAATTCATTCCAAATACAAGAATCCGACAATTCCTTAAGTCTCAGTGTCTGTCCAATGCACTGATTCAAAATCATAATTCTGTAAAGTTTGAAACTGTAAGTTCCAGAGTCCCTAAATACTAACCTTTTCTCCCCCAAAACTAGCTTTGTGAAGTAGTTGTATGGACTATCTTTTTAAGTGATTTTCCCAATGAAGGCTGAGGTTTAGAACACAACATGAGTAAGTTTTTTGTCATAATTGCTTTCTTATGGTATTCCAGCAATTGAACATTGACTTGAAATCTCTTACAGGCAGAGCTGGCTGGTTTAAATCACTGCTTTTGAAAACAGATGATATGCAGCTACTTTACATCCCAATATCCTTTACAGCATTGAAAGAGCTCTCAAATAAAGGAAGAAAATCATACGTATATACACAATCTCTCTTTCATACTCATGCACATAATATATCCCAGCTCGGTTCAGGTGGTCCCCTGAGGTTTTGGCTCTCTAGAGAGAGTTAAATATCTGAAACAGACCCTTTTCTTGTTCATTTATTAGTACTCTTTTCAAAGGACTGTTCAGAGAATGAAGCCTAAGAAAAATGCAAATTCTCCACTCCACGCTCGACTAACAAAGCATCCAATCAGTTCCCACTGAGCTCCACTTCATTTCGCGTCCACATGTAAGTGATTAAGAGTACATTGTTTGAAACTTAATTCCACATCTGTTCTTCTGTGGGACTTGGAAAACAGAAGAATTTTTCTGACAATTGTTTGCAGAGTGGATAATCACAGGCATGTGTAATAGTATCCCAAAGTGCAAGGGGAAAACACCATGAGTCTAAGAAGCTTTTTTTGCTGAATATTTTTGTTTCTTTTCTAAGTAAGATAAAAAAATAAGATGCTCTCAGATGGAAATAATCAATAAATGCTTGAGAAGTCAGCAACTGTAACTAAAAAGCCAGAGCAAAATCTAGCTTTTCTTCCTAAAGGTCATCATTTCATGTCCCAGCAGTTTACCCAGAGAGCCAAAATCGGTTTTATGGCCTGTCAGGTAACTTTTAAAAATTATGCAGAAGTGGCAAAATCCCACAGAACTACAACACAGAAAATACATGGTCTCATCATGGAGCTCTGCAGTTGTGAGAGAATGTTCCAGGCTCTTACAGTATAAGAGTCAGCATCTTTTGAATAGATCACACATTTAAATGCTAAGGATGTATTTTCTTTCGATCGCTATAAAATGCTGATAAGTACAGAAAGGAAGAATAGATAAAAACTCTTCACTCTATTTGCTAATGCAAGTGCTGACAGCATCAAAGCATATTGAGGAACGTAAAGTTCAAGAAAGCACTTTTTCCATGCAAGATGCAGTTATGCTGAGGAAATCTGCCAGTTTGCTGTGGATGCTAAATTCCACATTTGCTCAAGAAATAACGGGACAACTTAAGGAAGGAAAGATCCGCTGACAGCCATTAAATACAACAACTGCCTCTTTTGACCCAGTAAGTCTTCAAGATGCAGAACAGTGGAGACTATGAAAGCATCAATGTAAATTTGCTCTGTACTTTAGGCCACTGGCTATTATCAGATACTGGGTTAAATGAACCTCTGGTTAACTATTTTATTTATGGCCTTATGACGTTACCTTGGACTTCCGTTTGACCTATACATATAACAAGTGCGAGAGTGACATTATCTACAATGACTGAGAAAGAAATTCACAGGGAGGACTCAGGTTAGATGAAAGACACTTTTTTTTTTTAATCTTATTTTACTTAATTCTGAGCTTAAAGTAACAATTAGTCATGTATGAGGACATGTCAAAGAGCGGCCAAAATTTCAGTTCAGTCACACCAAACTGACTCAGTCAAAGAAACCAGTACTGCTGCCAACTCCTACAATGTTACTGTGAACTTCCCAGTACTTGGTGTTTTCTTAAAAATGCAGATGCCAGAGATATGCGATTACCTCACATTATAAGAGGTGTTTTCAAACTCTTCTCCACAGTCATTAGGACTAGAAACATGAACGATAACAGAAGCTCAACAAGGAAAAAAAAAAAAAAACAACCAACAAAAAAAACACCAAAAAACCCACACACCAAACCAAACCACTTCATCTGTAATATAGGAAGAGTCATTATTTTTGGTTCTGTTTCCTCCCCATGCTGGTACTGGCAACAGTGGAAACCAGATTAAACCTGGGTAGTCCCATACGTGGCTAGTGCTGAAACACTGCATCACTCCGGATGAAACAGATGAAGAACATGAATGAGAACCAGAGAGACTTCCTATAGTGAAAAAGGAGAAAAGGTACAGAAGAAATCAAGTTCAAATAACAGAATGCTTATAATTTATGTAAAAAGAAACTACAAGGAAAAAAAAAATCTGCCTTCTACAGCAAAGGACTCTGTTGGGTTCTAAAAGTATTCTGCTCAGCAAAATTGCTATCTGACATTACTTAATTAGGACTTCCATTTAAAATGCATAGGATAACCGTAAGTCAGAAGGCACAAAGACCTGCTGCATATGATAATTATATATTTTCAATTTCATTATGTAACTTAAAGAACATCACAAAGGGAAGTTTTATAATGCAGAGCATGTGATCAGACAGCGTTGTGCTTTGGAAGAAATGTTCCTATCAACTCTGAATTAAAGCCACTGAAACATTAAAAGGCTAAGCAATATTGCTTGGCTAAGGATTAAAATACAATAAATATTCTTATTTATACATAAAAAGTAGGCAGGTTATGCAGACTTGATTACCATACCCATCAACAAACAGTAAACAATAACAACTTTGAGTTTTATTATTTCATTTTAAATTATTCCATGTAAAGAATCACTGAAGGCTCCCTGCGGGGCAAGGGAAGATTAGACAAGTATTAACTATCTGCAGAGAAAGATCAGGTGAACAAAAAAATTCCCTCCCGCACATCCAACCCTGCTGATGCCAGGACAGTACTGAAGCTGAGCGTCCTTGCTACCGAGTTATGCGCCAGTCCCACCCGCGTCCGCTTACTTCAAATGTTGGGAAAGGTCCCAAGGAAGAGTCTTGACTTTTCTTCCATGTGCTATGGGCACATTTTTTTAGCTTGAGTACCCTCTGCCAATACCATTTCCTAAAATACTACAGCAAGCATATACATATATATACATATTGGGGGGGGAGGGAAAAAGGCAACACCGCCATATTTATACCCAAAAGACTACAAACTTATATACTTTAAAGACTCCTATAGGATTTTTTTCTGCTAGTGTGACCAAAAGGCTAAATGAAATTCAATACACATAGGAGTCCCACGGGTCTCTTCCACTTTGTCCTTCCGTAATTGTACTAAAAGCTTGTCTGGAGTCTCTCTCTTAAGGCTTTTGGAGTTGACACTTCTCCTATTTATCCAGCTAAAGAAAGGTCCCATGCTTCTTCCCTGCCAATACCATGAAGAATTTAATGCATCAGCAGGGACTCGAAGCCTGAAACTCAATCCAGTATTTTCATAAAACGATTCACAGACTTGCACTGACTTTTTTGATTTAAAAGCAAAGGGTTTCTGTACAGCAATTTGGGGCTAGATGAATCCACTCACGTTTCCAGCATTGGGGAAGGGAGGAAGAGCACCATAACATGCAGCCACCAAATTGATTTTAACATACTGAGACAGAAAAGAAATCCCTGTTAAGAGTCTCTTCATACCTTCTTAAAATATCACAGCAGCTCTTTAATGCCTCCTATGAAATAAGGACAGATGAACACCAAGCAACAGACAGCAAATTAAGGAAATAAAATAAAACAGGAACCAAGGAAAAAGAAGAGATTGTTTTGTTCTTTACAGGAGGGAGGACAGTGGCTTGGAACTTAATCTTACTCTATATCAATACCCTAGATAACGACGAAAAAAAATCAGAGGATTCAGATCAAAGGAGCATTCACGCACAAAGCTGAACTGAGCCCCCTTTTCATAACTAAACAAGAAGACAGGTACTTGACGCAGAAGGAAATCCTATTCTACCACATATACTGAGGAATTTGTCAAACGCTCAACACCACTTCCACTTTTATTATACCATCCAATAAAATAAGCATCAGCAAGGCTAGTTATTCTAAGTTTGTCTTTTTGAAAATGAACTACTTCGTGCGTATTGCTCTGACTTTGTAAAATTGCTTGCTTGTGCAAAATGGCATCTTCGGTTTCTTTGAAACTCAAAATGTCCTCCATTAACACACCAGCCAAGCATCCAAGTGTGCAAAACATGAATTTTATTCAAATTAAAAAGCCTTATCCCAGCCTTTCTGAAACAGATCGGAAGTTTATAATGGGTTTTCTTCCAGTTATATAACTGTTCAAAGTGAGAGAAAAAGATAGCTCTCAAAGATGAAAAGATGCAACAGAAGAGTAAAAAAAAGAAGATTAAATAAAGGCATTTCTTTTACTTCCCTAGTGCTTTTTTTGTCCACCAGAAATCAGACAGAACTGATATTCTTCTATACAGAGTCTTAAATAATACCAGGTCTTAAATAATCTTAATCATCCTTTTAATTCCCAGGGCACCCACTGTTAAGATCCCAAAATCTGTTTCATCTTTCAAATTCTGAATCAAGGTCAAAAACATATCCCAGAGAGTTGGGATTTATAAATTTCAGTCTTCGATTCATCAGAAATATTTGATGTAAGCAAGAAACAGGTTATAGAGAGTAATCCAGAAGCACAGCAAAAAAAAAATTCATCATACAACAAAACCCTTGGCTTATATAATCATGTATTGAGGATGGACATCAGAAACGTAACCTGCATGTAACAGGAAGACAGTTTTTGCTATCAGTAACAGAAAGTATGTATTTTCACAAGTCATAGGCAGGATAGATTATTTCACAATCAGCAAATGCCCAGCAAGGATACCAATACACTAGAATAAACACTAAAGTCTCTGCAACTTTTTCCGGTTTTCTGGAAACAAAGTTCATCCAGCAAAGGCTGTTCAGGATTGTGCATCCAGGTACAGTGTTCCAGTTTCCACATATGGCAAGTCATCTTGAGGAAATGCTACTTTAAAAAATTTGTCAATTAACAGTACCTGTCCTTTCTTTGTCTTCTGAATACTGTATATTCTTGTTAAAAATATTTCACATGCTAACAGTGGTTTTAGGGAGAGTATACTTGTAAGTACACTGATGAAGGATTCCTAATGATTAATGCAAAATCTAACTGCACGAAAAAAAAGCCACAGAAACTAATATTAAATACTGTTAATTTCTGAGTGTATATTCCAGGCATTTGTAACATTCCTCTCAGATATTAATGTGAATTAGTATCTCTTATATCAGGTTATATGTCGTAGTACATTTATAGTTATCTGTAAAGCACGTTCTCAAGTTTAAAAATACTTCTAAAACCTGTATGTCTATAACAAAAGTTCTTTTTTTTTTTTATTATTCCTAAACAGTTTGCTTTTAATGAAAGACAAACAGGTTTGGATGACAGCATACATCGCTATTAAGCTTGGCTCTCAAACCTCTGAGAGCCTAACATAATGGCTTCCTGCAGAGTCAATCAAAAGCATCTTGCTCCCAAAACAAGTATTTTTTTAATGACTAGAATCAAAGATCAATTAAGTAAATGCTACTTCATTTTCCCTAATCATCAACATTATTTTCTTCCTAAATAATATATAATGTTTCCATGATCACACTACAACCAAGCTCCGAAAATATTTATATGTGGTTTTAAAAACCTGATCAGGGAAGCTCCTTCCTGGTCAGTTTGGTTGCCTTAATTGTTCCTTTTGACAATACTAAGCATTATGTGGACTAGCAATCAGGAACCTGTGAGGCCAGGTACTTAGTTTCACATAGCCTTTAGTCACACTTGGTTTTTTTTTTTTTCATGTTTTTACTGAGTAGTATTAAGATGCCTATCACATTTGGCTTGTTAAAATGTGTTGCCTACAATTATCGGCTCTCAGGAATGAAATTCAGAAGCAGCTGCTGCTATCAAACAAGGAAAATAGAAACCTCCTCTTTCTGCATCTTCAAAACCGGAAGCTCTGTAGAGTCTTTGGAAAGTTTACATTTATTTAAAACCAAAGTTGAATGCTAGGCTACAAAAAGTAGGTTCTTCATTAAAATAAGTATTTATGACTTTCAGGTTTATCATAGCATTGCAGTCAAAATTCTTAGTAGTGAATTTCTTTTAGTTCATTTAAAGCTTTAACTTATCTAATCTTATTAACTACCATCCACTGAACAATTAAATGATTAACACTGAAGAACCCTACTACTCTGGGTCTGCCTTTTTTGGTCAAAGACTTTATTCCAGCACCAGGGTCTTACTGGCTGAAGAGCAAAGTCCTGGTTATTGAGAACTTTTTAGAGTTTTGTTTAATGCCTGCTTACATTCAAAGAACTGAATACCAAGACAAGAAACTGCTGAAGAGTGAAAAAAATGAACAGCCCAATAGGCACTATTTGAAGGTGAAGGTAAAGTGCATCCTCTGTAATCACAGAACAACACATTTAACCTGGAAGCTATTCTGGATCTTCACACCTGCACAGTGATCTAACACTACATGGACGAGCCAAAGAGCTCCTCAATAGCAATGAACAGGCTGGATGAGAAGGCAAAAATGCCCTTCAGCCAGGTAAAATCTAAGCTGCAGTACTAAAGAGCCTGTGGCCAAACAACTCCTCACCTCCTCACCTCACAGACAGTGATTTTTTTTTTTTTTTTCCTTTCAGCTTTACAAAAAACCTCCATTTCTTCAGGAATCTTGCCTTAGCCTGGCAGGGATGCAACTCCGATTTTTCAGCCTGTATGGAAGGACAATTTTGTTCAAAATTTCTTTTAAATATTAACTTTGGACTAATATTTTTCAGTTTGTGGCACAGATGATCTAAAGTGGAAACCTAAGTTAGTATTTAGACATATTATTAAAAAAACTAAAATGGGAAGGAAAAAAAACAGTGGAGGTGAGAGAAGATGCTTTAATTACTCATAAAGGTAAAGAGGAGCAACAATCCTTCTCTTTAACTCCCCATTTTGTGAATGCCTGTATAAAATAAATTGAATGCTTTTGTCTAGATTATAAAACAAAAGTCCTTTTTATAAAACTCAGCACAAGATGATAATTATGCTTAATGCTTTCAGCAGAAAAACAAAACAACTTTGAGATTTGTGCAAGGAAGCTGTGAGGCCAACCATGAGGCCAAAATACATTTTCAGTCGTCCTACAAAACAAAAACAAACCAACCAAACAAACGAAAAAGCTTTCATGGCAACTTTCTATGCCGTATTTATGCAGCAATCAAGTATGACTTTAAAGACACCATTAACATAAATAATAAACAGTCGGAACTGATATTTAAGGCTATTGCCTAACTGTAAGAAAACATGAAATTCCTACTAGTGCTTTTGAATATAGTAGAATACAGCTCTCTCTACTAATGAGGCTATCAGCAGTAAAGAGATGAAAGACACTCCTTAAGAGAGGAAGGAAGAAAAAAAAATACCTTTAGTCCCTTATAGTTTACATTACTTATTGTATTTATAGGTTGTGTAAATTACTACAACTCAAAGCAAAGCATTAATTCCTAAGGGAAAGCATGAAGGGCACACTTTCTTTGCTTAAGTGTTTTGGGTAAGTAATATGTTTACATTGTTCCAAACAGCTTTTAAGTTCAATAATTCTACCCCCTCTTACAAAACAAACACATTCCTGTATTCAGTCAAAAGGATATCTGTAAATTAAGAGTATTTTCCTGGTTCAACACAATGTTAATGGGATTTCCATTTGTTTCCTGTTTGAATTTTAAGGAGGAGTTTTTCTGATAAATGCATCTTTGTTATTTCTGAGTATTACCCAAAAAAACATTAAGGAGTTATGTTTTCCAGACCCTCATCCACGTGAGTGACAGCAGTTCTATTGATAGATCTCCACACCACAAAAATCCATCTGGCTGAGATGTTCTGATGTGCATATAGTTCATTTTATGGGTTACGCAGTTTAACCTCACACCTAGTATTTTAATTTTCTTTCTTCATGAATTCACAGACATATAAACTATACTGCAGCCACCAAAACCAATCACAACCAGCCACCACAGCGATTTCAAAAGTACGCTTTGCCCTAAGGAACTATGCTAGCAAACTAAAAGTGGTTTAAAAACAGAATACTAGCAGCTAATGCATATGCTTTCAGGAACCTACACATACCAGGTTAAATTAGTGATACTAGGTCAGCTTGCAGCTATTTCCCGTGCCCTGTCCCCCCCGCCAATAAAAATACAAAACCAAAATGGTTAAATCAAGATGAGATCCACAGAGAGGTTTGCAACTGTTCACTGCTTAAGGCCA
The DNA here is from genome assembly GCF_964195595.1 of Calonectris borealis. Classification (NCBI taxonomy): domain Eukaryota; kingdom Metazoa; phylum Chordata; class Aves; order Procellariiformes; family Procellariidae; genus Calonectris; species Calonectris borealis. The sequence continues at coordinate 61,347,384 of NC_134352.1, forward strand.
TAAGAATAGTCTCTGGAACAGAGATGAGATCTCTACACTCTCCTCCTTGAGTGCTATCAGCTAAATAATGAAGTCAGGGCCAACCTCCTTCTCCCCACCACACAAAAAGGACAGTGTTCCCAGCTGTGCAGTGACTCAGCTTCGGTGGGACCAGCGAGGGTGGCCCCATGCTGGTGACCCGCCAGCTCCGGCCCCTCTGGCCAGGAGAGGTGGGACAATTTGAACCACCTTGCAGCGAGGACAGAAATGCACCTTCACAGCCAAGTGCTCTAATTCTACCCTCGCCTGTGGAAATTAAAATTTCTTGAAACTTTATGCTTCCGAACAGCAGCTAAGGAAACTGGTTTTATCTAGTATGCAATTCTTCCTTAGCTCTGCCTACTGGGAGCCACTGGATTCAGCAATTCATCTATTCACAGACAGATGGGCTAGCTCATCCACCCCAGAACCGCTCAGAATCAACATGCAGGAAAGGGACGTAAAAACAGTTACAAGGATACGAAGAACTTACAAAACCAGACAAGTTTGCTAACAGAATATTTAAATTGCACATAGACAAATTCCCCAAATCATCCCTATATAAGCATTACTGACCAATTTTAAATGTATTCAACAGCTTAATAGTTTTAAGATTACAATAAAAAGAGGGAGGGTACTTCTTGCTCTTTTTACTTTCATAGCATAGTTTTAACCCTTGTTCAAATGGATGATCAGAAAACAAAGGGTTTAGCTAACGCATACATTTTCTAGAGTATTATTTTTAGCTTGCTTAACGCTGAAGGAATTCACTACAAGCTCTCCACGGCATGGAACAATGTTCCCACCAGTCTCTCTGTTACAAATTAATGAAAAGTTGGCTGCTCATTCTCTGCCTAAAGGCATCTACCATGCATCATAAACTTCAGTCATGGGCACTGAGGAGCAGATCAGGGTACAACCTTACGGAAATAATCCAAAGGAAGCTCTGTGCTTCACATTCATTGCAGCAAGGTGATCTCTTGAGCCTTCTACACAATTAATTCTCGTGTCCTCTCCTCTTCCCTCATTACCAGACTTCGCCAAAAGCATCACATGTTCAGAAAAAATCAAGTTCTCTGATCCTCTTTAAAGCACAGTATGCAGGTCAATCACATGTATTTTTAACAGCCACACTCCACCACTGAAATGTAATGTTGAGTTTGAAGGAAAGAACAAGAATCAAATATTTGCTAAATTGCATCACAAAGACTTGGTGGTGATCTTTGCATTAAAAGCCCTGCTCTAAACAAAACCTATAAAGCATTTTAGCTGAGTACTTTGGAACAATGCCTAGAAACAAGGCTACAAAGAACCCGCCTCCCAAACCACTGTTCTTTGACTGGTATTTATCAACAGCAAAGCAAATATAAAATTATAATATGAAATCACTTGGCTACAAAAGAAAAAAAAAATCACTAAAGCAACAACAAAAATGTTATTTATTCTAAGTAAATTTTTAAAAAGTGCTAAACACTGGTTTAATTCAACTGCTCCTGCTTGTGTCAGAGGGAATAACTTCAACCTATTACTGGCTACCATAGAACAATTTAATTTTGAAACACTAAAAATACTTAAATACAGTTTTAATACTACACTAAATTTGATCTATTGGGCTTATAAACCTTGCCAGTCAGAATCCTCTGTTTCTAAAGAAAAGGGACATTTTACAATTTAAAATAGAGAAGAGCCAAGGGATTGTAGTAATCTAACTTAAACACAGTGTGAGTTATCAGATAACAGTACAAGCAATTTATTTTAAAAAACATGTTTTAAGTCATCATTTATGATCACTGGGTTAGAAAGCATTAGCCTACCTGCCAAAACCTGTTGTTTGCTTTTGACTTCTGTAACTCAAAACAACATTGACAAATGCGCAGAGGAAAGACCCATAAAAAATTTTCCCTTAATTTTAAGTTTGGTTTCAGAGCAGGCCACATATTGGCCCCACCTTTCGCCTGCCAACCTGGTCTTTATTCTGCTCTCCAGCAGAGTCTTTCCTTTCCCCAGTTCAAGTTCTTCTAGGTATGCAACTCCAAATAACACGTAGTAGACGATGACATGGTCTAGCGCAAATGTGCAACTTCTAGCGTAGCGTTGCAAACTGCGCATACATAGTATCCTCCCTGCAACCTAGCAAGCAGTAAGAACAGACTACTCATCCATTCGATTCTTCTCACCGCTAAGGTGAAGAAATCACACAAAACAGAAATATTTCATCGACTTTTGGAGGAGTAAAGTCTGAATTATTTTAATTAAAATTTATAATGTTTGTCTGCTAATGGAAAACTTGCATCTGAAATAAACCCTTATATGGTAAAGAATTCCTCAGCTATGGAAAACTAATTAAAGCAAGTAGTTCCATGAGCTCTGCTACTAATGAAGCTTATTTTTGTCAGATTTGTGCTTCACAGTTGATCAAGACTTCTGACAGCATGTTTTACAGTCCCTCCTCCAACTGACCACCTATTTTTCTAAAATAGAAGTACCTTGTTAGCTTTGAGAAGTCTGCCTTTCTGTTGATGGCTGAAATCAATCAACTGAACAAAAACACCCTGCTACAAGACTGCACAAAAGGCACTTGCTGGCCGGGAGGGCTATGTGCTATGCAAAGTCTTAACCCTCTAATATCACAGAATGATGCGGTTTCCTCCTAATACAGGAGTGAACAACTGAACAGAACCCAGACATTTTCTTTGCCAGGCCACACAGACCATGTCCCACCAGCCTCTCTGCTGAACTTCCTAGCACCACCTCATGCTCAACATGCTCACGTTTAGCAGGACTGCGATGTCCCGCCCTTCCCACTACTCACTACTCCCTAATCCTCCGCACTGCATAGCACTACTATACGTCCCAAACCTGCCACAATGCCATACCCATACTGTTCTTTTCACTACCATATGCCAAATATACCCTCACTCCTTTTTGCAAAGCCATAAAGGTGCAGCATAGCCAAAAGTGGAGTAACAAAGCGTTTGATAAACCATAGACAGGCACATACGGTTCCCTGATGGGCAAAAAGAGACACATACCTGGACTGCCAGGGCACTTGGAGAGAATCCGCTTACAGGCTGAACAGATTGGGTCGCAGTTCAGATCCAATTCATGATCAGGTAATTGAATGATTTTCTTTGGAACCAAAACCAAGTATTTGTTATTTTAAATTCGAAAGTAATTTTGTTCCTATTTAACTAAAATTTTACATAACATCTTGCTTCTCAGCATCACCAGCTGCTCATCAGCTGTTTCTCAAAGTAAGATGCTATAATAAGATTGCCTTCATTATTCTCAAATCTTCATATCAAAATAAAAGGAGAAACCATAAAAATAGAGCTATTAGAAGCGCTTCTAGCAACAAAAAATGCCTGTGGAAGTATCTTTCCTCAAATAACAGTAGCCACCATTAATGACTATGTACAGGATACAAAGGGAGGAACTTCAGTAACATACGACTTGTGGAAGTTATCATTTTCGGAACTACAATCTGATTCCTCCTTAATTTATACTTGTCATCTAACCCATAATATATCAACATAGGCATTAACCAGTCTTCACAGAACCTTGGTTAATTGAAGAAATCCTAACTCAGTTTTACTGGTAGCGAAGTAAAAAAATACAATGCATTGGCCACCAAGTGGATGGCGGTGCTTTCACAGTGTTGTGAGATTGACTCTTCCATCAGAGCACTGTCAAACCTTCCAAGACCAAAATGACCGGAAGTCTTCAGCAAAGAAGAAAAGGAGAAGAGCACAGAGGCTGGCAGAATGATTGATGTGTGGAAAAGTGAACAAGGAACCACTTCTCACAAAAAAAAATAGTGGTCAGCTCACTAAATTGTAGATCTGTAATAACTGAGGAAATGCTTTTTCTTCGCAATGTATGCTTGAGTTATGGAATCACTGCAGCAAGACATTGGACACACATAAAACATAAACGGACTCAAAAAAGAATTAAATTCTTGAATGACAGAGCCACTGATAGTTATTTAAAACACAAATGCTTGGGTGCAACCTTTAGCTAAGGAGGTCCCTAAACCACTAATTAAGGGACCTAACCATGGGAAAGAATCACTATATATACTTCATGCATTTCTTACACTTTTCTCCCCAAGCATTTTTAGTAGCTGCCTTTGGAGAGAGTATGGAACTAAATGGACACTTGGCCTGACCAGAACATGGCTATTCTTCTGTTCTCATGAATTACTGGAAGACATTGCCAAATACCAGATGAAGGCAGATAAACCGACGGGCACAAAACCTACGCAGACATTAGACTCTTATTCCCCTCTCAGGTCACAAACAGCATTAATCACCATTTCTGCAAACAGCATGATATAACATAAGACACAACAGATTTGGACAGAGTAATGTATAATTATTGTCATAATACAAAAATTACAAATGAGAAAAATCATTTTACCTCTCTCATGTGTGATTTCATTCACCACTGGGAAACAAGCCATGATCCAAGGCCAACTCTCAAAACAGGAAAACAAATTAGGTACAACCAGATTTAAAAGCTGAGGCTGTATTCTACAAAGAGGTTAAATGTTGGTCCATTTTTAGAACGCTTTTCTAAAAACTTTCCATCAAGATCTACAGTCTCTTCAGATTTATCTGGAAGTCTGTAAACTGGCCAACCAAATCCAGCTACACAGGAATAAGGTGGTTTGGGGGGTGTTTTGGGGGTTTGTTTGTTTGTTTTTTAGTGGCATGGTACTTTTTGCATAAGTGATAATGCAAGAAGAATTAGGTACAGAGGAATTTTTCACAACTTTTTCTAAAAATGAGGGCGATATTAAATCTGATATCCCTTCTATGGGGAAAACAACAAACCAACCAAGACTGAATTTTGTCATTACCTGTTTGGCATGCAATAGGGTTTGGTTCTTTTGGACAGAATTTGCTGCCCAAATTCTATTTTCTTGCTATGCTCAATAGCCATCAGGAATGACAATAACACTTCAGCCTGGAAAACCAGCGTGATTCGGATACCTGTAGCAACTGAGATTCCCTGATCCCCAGTTAAGTAATAGATAAGAACCTGTTCCTTCTAGTAACCAAAATGAAATCAAGAGGACAACAGTTCTGGCACAACTACTTTAGTTATTAAGGACAGTGAAGGGGAAACAAAACTTACAGATTGGTCCAAATGGCTGAGAATGCCTCTGTCTTCTTTAGACAGAGTTAACTCTACTCCCATGATTACTAATATCTTCCTGTTGGTTCTCGTCACAAGCAAGTCCACTGAAAAAATACACCACCTTATTGCTCTCTGGCGTAAGATTTTCCACATGAATGCTCATTCCTGTGAGCTACACTTTGTTTCAAGAGCCCCTTAGTTTCCCTTAACTCAAGTTGTTCCTATACTAGTAAAACTATAGGAGGAGCTAGAAAAGATTTCAAAAGATCATCTTATCTAATTCCTTCTGTGAGATACAAGCTAGTATAGTTAGATCCTCCTTGAGACTTTTTTGCGTCTAACCTGTTCCTGGAAACCTCTAATCTCAAAAGCTATTCCACAACATCTTTAATCATCTATTTCAGTGCCTAACTATGCACACAAATGAGTTATTGAGAATATGTAGAGGACTATATCACATAATAGCTGCAGGGTATTAGGCAGCTGCTACAGAAACTTGCATACCTAAGACAGTTGTTATTTTTCCATTATCCGTCCCAAATCATACCATTTTTCTGCCCTCCTCTAATGGAAGACAGTATCTCCTATAAAGCTTTTCACTTCCCATGAGATGTCTCTCCCACAACCCTTGTTTTTTTCCCCATGAGACAAAACAAAGCCACTTCCTTCAAAATTTTCTTGAGGGTCATATTATCAAACCAATTTTTAGAGCTGCTGTATACAGTCCTCTACCTGAGACCTCATTAGTGCTACGTAGGGAATAACAGCTATTTCTCCTCACATGTGACATTCCTTGTTCATACATCTCAGACGATATTTGTAATTCAACTATAACCCCCAGGTTTTCGTTGGCTAGACTCTTTAGCTTTTTATTCCTCTTTCAACACATATGCAAAACATAGGAAGTTGTGCTCACCTTTTGGAATTTCAACTCATTGTGTTTGGACTGTCTCTCCAAATTGTCAAAACAACTGCTTTTCAACCAACCTTTTTCCCACATGGGAAGCTCTTCAAATTTTCCAGTGGAGGCATAGGACCCTGTGTAGTGAATTTAGGCCTATGATAATAGGCTCGCTTTTGTGAGTTATCTTTCATGACTCCTTATAAGCAACCAGTGGATTCACAGGGTCTGCAGACCACTTGAAAGTCATTTACCATCATCACTCTGAACTCATCTTGAATTTCAACATGCTAATGCAATATCCCAGCTTGCTGCTGTCCACAAATACATTCTCTGTATTCTACTAGCCAAATGCCTAATAACAATTCAGAACAAAACCAAACAGAAGATACACTGGACCTATCTGAAATGCCCTCTCAGTTGTCAGTGAGCCATTAATGACACTTGGAGACCTTTTCTCAACCACTTGTGTGTTCACTTTACAATGATTTCACGTAGAGTTCCCCAGCCACTTTCTTTGAATGATGTGTGAGACAGAGTCAAGAATATCACATGCAGTCACTGCATGAAAAAGATAATGAAGTCAAGATACCTCATCCATCTACTGCTCATCTTCTATTTACTAGGCTAGCTATACTGCCAAGGAAGGAAACTAAAAGTGGCTGACACAGTTTGATCTTGATAAATCTATACTGGTTGCTTATCAATTTTATTATCCCAGAGGTACTTATAAAGCAACTGTTTAATAACTTGTTAAAAAAATGTGTGGGGATTAAGGTTTCATTGACCGGCTTATAATTCCTTTCCTCTTTAAGGTTTTATTGACTGGCTTACAATTCCCTTCATTTTCCCCAGCACCTTTAAAAAAAAACCACATACATATAGAAAGAAAGAAGGAAGTAGGGAATGTAGTTTCACATTTGCCCTTCCCCAGTCCTCTAAAAAAGCTCCTCCTGTCCTCCCAAAGACTCTCTGAAGAGTCGGACTAAAGAGTCCCTGACAAAAAGGAGAAGGATAATGCCAACTTTTCGGTTTAGCAACCTCCCAGTTCTTACCTAAGCACACTAAGCTACTAAAATGAGTACGTAAAAGATACGTTAATCACACAGGTGCTTAAATAGTACGCTGAGGTCTCTGGAGAGGACAGAGAGGAATATGATGAGACGTGGACTTTACTAAGGGTGACTCCTGACCATCTAGATAAAAAAAATTCACTAGTTTGCTGCCTGAGGGGATATCAGTGGTTCAAATGTTTTTTAAAAAAAAAAAAGATAGTAGGAAAAACAACAGCCTAAGCCACTAACCATATTGCTTACCTTCAAAAGCCTGTTGAGGGGCAATAAAACAGACTGGTTCAACAGATGTTTAACAACGCACTTCTGAACAACGTAGTAAACCCCTCTGGCTAGATTTGGTACGCGGGGGCCTGCTCAGGTATTGCCTTCAGCTGCACTGCTGGGAAAGTGCAGGAAGCCGGTGTCTCTATCGTTCTGGTCTGAGGTACTCCTTATTGCTATAGCAGGAGGCTATTGTGCTAATGGAAATCCCCTGTTAGCTCTCCATTGCAGTCGGCACTGTCTCTTTCCTGCCAAGTTTTCCCAAAACATGAGTCCCCCAAAAGGCCTGTAGTTAAGAAATTCTCCATGAGACTGGGAGGCAGCTCACCCTGGCAGGGACAGGAGAGACACAAGCCATTCTAACAGCCCGTCAGGACACAGAGAACACAGCAGGAATAGCAAGAAGGCAATCTTTTTTTCTGTACCCGCCTCGAAGTAAATGGAAATGTCAGGTTACCTAGAAGGTAGGCTGAACACTGGATTCAGCACATGAAGACATTACTCCACTAATATGTGTTGTTATGCACTAAGCAGTTAAAGCAGCCTGCCGGTACTGCCAGAAACAACCCTATCATTGTGCACTAATTTAAATATTGGTCACACTAACTTATTTAGCTGTCAAGGCACATCAAAATGTGCTTCTCTTTGTTTTTTTTTTTATTAGAAGAAAAATTAAAGAAAAGGAAGTTTTTAAAGAGAAAGACAACCAAGAGCAAGAGACAGCAATCAAAAACATCACTCAACACAGATAACTTACAGCATTTATGCACTCTGGTTCCATTCTCCATCAATGCCAGCTGCCACCACAGATGCTGAGTTAGGTTAACACATACACTGTAGCTTCAAACCTACCTGTAGCCCAGGAAGTATAATAGTAGAGTCACTCCTTTTACCAGTACCCATTCATCAGTAAAATATCCATAGTTATTCTTCTAGCTTAATCAGCTTGGGGCCTGTGATATTACTTGTGCAGAGTCACTGCAACAATTTCAGTTTGCAGTGTTCAATGCATATATGGGCCTCACATCTTCTGTATGCTGCCAATACAGTGATGTATCTCATCAGACAGTAGAGCACTAGGGCAGTTAAAAGATGTACCCAAAACCCAGTTAGAAGAATTGGACTGAATACTGGCATACTAGAGAGAACCACAATAATACACACGGATGAAGGAAGACTACATCAGCACATTTATCCCTTATTCCTGACAAATGTCCACGTTTCATTAATTAAATTCAGAATCTGAAATGTTTTTTGCCAGCAGTGACTTATCATTCAATGAAGACTTGGCTGAAATCAGCCATGCCTTTACCATGACATCTTAGAGTCATTCAGAAACACAGCTGGCAAGGATTCTTGATCCATAGTGGCAAACATCAATTTAGGTAAGCAGGAATCCTTCCATTGGGATTTGGATCAAAATTTTACTGAACAGTATCAAGGTTATAATACCTATACTGGACTTCAAATACACTGCACTGAATTACAAACAAAAAGAATTTGTTCGAAGTTATGTATGCACAAGTTTCAGCCAAACAGTTCAGATGTTTTAGAAAACGAAGCACGTCACTCCCGAACAAAGGATCAGTCAGAGTCAGCCAGTCAGCATGTCCCACTGATACGTCACCGTGTGTCCAGGGGTGTCCATGTAATAAATACACATCACATTGCCTCATCTGGTTCCTTCAACTATTCCGTACAGAACTAAAAGTAACACAGGGATGAGCTGTAACACACCTGTCTAAAGCACAGCATGAGGAAAGGCAGCCAAATATTTAAATAAATTAACAGCCATCTTTCTAGTAATTTAAAAATATGCACCTAGTATTCACATGACAACAAAACATCCCGGAAAAGAAAAATGGTGCCTTGACCCACAGCCCATTCCATGTTTTCCCCTTCTACAATATAGAGCTCTTCATTAGGTATTTGTTTGTACAGGACTTAAAGAAACACTTTGTTTAAACAGATCCTTCAGTCTAGAAGGATAGTTTATAGCTCCCAGTTTAAACAATTATAGTGGTGCATGCTTGACCAACAGATTGCCTTAGCAGACCTTAACAATTCACAAACTTGCAGAGGAAACATCATACAAGCAAAAATGCCAGTGTCTGAACTAAACAACGGCAAACTGCAGAGTAAGCATCGGCATCTAGTTCTGCTTCATAACAGTGTTCCCAAAGAATTCAGTAGTACTTTTCCTAAAGATGTTCCAAAACCAATGTTAATTCCTTCTCCTTTTTTAATGCTAGGATCATTTCGTTCAAGACAAAAACACATTTATCTGAGCTGAATAGAGATTAATGTTTTTAATAAGATTTTTGCCTCACAATCCCTGTTTTCAGATACATAAAATATATTTATTACCCCAATTAATATAAATTTATGCTACATACAAAGTAAAGCAAACTCACGTCATTAGAAAACTAATTAACATGTTTCTAATGACATGTTAATTCATGTAATTTAGAAAACAAAACATGTATTTCTGAATTATACACCTTCCCTGCCCAACCTCTCAATAAACTCGGTCTCCTTCATCATTATTTTTTTCAGGATCCCAAGTTTTAGTACTGGTTGCCTGTGTGAGTACTCTAGAATAGCACTTGTTTTATCTAAAGCAAAGGAAACAATATACATACATATGCAGTGGATATGTTACATCCTTACAAAAATAAACCAAAAGCTGATAGCTGCCCTTTAGAAAAATAACCTATCTGTTTTCAAAAAGAAGAAACAAATATACTTTGGATAATTTCACAATACAGCCTGGCACCATATGTTTCATTTGTGTTGGGTATTTTTTCTATTTTTGTTTTTCTTCCCTCCTGACGGACTAGAGCAAGCTCTATTATGCATGGATTTGGAAAGTACAAGTCAGCCAAAAGTCACAGATCTCTCAGGATAGACACGTCAATCTGTCATTTCACAGCAGGAGAACAATAGCAGCTTCAATATAGACACAACAAGCTCACACAATCCTTACACAGCCAGACAGAAAATCTGCCTTAGCTGATAGCTAGATGCCTTTGAAACTCCAGACAGATGTTCCTGTGTAACACCAGGATCAATTGCTGCTTTCTTGTTTCTGTATCTTCAAATTCCTCATTTGTTCATAGCAACCAAAATATAGTCAGTTTACTGCTTGTAATCTCTACAGAGCTTTGGAAAAATCAGATTTCCGAAGCAACAGAACTCAAGACATAGAAGCACAGAGTACACTATTCTTTAACCTGCAATTTTTCTACTCTTGGGGCCTATTTTAAAAGTAGGTCATACATAAAGACAGTGCTTGTATTCGCATAATAATTTTATAGAGCTATGCTCAGCAGCCTCCAATGATCTTTTCCATAACTCTGTTTAACAGACAGCATATTGCATTGCTTCTCTACTGCTGCAAAAAAAAACACTTTGATTTTTTAAATCATTTATTTCATATCTGTAGATCTTGAAAACAAAAGTTCTAGACAGAAAAAAGAATTATTTGTAAAACACCCTAATGTAATCTTTAAGTTGGCTAAATAGAAAAATTGGCAAAGCACTGGTTGCAGTTCAAGTAAAAGAAAGTGTTACTGATGAAACCCAACCAATTTACACATCTAAAAATAATCTCACCAGGCCCATCTGTAACACTTTTGTTTCAGTAGTATATGTTTTTTTTCTCCTGACAATGAATCTCATTGGGTTTTGATTACAGCAAATTCGCAACACTGGCTCCTTCCTTTTAAACAACAGGATAGTGACAGTGTCCTGTACCCTACTGTAAAGTTTGCCTCATTGAGAGGAAGTTTTTAAAACAAGTTTGACTGCTCATAACTGAGGGCACACTGAAAACGTACACCTTGGAGTACCTTCAGAAGTCAATGTTGGTATTTAAAACTAAGCAAACCCCAAATTAAGCAAAAGAATCTTAAACATGGAATAAATCTACAAGATGAAGGCTGACACATTACCCTGTAAAAACCTCACCAGTTTTTGTTCAAGAACGCTATTATCTGCATTTCCTCTTTTCAAGGACCACAGAGAATGGTGATGGTCCAGGAAAGGAAAGAAAATAAAGAAGCTTGGGAAGGAGCAAGAATATAATGCTCAAAAGACAAAAGATAGAATGGAAGTATATGCATATCACTGATAGAAAGTATACTTTATACAATATTTGAATTCCGAGGTCTCGCTTCAAAAATTTATCTGTGCCTCTCAAATGTTTCTGGAAATTTTCCAGGCACTACATGTAAAGTTACCAAAATCATTCCCATTTTTTAAACTATAAAGCAAACTCATTTTCTTTTGACATCCCACAAAGATGTGGTTCAGTCCCACCTAACTAGCAAAGGCAATTAATCGCACGATAATTCTTAGTCCTTTAAAGTTTGCTGGGTAGGAACAGTATATAAAACTTGAATAAAAAATATCTCAAATCCAAAGACAGAGTATGTATGTCACAGCGGGGGGAAAAAAAGGCAAGGAAAACTCTTTTAGAGGGGCTTTGTTTTAGTTTGGTTTTGGATGGCAGGGGTTGTTTGCTTTCGCATCTGTGTTGAAGCCTGGAATAGCCTGAAGCCATGGATAGCACAGATTCAGCAGGAGTCAGAGTGCAGCTGGAAAAGTCAAAAGGTAACAGCGAATCAAATTCCTCACAGAGTAAGAGTTAAACCTGCCACAAAGGAAAATCAAATCTGAAATACTTGCTTTTCACTTGTATCCAAATCTGTTAATACGGTTGGTCAGTTTCCTTGTACATCACCGCTTTTTGTGAGGCCATGTCATACTACATAAGCCCTGTATTTCCAGTAAGAGGTGCTTTCCTAAATAGCAGATTATTTTAAGCATACTTCAATTAATTTCTCATTCTGCAAAACAGGCTATGTTCTACCTAGTAACAAATTCAAACTCTAAAAAGTCAATTTCCAGTTTTTAGCAAGATTAAGTAAGCTGACTTAGTTGATGCAAACTTATCTTTTAAAGAAAATGAAGTTTCAGGTAAACGATACAGTTCTCCTTTTTCCCTTACATCAAGGTCCACAGATCCATTAGAATGGGACCTATGTCTCCAGGAAGCAGAGCAGAGAAATAGTCTTCTGGTGTGGACATACTGTAAATGAGCATCCCTCTCCTTCGTCTGTTCTTTTCCCCTCCGCTTTTCTCCCTCTCCTGCCAGAAATTAGATATACTGATAACATCTGCAGTAAATAAGGACCAAGATTGAAAAAGAAAAGTGCACAATACTGAACTAGCACTCGACAGACAACTAATTCCTTATTCAAGTTGTACAGCTGTTCAGGGCAGAAAGTTCCTAAAGGAATCAATATTGATATTAAAATGAAGGAGGAACAATTTTCAAATTAATACAAGAGAATGAATGGCCATGACAGTTACAAGGAATGGTTTCATGATTTCAAAACATTTATTTTTCTTAGGAAAGTTCTCAAATTCAAATAAAATCTCCCAGTGGAGATTCAGTAGATCTCAAGATACAGCAAGACATTTTAATATAGTGTTGGGAGAAATGAAGTCACAATCTATAAACTGCAGGGCTGGAATAAAATTTGTACCTTAAAGAATCATTTAATGCTAGGGTCCTTGCAAAGAATACTTTTCTTGCATGTGTTAATATCATCAGTATAGTATCATCACACTTTTGCCCAAAACTCTCATAAAAAGTCATTAAGGTTATGCTTCACATGTTTAACATGGTATTTAACTGCTGGACTTTACATAAACTAGTAGAACACTTCTGGTTTGTCTTTCTGGAGCCTAGCTCAGCAATGTACCACATCATCCAAACACGCCTTTTAAATCCACACGAACCCAGATGGAAACCTGCTATTCACCAGGTAACTCCCTCTGTCAAGGTGCATTTGCAAAGCCTCCGTGTTTTGTTAAACAAACCAAAAAGCAACAAGTTCTCCAGCCAGAAATGGGTAAAAACAGTGTCAGGGCCACTCTCTCAGTCTTACCTTCTGTTCTATTACAGGTCACCACTGAAATGAAGAGTAAAATTTAAAAGATCTTATCCAAATACAGCCTTAAAAAAAAAAAAAAAACCAACAAAACAAACAAGCAAAAAAACCCCACCAGTTCCCACTGTGTCCTCAGACACTGGCTGGCAGAACGGGATTATCATTAGCAGTTTCCAGATGCAAAGAGACTGATCACAAACTCAGTGGCAAGACTCATGATGCACTACATACTTCCACCCGGCTGCGAGAGCTGCTCTGCCCGCTGGCACCATCAGACAAGCGCCACTCCATCTTCCTTCATGTAAATGCAAGAAATGTGTGGACAGTTCACAAAGCAATGGGAAACTTTGATTCCCCTGGCAGAGGGGAATTGTTCTGCAGGTCAGGAATAACTGCGGCTTTCATAACAAGTATTGACGTACTCACTACCCCTGCTATTCGTGTGGGCAGGAGCAGTGTGACACCTCAGTGAGTGGCACATAAATGGAGCAGACCCTCGAATGCCCTTAGCCTGAACAGAATCAGGAAGATCCCTTCAAACAGAAGTTGTTCTCTACCACCAACAGATGCAGAAGTGGACCATCCCCACAGCAGATGAGGACGCGGAAGGGAGACATCCACAGTCACCAGACAAGTAACTCAACCACTGAGTATGTCTCTGCAAGACAGCAAATATTTGATAGCTCCGGAGGAGCTAGGCTTTGTTTCTGTGATATCACTTATTCCTTGCTGCCGACAACTGTGTCTTCCATTAATGTTTTTCTAGGGCATAGCCTTGTACCTGGAAACGCTCATCTTAGCATGGCCAGTGCCACGTCTCCCAGTCACTCCTCAATCCAGAGTACTATGTACAGGGGCCACGGCACCACAGCTCTCCTTGTTGCATAAAGCACTACTTTGATTTCCAGGAACAGACCAGCTTATTTTCCTCTTTCCAAAACTAGCATTACTGCTACTGTAATCCTGGAAAAAGAGATACCCAGGGGAGAATCAAACGGTAACAACAGAAGTTGTGAAAACAAAATGGCTTCCTTCCATCTGCGAAACATAACCGCTGGGGAGGGTAAAGGGGGAATGCTTTGAAGAGGAATCTCCGCATTAAGAATTTATTTAGATGTGTCAGACAGACAGTGTCCTGCTGTGCTTGTCCCCAATTATCTGGAAGTAGAAATAAGATGGGGAGCAGATTGCAAAGCTTTGATCTGAAGTGGAGCAAGGCTGGTTTCGTATCAGTCATGTCACGGCCTTTACAAGCAGCCAAGGCTGAGATCTGTTCCTAAAACTCTCATACATCTTACAGTCTCCTGTATCCACTGACCTCCTTTGATCAAAATTATGAGTAGCCCCTTTTGCACCCAAAAGGAAAGCATGTGGTAGAAGAAAGAAGCCTGCATGTAACCCCAAGGCTGTGGTTTCAGGAGCAGCTGAACCAGTTTGAAGGTTCCTTGCCATCTGAAGAGGAACACAACAGAGGCATTCCCCCTCCTGCCCTTCCTTCCCACTGCCCTCCGCCCGGCCACTCAGTTCCATCTCTTTCCCTCCCTTACACCAGCTCGTGACAGACCCTCCTAACAAGACACTACATTTAAAAGCCTGGATATTTTTTCTCTGGGGCTAGTTTGGGAGAGTGGAAGAAGAGGGCTGGTCAGGAGCAGAGCCAGGGTATGCCCTCGCTCAGTTCTGGGGGGCTAGACAGTGGGCCGCTCTCAAGACTGCCCTCATCAGGTACCATTAGAAAAGGTTGCTTCCTCTATAGGATTTTAAAACATCTCTAATTTGCCCCATCTGTAATATTTTTTCTTGTACCATTTGACAGGAGTCAGACCCACATATTAATTTTTTCTGATGACTCCAGACATCTCTGCTTTCTATTAGGACTGCAGTAGTGAACAAATACTTGGCCTTGGTAATTGCTCGTGCTAAGGCTCTCTGCAGGCTTGGCACAAGACAAACAGAAACTTTTTCAGATTTAGGAGAGACCTACCTAAAAATGTTATTAGCTTGCTTGTTTGTTTTAACTAACTGAAGGGTATGACAGTTTAACATAAACAAAACCATTTTCTTACTGAGTTACACAAACACGGATAAGTTTGTAGCACACTATTTCATTAAAATAAAACATCTGTAAATTAAGTAACGAGGGCATGCTAGCGTTATGTGTCCTAAATATTTTAACATGGGCATATTCACAATATTTTGTGCAGTAACCAACAAATGGATATAGTTTATAAATGTGTGCATAAAATTATCCCATTTCAGGGACAAATGCACATTTTCGTTAGAAAATATGTAGTTAAAAACCACGATGCCTCCATGGAATATTATACCTAGTGCCTGCCACTTATCTTCATTTGTTTGTGAAAACTAAGTTTGAAGTATATGTTAATAACTGCTAATGATTTACTGACCTACCTTTTTTAGGATACTTAATGTTACAACAAAACACAAACCTGCATCTTTGACTTCCACTATGCAAGCATCCAGGATCTCCTAGAATACCACATGTATTTTAAATAGTGGTTTAGAATTACAAGCTTAATTAAAGAACACGAATTTAAATGGCCTAAACTTATCCACCAGTTAACAAACTAGTTTATCTGACCATATCTGAACACGTATCTGATCACTTGAAGTATGCCCCAAGTGATAAAGCACTTCTGTTGTGCAAAAACAAAAAATTATTTGCCTCATACCATCTGAATACTCCTACTTAAAGGAGAGTGCCAAAATTATGTCAGGGTAAACTTGATACCCAAGCTTCACTACTGCAAGGGTGGATACGCTCTGAAGCTAAATTCTCTCCTGATAAGAAACATCAAGAGCTGGCCATCATGGAAAACAGACCTTCATCCTTGTAAGTGATAACAAAGAAAATTGTGACACTGGAAGAACCTCCTGTCCCAATCTAGATAAAGAAATGTTTTTTCAGACAACATTTCTTTTGCATCCTTCTTTGCAAGCAAGAGAATTGGCAAACTTGTCTCTTAAGAGAGTGGAGATTTTACAAAAAGAAACAAAACAAAACAAAACCACCAAAAAAACCCAACCCACACAACAAAAAAAACAACCCACCCTTTTGTAAAGAATTTCCAAGCTTTCAAGAACAGCACCTAGTTATCACAAATTTACTGAAAGTTAGTAATATAAATACAATACTTCTTGTAACAGATGAGATAAAGACACAAAGATTCCTCTAATTCTGGGAATAACAGAAATGTATGAAGTCATACTGCACAGAAAAATAGGCATATTAACAAAAACAGCTTAAGTAGGATAACAGCATTCAGTCCAGCAATGCACATGCCATGAGCAAACCACTGGCCTCAACTCATCAAGGAGCAGCTCAGTGGCATTCTGTTGACTACATCCAACTTCCTGAAACCTGCCTGCACTGGATCCTGTTGGAAATGGTGGGATATTTTAGTTCACTGTGTTAGAAGGCATTCTTCAGTTATGTTCCTTCAAGATGATCAATATCCCAAAGATCAGGGAAAAAATACTCAAGAAAAGGCCATTCGGTATGCCTTTAGCAGAGCCCCACTTCTTTGCTCCTACCCAACCACAGGAAGACTTACCTTCCCAGAAAAATGTTTCTTTTTCCTGGATACAACCAGCCTCCTTAGGAAAGAAAAAAAAAAACCACACCACCTGCTCCTTTTCCTGATCAGATGCCAAATTAACCTGATCCCTTTCTTTCTAGCTCTCCTCTCCATAGTCAAACTCCTATTACAGGTGTTTCAGAGAAAATCTGACAGGGCCATAGTTTTAATTAATCCTCATGTGGCCAGTATACTACTTATACACTAAATACAGTGAAGCTCAGTTCTCCGTAAATGCAGGATAAATCCAAAACAGTCTCCAAGATATTCCAGATTTTAAACCCATCCACAAAAGAGCTGGTTTTAAATCAAATTAAATCACTTCCAATACATATGTATTCCTGTGTCTGTGCATCTGCCATCTGCATCGCTACCAAGCAAAACTCCATGGGCCTTTCGTTAACTGCATCAGTAACTTAAAGTGTTGCCTTCTCTAGCAACAACATGAAATAAAATTAGATCCCAGTGTATTTCAGAAAAAGTTCTCTTAAACCCAAGAGTTCAGTCAATAAACATTAGTCCCTTATATCAAGTGTAGCTTATGAATGATCAAGCTCTAACAATCCACACACCACTCTAGAGGAGCAGATAAAATCTATTGCTTCTTAATTGGCAAAATATTTAACCAGTCTGAATAAATTAACCCCTTGATTCCATGTGTTTAAACATTAACATTTTCAGTCTGCAGAAAGCATAAGCCAGTTAGCCTTAAAAAAACTATTTGCAGCCCATTTCCTTTGATGTGGAAATACACACAATAGCCACTAGCAAATGGCAACATTTACACATGAAGTAACTTTTTTTAAGGATTACTTTAATTTTAACTAGGAACCTGGTGGTCTGAATGCTATTTCTGATTCTTTATGGTCCGAGAAACTAATTTAAACCAATTTTCTCAAAGTCTTTACAGTCCTACCTAGCAACAAAAAAAAAAAAAAAAAAAATCTCTGAAAAATGTACCTGGTGAAACATTTGAAATCAATTGCTGGATAAATCTCATTTTCTCAGCTAGCAGTGAGCAGAGTTTTTTCTTATGTTTCTTCAGGACACAATTAGCAACTTTACAAAACAAACCCTTTTTTTTAAAAAAGATCCATTTCTGACAATCTCTTTGGAAAAACTAACATATATAGGCACAGCTCCAAGTAAACATTCTTAAGCAAGCACCAAAAGCAAAAGATACGCTAGAGAATACATGAATTTTACCTTTAATCTAGGATGTTTAAAAAAAACAAGATTACTTCCCTTTGATCTATGATAAAAAGCAGTCAGGGATACCGAGCAGCACATCTTCCACTGATTTTTACTGGAGCCATTGGTTTTCAGTTCCTTGGAAATAATCAAGCCTTGAATACGTGGAATATCTCACGGGGATAAACAAAGCATACATCACATCACATACTTCCAAAATATACTAGCAAATACCATGTAATTCCCTTTTTCTGGTGATAGTGTGAGTGAAATTTTCAAACACAGCTGGTAATTAGGTATGTAAAGTTAACATCAAGTTGCTTATGCTGACACCTAAAATTAGGATTGGTACGAAGTTAGCTTCTGAAATCCAAGTCTAACAAGACAACAGGGCAGCAGCCAGCCCACCCACCCACCCCACGGCACTGACAGCTCAGCAGCCGGCTCCTTGTTGGGCTGGAGAGTTTCTTTCACTGGTGCCAAAACATGGGCACGCTTCACACACAGAATTGTACCAGAAGCCCAACACCTGCCTTCATCACCAGTCGCAGATAACAACCCGAAATTCTGATTAAATCGTGAGATGGATGTGATGCTTTACACTCCCCAGACTTTCGGACATTTTCTGTTGTTCATACATTTAAGAAGTCACCTAAAACCAGTCATGCTCCTATGCATAGGGACCAGAAGTGATAACTGCCCACTCGTGACTGCAGGCACCATTCCCGACGGCAGGCACCAGCTAAGAAGACGCACAGAATCACGTTTCTCAACCATTTTCTCCTTCCTCCTGGCTCTCTTACTCTCAACATGAGTGGGTCAGCTTCAATAAGAGGGGAAAATCCTGCAACTCCTCTCCCTCAGACAATTCTGTATCCTGGTGGTGAGGACACACCACTCAGAGGTGGTGACTGCACATGCGTCCCCCAGCCTGCAGAGAGATGTAAATACAGATCATCCATTTTCAGTGCAAGAACCCCAACTGGCAGGCAAAGGGAGATGACGGCACGACCTCTTTAACCAATATGCTGTGGGAGTACAGGGCAGGGCACAGATCTTTTACCTACATGTCCTGAGGAGAGGATCCCATGTTGGTAGAGATGACGAGCACTCACCAGCCAGGTACCTCCACCCCAAAGGTAGGCAGGACATGAGCAACACTTTCCATGGGCTAATTCTGCAAGCCTCACCATTCCCTTTGAGATCTTCGATTCTTTCTACTGACTCTACAAACATTGCAGGCTCTAAGCTCAGGTAATGTGAATCAGGTGCTGAATTCTTCGGCTCTACACGGGATTTGTACATTGAGTTGCTTTGAAGTTGTACCCAACATTTTTATGACTTAATATACTGGTATATCAATTTCTGGCAGAATTTTAAAGCAAGCCATTCTGAAAACAAATTTATGGAAGAAAAATGAGTCAAGGGAGAGAAAGATTCAGTTTCCTTTTACATGCATGACTCATTTTAATTATCATCCTGCAGGCAGATCAGTTAATTGCTAGAAACAACTGATTATTCACTCCTTTTCTCATTAGGTAGAAGTCATTGCACACTCAGTGAAAAATCATAACATGAACTAAAAACATGACCTTGATACTTGTAGCATTTTTACTTTATTTTGTATTTTTGCTCTATTTTCAAACCATTATTTTTGCAAAATAATGGTAAGTCTACATTGCTCAGGCATGTTTTTCATTTGCTTTTTTAACATCTGAAATCGGTTACATCAGCTAATAAAGCATTGTACTATCTATTTTTTAAGCTAAGTATCCAGATGTGTCTCTAGAAGTTTATATGTAAATCAATATATTATGAAGGCTTTATTTCACAGCATAACTCATTACGTAGGATTTTCTTCAAAGCACTACATCAGATCAAGGTTTGTTTTTATTTTACTATGCCATAAGGGATCTCAAACAAAGATAATGTGGCAGGGAAAGGCAAAAAAGACAAGAATTTTAATTGCTTTTTTGGGCTGGGTGTTTTGTTTTGTTTTTTTTTTGTGAAACAGCAGAAGTCAAGCTGAAAAGAAAAGACTTAAAAATCAAATAGAGCCTTGGTGACATGGCAAGTGCTCAGCTAATGAGATCATGCCAAAACCAGCACCTATAATAAGCATACAATGGAATGACAATGACAAAAGCTCAAAAAAAGGTATCTTTCCTTCTGGCCTGAAGGAGTTGTGTATTGCAGCTGGGTAGACACCTTTTTTTAAAGAAATCAAATACACATGTTGGTGTTTCAGCCTGGAAATAAGACATGGCAGGTATAAATAAAGCAGTCCGCCAGCTGCCATGGTTTATTATTGAAGAGTAATATATCTAGAGAAATTATTTGGATTTACAGACATTCTCAGTTACATTCAGGTCTTCAATAATGTATCATTTCATACAAGAGAAGTCTCCAAAAAAGCGTTCAAGCTTGTGAAGGGGAAAAATTTTAAGCCACAGGTTGCTGCCAAGGTAAGCACTAGTGGGGTCCATCTGGCCAGCTAAACGTGGCAATACTGCACTGATGCGTAGGTGACTGCGCTGCAGGAAGGACTATCCCAAAACAAGCTCACCAGGGTAGAAAGCACACCCAGAGATGCACTGGTGATCCCAACTGACATGAAAGCAGTGCTGCAGCTCAGCCAATTTCAATCACCACTAACTTTTTTTTTGTTTTTGTCAGGACTTTTTCTAGAGTTCTCAAAGTGCAATACTTTAAGGGACTTCAATGTTCACAAGTACTGCATGGTGCACAGATTAGCCCAGAATCTGACATACGAAAGCCACGATTTTGTCAGATGGCCTCTATGCAAATACACACAGCTAGAAATATAGCTAACCTTCTGACGAGCAAGTGAAATGGGTCCTGCACCTGGGTCAGGGCAACCCCCAGTATCAATACAGGCTGGGGGATGAAGGGATTGAGAGCAGCCCTGCCGAGAAGGACTTCGGGGTACGGGTGGATGAAAAGCTGGATGTGAGCCAGCAATGTGCGCTCACAACCAAGAAAGCCAACCGTATCCTGAGCTGTATCAAAAGAAGTGTGGCCAGGAGGTCAAGGGACATGATTCTGCCTCTCTACTCTGCTCTGGTGAGACCCCACCTGGAGAACTGCGTCCAGCTCTGGAGCCCTCAGCACAAGAAAGGCATAGACCTGTTGGAACGGGTCCAGAGGAGGGCCACAAAAATGATCAGAGGGGTGGAACATCTCTCCTATGAGTAAAGACTGTGAGAGTTGGGGTTGTTCAGCCTGGAGAAGAGAAGGCTCCAGGGAGACCTTATTGCGGCCTTTCAATACTTGAAGGGGTCTTATAAGAAAGATGGGGACAGACTTTGTAATAGGGCCTGTAGCAATAGGATAAGGGTGAATGGTTTTGAACTAAAAGAGGGTAGATTTAGACTAGATATAAGGAAGACATTTTTTACAATGAGGGTGGTGAAACATTGGAACAGGTTGCCCAGAGAGGTGGTAGATGCCCCATCTGTGGAAACATTCAAGGTCAGGTTGGACGGGGCTCTTGATGTAGTGGAAGATGTCCCTGCTTGTTGCAGAGGGGTTGGAGTAGATGACCTTTAAAGGTCCCTTCCAACACAAACTGTTCTATGATTCTATGAAACAGATTCATACCTTATGGAGCTAGAAAGGAAGGACTGCTATGTCACTCAAGCCATATGTCTTCCCTGAAATAATTCAGTGTTGAATTACAGTTTATTTTTCAGGGGGAAAAAAGTGTAATCTTGATTCCAGAATTGCCCATAACTTTCTTAGTGACACCCTAAACCAAATAAATCCACTACAGGGCATAGTTCTCAGTCCACTATAGATTTCTGTGGCTCTTCTCTGGTCACAGTCAACATCATCTTTGATTCATGGGCTTTAGCAGGGTATTCCAGTAGCAGCTGTACCAGTGCCAAACACGTGATATAACTTCTACTCCTAGGCAGAGCACCTCATTTTTAATACCCAGGAATCACACTAGTCCTTTCCAGGCATACTGCTATGTTGAGAACTCGTGTTGAGCTGACTATCTTCTGCAACCCTCTATTCAGAGTTGCCACAGGACATGCCCGTGGGAATTATTCATGTTTCCTATCAGGACTTTGACTTCAGAATTGCCATTAACCAAACTCGGCTTACCAACCTATCCACATCACTGTCTCTCTGTTATTTGTCATTCCACTAATTGCTGTATGTCATTGGCAGGGAAATGAATGATTTTTCCATCACTGGTGATTTTTAAGTTCATGGAATGCTCTTTTTATGTTGCAGCTCAAACAAGAATTAATTCAGAAGTGTCCTAATGCCTCCATTGCCCAGGAAGTCAGGCTGCCTGACGGCAGGGATCCTTTCAGGCCTTGCAAGCTCTGGATTTATAACTTTTCAGAGGTTGGCAGGGATAATGTGATTTTTGTTTTATGTCACCAATAAAAAGATCAGTGAAGAGCCAGCAGCTTATCTGCAAACCAGTTAAACAATGACAACTCCATATTTACAGTTACATTAGGCACCTGTCATTTAGCCAGGTCAAAGGTGATCCTTTGATTTTGCTTTGTTCTACTTTGTGAACAAAAATGGGTATTGAAAGGTTAAGTACTTGACCTAAGCCTGTTACATCTTTATCCATCAATTGAACTTGTCACTTCGTGTAAAAACATTATCAAGTTAATTTTATCAGATAAATTTTCCACAAACCCGTACCAGTTGATATTAATTTTATACACTTCTTCCAGCGCCTATTAATTCAATCCCATCATAGACAGCACAATGTCCTACCCTAAAGCATGGCTTTTCCAGCATTTCCATCCAGCCCACTGAGCACCTTTTCCCTGGAAAAGACAGCGTGCAGTTTTCAGGTAGCACCCACTGCCTGAGGAGCAAAATATTGCTGCCTACCGCAACCTGATGCAGAGGGTCAGGCTGAAGCTGCTGGCGATGGGAGGCAGTGACCGTTTCTGGTGTGCTACTGCCCACCACCATCAGCCTGCTCTTACCTCTTCAAGCAGCAATCTGACTGTTCGGGGCTGACAGCGCAGTCCACCCGCCCATGTGTACATCCAGCTGTCTTCCTAACGTCTCATCTCCAGCAGCCCATAACAAAACCCAGATCCAGCTCACAAGTCTGTGTTGTACAACATTAAGTCATCACATGTAATCTAATAAACTAGAGACAAAACACTTATGTCATATTCTAGTCTCTGAAACTTCTCCAGAAGTAAAAAAAAAAAAAAATTGCAGGGAGAGGTGGTGAGGATGGGGATGTAAATAGCATTACCAGAGCAGAGAACTCACTGCTCAGCTTTTTCCAAATTTTCTGTATGTACTTTCTCTGGCCCTGGTGATTTTAAATGTTGCTGTTTAATGGCTGGCGTTACTGGACTGGAATCTGTTTTGTCATAAACCTATGAAAAGAGCTACAGTGTCTCTTCCAAATACTGAACAACACTATCTAATAAATCCTTGCTGGTTTTGCACTCTTGTTTACAGTTACATGATTCCTATCGAGAACTATAATGCTGCAGTTCAATTTGCTCCTCAAAGAACAAACTCAACAGCCTGAACATGGTGATCAAGACAATCACACTCACAGGGCAGAGTCTTGGCTTCTCTTAAACAAGATTTGTAGCTGGCTCCTCTTCAGTGTCCAAAGATTTAAGTCACCTGTGAGGTGAAACAGGAGGAGACTAAGTTCTGAGAACACTGATTATTACCCAACCCTAATAAATTAAATCACAAAGGATTAGCATAAAAAACCATCTGTTATTTTTGTATATTTGGAACCTAATACAGATATACTGTGTGTCCTAGAAATTAACAGAAGTCTACAGTTTAATAGGTGGCACTGGGAAGTATTCTGAGTTGCGTGTCATGGTGGGCAAAGAGATACTCTGTGAGTATCTTAAAACTAGAAATCTACTGTATAGCCGCATACAACAGCTGGAGACCAGACTTTGGGACGCAGAGGCCCTCTGGCAATTCTGTGCTCTCAAACAATCCACAAAGTGCCTGGATGTTCCTCCAGAATTTATGACAACTGAAAACTGGGCATGGGGCAGTTGCTGCTGAAAAAAGGCTTTAACGGTGACTACATCAGCTGTGCTGGATTGGGGTTTTTAATTAAATTTCCAGCTTACGTTTTGCATTTCTGAACATGCAAAATTTCTTTTTATCTATGTGATCCTCAGTATATATATCATGTATAATCTTCATGGGTGGAAACCATACATTTCAATTCATTTTCTCTTACCCTTCAGAATATCTCTATAAATTCAAGTCAGATCTGTACTGGCACTGCAACACTATCACTGCCAAAAGAGTAGTCTTTCAACACTTTTAAGAAAAGTTATTTTCTTTCATTTTAAATCAACAGATTCATATAAACTTAAAATACAAATATACTCCTAAAGGCTGTCTATAGCTATTCCTAGTTATTAAGGAATAATAACTAGGCGATGGGAGTTCCTGTTATAATTGATGCTGGTATTTTCCCATAAAGTTAGTAAGCAGAGTTTTATAAAGGAATGGAAGATTACATCTCTTAAACACCAGTCAGCTTCTGAGACAACTTTAAAAAGACCCCAAACTCTCATCAATATGAACTCAACACTGCATAATGGCCTTAAAAAGAGAAGCTCCAGACAACATTAATCAGTAATCACTCCTGAAGAGAAGTAGATACAATGGTCAGAGCATTATTTAACGAAGTCTGGTTCCTTTTTTTGTTTTTTAAACCCCCAAATGGAAACTGTGTCCTGTCACACTAACAACTACAGTTCTCCTGAAAGCACCTGAAAGTACATCACAGACAATTCATGGTGCAACTGTTATCTAGGCTTACCATGTTTTAAGAACTGAAATTTGTGTCTTCATTGTTATATTAAATAAATAAATAGGTAGAATTAGGCTTCTGTAAGTGATTGAAAATTTATTTTCCAGCCCAGTTTTACAGAGAAAAATTCCTATTCACCAAGTACTCAGAAAGCCTGACCTCAGCTAGGTCAGTACGATCAATTCCAGCCTCTTCTGAGCAAAATCAAACATTTCCCAAGCTGCGTCTAGCAGTTTCCTTCACAACCTCTGAAGTTGAAAGGCAGGGCAGCTCTGCGAAAATGGTTTAAAGCAACAGACAGAAAATGAGCATTAGTTTTTTCCTTGGCCATTTGAGATTAAAAGCTGATACAACATATACAACACAACTCCCAGCTTCAGTATGGAAGCGGCCGTTAAATGTTTGGAGGCTTTTGTGCCCTGTTCATTTGGTACCACTAGGCCACCTCCCTGTACTGGAGCCCCTCTCCAAAGATGCTGATATGCAGTCTCAGAACTTTCTTCTTCTATCAAAGTCAGAACAACCATAAAAAAAAGGATAACAACACTCTGATGTATCCACAAGAAGTACCAATGTAAGCACAACAATTTCTTGCTCACTGATCACATTCCTAAAGGAACGTATTTGTATTTCAGGATGGAAAAAGAATAAAATTTCAAGAGTTCAATATCAGGTATGGGAGACTAATGAAATCTGGATGTCAAAAGCTAACCAAAAGTGCCACAAAATGGGATCATATGCCTAGAGTACATGAATGTACACCACACACATGAAGAGCACATGGAAAATACATTAGCGTACGCAGCACATAGGTCAGTGTGTGTTTCCTTGGTAACAGCAATGATCTCTTAAGTAAATAACATCTCTCTCCTTTCACTATTATCTGCAGTAATTTCTTTCTCAAATGCTCAATATAAGCTTTATTA
The DNA here is from genome assembly GCF_964195595.1 of Calonectris borealis. Classification (NCBI taxonomy): domain Eukaryota; kingdom Metazoa; phylum Chordata; class Aves; order Procellariiformes; family Procellariidae; genus Calonectris; species Calonectris borealis. The sequence goes on from NC_134352.1 coordinate 61,373,278, forward strand.
ATTGACTAAAGGAACAATAAATACAGGCTCTGAGGAACTGTCAGGGGCAGGAGATAAAATAATTCAAAGTACTGAAGTGAACATGCACTCTTCTAAAGCAAGTATCTTCATTTCAGCTGAAACAAGAGAGACAGGCTCCCTTTAACAGGCATGTTTTCAAGACAAAAATCAATACGTGAAATTTTATCTAGAAACTGACACCACCCAGCCAAGATGGCTCAAATTTCTGCTGCCTTGTTCCTGTCAAACCAAAGGAAACTTCAATTTCAAATCTAATTTTGCATCTTCACCTGTTTATAGGAGGAAAACAAAGATACTATTGAAGCCTGTTTTAGAATAAAACCAAACCTGGTGTTACAAATCTACAGAAATTGTTTTAAATGATCATGTCAAAAAAAAATTCCCTAGCTTAAAAGAAAGACCAACTGATACTGTACATGTTTTACTAATCACACAACAATATCCCTCCGTTATGTTTCAGAAGACTGAGATTTCTCAGAAGCACTTTTTCTCAATGGCAGCTATGCCAGAATACAGACGGTTGAGGATTTGGTTGCTACTTTAAAAGTCAACCGACTTAAACCATTCATGCATTTAAAAAGCATAGTAAGTCAACAATACGATGAAAAAATAACTGTAAAAAGAGATAAGCTAACTTTGCCTTTAGGAACCAATTTTGTTCATTTTTTGGTAACATTCATCTTTTTAAAGTATCAGCTGTAAATGCACAAACTAAAAATAAAAGCAGACAAAATCACAGAAAGCTGTCTAAAATTGTGAAGTATGCAAGTGCCTCATAACTTCAAAATTTGCATTTACCATAGATAATTAATTTAATAAACCACACTTCCTGGCAGTGTGCTACAACCCACATCTTCAGGAAACACCACAAGAATGTACGACTACGACGTGGTTGGTCCCTGAGTTATCTGAAAAGTACATTGTGAGCAGTACTTATTAATACATAAGAGGGGAGTTAGTTATGAGGTTTTGGAGAGGGAATGGAAATAGCTCAGCTGTTTCTCCTGTTAAAAAAATCTGCATTAACATTTCCCCATTTTTTAAAGCAGAGGTCATATTTGCTTGTTTTGCTCAATGTAGTTCATTGTCTGTTGGGTTACATTTCAAGTTTCCAATGAAAGGTTTTATAAACCGCCTCTTCACATCATCATACGTGAAAGACTAGGAACTTTTCTACCAGCTGTACCATCCCTATCCAAAATACACAAGTCCCCAGTATTTGTCGATGCTTTTAAGATAATAGTGACTTTTGATGAAAGAGGAATTGCATGGCTATGTCTGGTGGACGTTCGATGAAATGGAGCGTCCACCCTTTTGGTTACTGCACGACATATAGCTTCTCAAATACTCGGTCATAACTAACTGTATGTATATACACTCACACAATCAAAATGTATAAATCCCAGTTAATGTAACAGGCACGGCGTGATCTCTGGCTTCATGATTGGCACGTGTTCTCCGGCCACATAGCCATGCATCCGCAGCAGACAAGTACCCGGTCCTGCTGCCTGGTGGGGCTGTGGAGTCCTCACGAGTTAGGGAGATGGGGGCAGGATACAGTTTGCAATTAATCCAGCTCAGTGCTCCATCTCAGCTTATGACTGATGGGTCTCAAGAAAGAGGGGAGATGGGAATGACAGGCACAACCACATTATTACAGAAAACAAAAAAGAAAATCATAAAAGGGGAAAAATAATGGAAAACATGCCAGTTTAAATGCATGAAATGGAAAAGCTTCCCAGAGATGGAGAGCGAAAGGGTTAACTACAAACCTACACATCTAAGTATTGAGGTGACCCTCCAGGTTCTGTATATTAAGGTCAATATTCAAAGAATATTTCAATCACAATTTCTAACACAACTTCAAGAACTAAAGTGAACTTTAGCACTACTGAAGCTAAAGTTCGTTTAAAAACAAAACAAAAACCCACAAACTGTTCTTAGAAACGGGAGATAGGGAACAGACAGTCTGGTCAGTCTAGATCAATGCAAGACTGCTCGTTACAGTGTTGCTTTCTGAACAAAGCATGCTATTTAATTTTACCATAACTGACTAACGCAATTTTTGGTATTTGACAGGAAACAGTTCCAGAGAAAATTATTTCAATACAAAAAGTAACACTGACACACAGCCCACATTTTCTACATTTCATCCTATTATCACCTTGCTTCTTTGACCTCATTTCACCACTGTTTTAACAAAGCCATTAAAAGTAGTTTTGTTTTCCTCATAAATCATCCCACCAACCCTTTGATCCTTTTGACATCTTCTTCTTAATTCCTTTGATTCTGTCAACATCTTTTCATAATAGGTATCTTAAGCTGCCTGCAATTCAACCAAATGTAAATGTACTCCAAGAGAGAGAGGCGTGTTATAAAACAGGGAAGAAACCCTTTTTCTTTCCCTGCTTTCTTGGTTCATAGAATATTTTTGCAGACAGCTGGAACTGATCTTTTTTCCTTACTATCTCAAACTCAGATCTCCTGTATTTTCCCATTTCTTTAAATATTAACAGTTTTTAAGTTTCTCAGACCCATTTGCTTTTTAGTTTAAACTGCATAGCTGCATAGTATTAAATAACATTTTTCAAGATAAAACTCAATATAGTGTTTTTTCAGCTGATATTTAATTTGGGAGGCTTGATGCTGAATGAGGGATGATACTATGATGTCTATCTTTGCTGGTATTTTCTTAACAGATTCCTGTCCTGAGAAATTACATATTATTTCTGCACAAGGAGTTCTAAAAAATTATTTATGAAATCATGTCAAGTATGGTCAAATAATTCAAATAATACTTTTTTCACATGTTCAGTCAAACAAAATTACAATTCTGTGTGTGTACGTAAGACTCAAAATACATTTCAAAAGTTAACTATGTAACAAGCAATCACATTACTATAAATACTAAATATCATAAAAACTGCAACGGACAGCCACTGGCTTTTATAATATTTTCCAGACAGTACATGGGTTTAAAAATTTAACTGTTCACATATTTAAATAACTATCTACCTTGTGCTGGAACAAACCAATGCGTAGGTGGTGAATCTTCCAGCTGAGCTGAGCAAAAACATTAGTACACAGACAAATAAGTGAAAGGGAGCCAAAATAACTTCCCTCTAAAGGCAGAAACTCATTTAAGCATATGAAAAACACATCATCATTAGGGAAACTAGTTTATCTTCTGTTTCTGAAAGGATATAATAAATAACAGACACAACTACAGTGTGGGCCATGTCCAGGAAATCTGTGAGGTCTCTTGGACCACACACTCCCTACAGAAAGTCATACGTATTAATGATGAAGCAACTAACCCACTCAGGGCAATGCTCAGATCACTTACATATGGCTAGAAAAGTAGAGAGAGACATTCACCAAACTGTTATAGCACCTCAAGAACTACTACCATTGCCAGACTCAAAACCGGCTACCCCAGTGGCATTTGAGGATGTAGGAATAGCTACAGGCCTCTGCACAGGCTTGCACCTCCAAAAAATTCCAATGTGACAGGAGAACCAAATTCATTTTTAGGCAAAGTCTTCCATTGACCACTTCATTTATTTTTTAAAGATGCAAAAGCTTTCAGAACTGCAGAGCTCTCTGAGCCACAGTCAGAGTACGAATCATCTTGTGCCAGCCTACAAGTTACAAACATCCAAACCTCCATGTAAGAGGAAAGGGAAAACCAACTACTTCCCAATCATGTTAAATTACAAGAGAAGGAATATGAAATTTTTCAATCAATCGTTGCTTCTCTTCCAACTGGCTGACAGGTAAAGAATTTCTGCCCTTTTTAAAAACCAAATAGGAGCCATTCAAAAACTTGGCTGTCAGCAGAGCCATAATCCAGGGACAGGGCCCAATTACTGAATCATTTATTCTGTGTGAGAGCATGCAAACTACATAGAAAAAAGGAAGAAAAAAGAAAAAAAAAAGAAAAAAAAAGAACAAGCTTCTGCTGCATAGACAGGTTCAGGCTGACTACAGCCATATATAGTAATTTTCCCATTTAAATCTTTATCCCAGTCAAATGAAGACACATACACACACACACAAAACAAACCTAAAATAAAGTATGCATGGAAAAATTAAGATTCAAAGCTCAAAATGTGGATCAGCCTCTACTCACTAAGGACAATGCTGAGCAGCAATTTTCATTCCTCTCTTGGTTCATAAACAAAGACTATTACTACATTACTCAACCATTAATGGAGTAACAGCATGTGCATGTTAAAACAAAAGAAACATTTAATTTGAACTAGTTAAATCCAGAGTTACTAGGACATATAACTCATCCAAGATCAAATAATTCAGAGTCATATGCAAAAACAGAATGGTAGTTTACAGCAAAGAGACTTTAGGAAGTTGCCAGTTGCAAACAGCAGGCGGTAGGTGGACATATTTATTATTTTTGAACAGGTCACTGCAAGACCAGAAGACAGACTATTTCTATCATCTGGTAATGAGATAAACACAGATTAAGAGGTACGCTGCTTGCTTCTCACAAGCAAATTCAGGATGTCCCTGGCGATCCAGAGACAACAGAGTGCTCCCTGCCCTGAACAAGGAAGCCCACAGAAAGCTGTTGGGCTGTGGATTTTGCCCGGAGGAGCCCAGAGTTCGGAATCTGTCTGTTGAGCCCCTGTGTCCACCCTTGCACCATCACTTAGACATTCTGCCTGCTCCTTTCTTTACAAGAATACCCTGTGCACAGGATCTTCTGGACATCTCTGAATATGAAGCCAGTGCTTATTTGTCACTATTTCATGTAATGTTTTTAGCTATTCTTAACAATTACAGTTCCTTTAGAAAAAACAAACGCTTGACCATACCTGCTTCTTCTCTGAATAAAGAGATACATAATGACCTTTTGAGCTTCTGAGTCTTTGCAGGAAACCATGAGAAACTAACATTAAAAAACAAAACACTGCTTTCTAAAAAAGAAATGGGAACTAAGCTTTATATTTTTGAGAATTTGACTGAGGAGGGGCACTTAATGGTCTAAGTCAGCCCACAAAAAATAAGTATCAGGTAATTTTGTTTCCCCCTAGATTGCAAACTGCTTCACCATGCTACTCAATGGGACTGGAATTGCCCATTCTTCATTTATCAGACCAACATCGTCCTGAAATGGGCTGTAACGTCTGAGGATTTTAGAGAGAAGATTTTAGAGATAATGTGGAGTATATTACGTTTGCAAAGATGGCTACAAATATACTGCTCCCCTCAGCTGATGAATGATGCCTCAGCCCAGACAGACAGACACAGGTCTGATGAACTGGATTTTAATTAACCAGTGCTTATAAATAACCTTTCACATTATCAGGTACAGAAAAACACAAGCGAGTAATGACAGCATTGATTCTGATCAGTCTTTGTTCAGTCTTTCCAGTAGAGAAAAGTGCATTGGAAAGAGATACTTGTTTTCCAAATTATCTGGCTGGTTTGATGCAAATCTGAACTCTTTATCCTCACTGAACAAAAAAAAAATTTGTATTTAATAAAATAATATATTCTACTTAGTCACAAAAGCAAGCATGAATGGAAAGTGAAGCAATAAACATCAATGCCTGCAAACATAGATTGTCCCTTGGCAGAGAACTCTATGGCCATAGATAAGGATTCAGAATGTAAAAACTTCAAATGGAAGGTTTGTTAATTGGTTATTAAATTACTTTTTGTGACAATGTCAGAACTTCTTGTGCATTTGAGACAATTTCTGACATCTTTAAAAATCGTATAATATAGAATGAAGAATAAAATAGTGTCTGACAACTTTGACAGATATGTCTTACTATTATTATTATTATTACTACCATGCTCAAAATTTTAACCATGATTATTGTAGGAGGAAAGGACAGTAGTAAAGAATTCTTTGGATTATCATTTAATTATTGATCTCCTTTCATAATCTAATCTCCAAAAAGAGTGTTTAACAGTTTTCTCGTAAAAAGTATGGTCTGGTTACACAAAAACTTAGAAGAAGAATCACTATCATAGGTAGTATGTCTGAGGTCCATGATCAATCGATCAATTGATAGCTAGATAAAGGCCATTTTTCTTTTCTTCCTTTTGCAGTATAACTCAATAGCAAAAGGCTAAATGGAGAAAAAACATTAAAAATATTTTCTTCAGACTGTTTTCACAGATTGTATCTAAAGTATGAGCCCCTTGGATGTATTCTCTGATTCTCTGGCAAAGAACCTTGCACTATCTTTCAACTAAAAGGCAGACCGTTACATATCTAAACAGTAGCTTCATGTTACCTGACATACTTCTCAGTATAATCAGTTAACGACATGGCCGAACGTTTCCCTGTCTATACAGGAGAGGTGTTTTAGTCCAACAGAAGAGCTGGACGACTTTCCTGTCTAAACAGAAAACTTATCTTCCTTTATCAATTCCGAAATACCCAGCTGTGATGCTGTTGACTATGACTAATTGCATTTGGCACAGCTTTAATAAACCTTCAGAGAAGAGAACTGTATTTGCTATATGCAAATATATCATTAGTTCAAATATTTGCAGGTATCAGATGATGATATGTGAACATGAGAATACTTCTGGGTTTTCCTACAGTTTATTCTTAAGGTAGTCACAAAACAACTCTGCCGCAGTAACATTAATTAACGTTCACTCAGTGTGCAGAGATCAAAGTAGGTACTATATACAAACATCCCAACAATAACAAAACAGCACTTACAGTTATTTACAATGAACTTCAATAGTTTCACCTACACAAACCCAAATGTTGCCTTTTCTTCCCCACCTCCAAAGCCACACACTTCAATAAAGCCCACTTCAGTATGTGAAGTAAACTGTACGGAGTTTCAGTATGATCAATCTACTTCAGCAGCAGATGTGGGAACAGACTACAAAAACTCAGGAGAGAACCTCCTACTACCTGCATGATTCTTGCCTCTTTAACCCAGCCTCCACTGCAGCAGCACAGGATAACCTGGGAACTCAACCATTGTAACATGGAACGGTCTAGTACCTGGTATAAAAAACCCCATCTATAGCAGCATAATCACTGCACACGCTTTCCACCTCCAGGCAAAGTTACTTTCCCCCATGCCTCAGACCACAGAGAAAAAATTGGATATTTGATATTACAAGAATTGAGGAAACATTTAGGTGGCAAGACATGAAGACACCTTCAGATACAGTCTGAAGTGAAAGGCATTGTTAATTTAACGCCCATAGCCACTTTGAAAAACCCAGCAAAAGTGTTAAATATATTAATACATGACAGAAAAGTAAAGAATGCATGTGCAACACATGGCTGTGTCTTCATTAATGCCAAATTACCATCTGGTACATTACCATCTGGTATGATCACCATGCAATACAAATTTACCCCTGAGCAGGTGCGGGCACAATCAAATTTCTGTCAAGTTTGCCAGAGTGCAGGATGCTCCATTCATGCTGACTGCACACCAGCTGAAGGAGGATGAACAATACCTGGTCTGGCATTGTCAAGAGTCATAGAGAGATGAACAATATCTGACAGAACAGAAAACCTACTAGTACAAGGTTAACATTAAAATTTGGGCTGATGAGGTATGTTAAGCGAGATGTTTGCATCGTGTCCTTATGGGTTTTTGATCTGTTGGCAAGTGCCCTAAAGATGTACAATTAAGTCAACATTCTAAACCAATTCAGTAAACCAGTGTCTGTAGAATAATAAGTAACACAGCATCCTCCCCCCTCTATACCGCTCTGTCCCCATCAGAGATGTAAGAGCTTTCAGTCTTTTCTCTAACTCTGCAGGGAATCTCACATATTTTGTGTTCATGTCCGCAGTTAAAATGTATCTACAGTAAAAGGGAGAAGGGCAGAGAAACGAAAAACCTTCATATTAAATACAATTTCACACACATGTAAGAGAAAATAAATCAGAGAAACCAAGTTAGGATTACAGACATAGCTGCTTAGATTGCCTAAACAAGACAACATGTATTATCTCATCTAGCAGTTTAGCATGACTGAAATGAAACATAATTTGTAGCTGACGCCAACTGGCAGGAGACAGACAAATGTTCATGGTAATTTTTGTGTTTTGTTAAAAATGTACTTCTGTCTTAAATTGTAAGGAAGATGCACAGGAGGCTTTCGGTCTACAAAGTACAAGATTTGCAGATGCTACCCTGAGCTGCTAACTCACAGAAAAATGTGTCTTGAGTTTTTACAATTTAAAAAGACAAATCTAAAATTATGCCAGCTCAAATCTTCTACCCAGTACCCCTGTTTCCAACAGCAGCCAAAGGAGATGTCTGGGGAAGAGGGTAAAAATAGCGCAAGGGTTTAGTCATACTTTCCCCAAATACTCTCCAGTCTCCAATAATTTGCAGCTCAGGGACTTTCAAAGCCAGAGGTCATGCTTATGTATTTAATAATCCCCTACAGACTTTTTCTTCCATTCATTTTGTCCAGTCTCCCTTTGAATCGGTATAAATTTTCAGTATCCACCACATCCTGTGGACTTACACAACTTAATGATATGTGCATGAAACAAACCTCCTTTCTGCTGTTCCGAACGCAACACCTGCTAGTTTCATTTCCATGCTCATTAGTTCTTATACTGGGAGAGACAACGAACAACTGAACCCTATCAACCTCACCATGCCACTCATGTTTTTATAAAACTACCATTACATCGCCAGTTGTCTCTTCCCCTCACAAACTTAACTGTTCTTAGTATGGAAGGTGTTATGCATCTCTGATTGTCCTTGCAGAACAGAAAAAGCAAAATACGCACTTAGTCTTTGTACTATGGCCTGAACATTCCCTGAATGTTCTTTTTATTCCCCAATAATCTGTTGGCCCTACAGACTCTCTGTAGCAGACTTCCTGCTCCTCCACTTGTTCCTCAAACTCAGAACTAACCTGCCTTCTTAAGGACATTTAATTCTGCCACAGTTTGACCTTTTTGTTTTCTTCTTTCACACACAATTTGTACTTTTTTAACTAAGGGTACTACCCCTGAGAGTGCGTTTTTCAATGGGCTTTGATTATACAATGAACTAGTATTAATATTACAAAAATAGACAAGGATGGAGGCCAACAGCTTCTTGTGAAAATATTTACCTCTATCACCTGTAAGTTAATGGAAAGACTTGAGGAGAAAGTCATGAATTAGCATTGGCATGAATTGCTTTCCCCAGTCCACAGGACTACCAGGAGTCTGGTTAATTTTTTCTTTCCACAGATCTTCAATACACATGGCTAATTTCAATCACTTGCACTACAAGGAAAATACTTTGTCCTAAAATTTTCTCTTTTCTCTATGTTTCCTTCCCTGAAAAGGATCATTACAAGCAGAAAAAAGAGACTTAGTTTAAAATTTCTTCCCTTTTTTTAGGTAAGATTTAAAAGAATATTTGTTTCAGTATTTTCAAGATTTGTATGATGTGATAAAGTAAGCTATTCTATTACCAGACAACATTAATTTAGAAAAGATAGCATGTTTATTGGAGGAAAAAAAGAGAATTCAAAATGACGAACTGGAGGAATGACCTGAAAAAACAATGTCATCTTGTCAACATGTGCAAGATGCTACAGTGAGGCAGAAGTAATCAGTTATAAAATGATCAGTGAGAAAAATGTCATAGAACGTGTGTCCTTGGATGAGGATCTGGTGGATCATTGCCTGACCATGAAAAAGAGTCACAGTGCTGCAAAAAAGACACGCATCATGTCAGTAAGTATGAAGAAGATTCCCATCCCATTTTATTCAACATCATTAAAACCTCAAGTGGAATACAGTCTTAACTTGGACAGAACAAAATAGATGTGAAGTAATGGAAGATAACCCAAAGAAAAGCAACAAAAATAACTGGTGTACAGAAAACAGCACCTGTAAGGTCAAAGAGTTTAGTTTAAAGAAACAACAGGCTATGATACTTAAGAAGAAACATAATAAAGCACATTGTAAGAAGAAAAACAATTATTTGCTTTGTCCAAGACAGATGCAGGATGAGCAATTCAGGTGTTAAACTGCAACAAGAAAGGTGTGAATTGGATAACATGAAAAGAGAATTTTCTCATGGCATGAGGATGTAAGCAAGATTGTGGAGTTCCATAGAACAAGTCATAGATGACAGGTATGGATGATCCTAATCTGAGACAGATGAATGGACTAGATGCTTCACAAGGCGTCTTCCATTCCTGTCTTTTTGTGACCTTTTCCTTGGGACCTGAGACAGAATCTTTTCTTTTCAGTGATTTAGCAAAAAAAAAAAAAAGGGAGGGTTACAGGGCTGCCTTGGAAAAAATGAGGTTACAAACAACCTGCTCACACATAAACTATTCCTTCAGAACCTTCCCCGGCCCAACTTCAAGAAGTCTGTGGAAAGAAAGGAATACTAGCAGCCAAGCGCTGGAGAAATGGTGCTGAAAGCGTGGACTTCTATTCCCTGACCTTCCCCAGACATTCTTTAAATGTCTTGGAAGCAGATGCACAGGCAGATACTATGCAAACTACAGTGCATACGTGCACCTGTGACACTCCTGATGCACCCTGAAAGCAACAGATTATACATCTACTGTGCAATGCATGCAATGTGCAACAGAAAAACTAGGTAAACTCTGCTGATATGGGCTGTTCAAGCGCCAATGAATTAGAACATTCCTAAGGCTCTGTTTTAGACTGGACTTTCACTCTTACACATTAACATGTCCCATTCTTGCACTGAGCAAGCTCAAGAAAGGCTGGATATTTCTGTACTCCACATTTGGCTGCGATGAAAGGCAAGCTCTAATTCAAGCTGTCAGGGCTGTCATGGAATGCGGTCTGGGTCACTTAAATATAAAGATTGGTTGAAGGTAATTACACTGATTTTATGCAGTCATGATCATGACTAATGACTGAATAAACATGTATGCACAACACAAACCTCATGCACATTTCTGCAAACTGGATACCTCTGCTAAATTATCTAGCATCTCAGCAGAGCAATCAGCTGGGCAGTCTGTGGAAAATCTTGCATGCCAGCTGTCATGTACTATGTCTATTAGTAGCTTAAAGAAAACCTAAAACAGAGAGAAAAATGAGATCTTTGTTAAGTCTTGAAAGGTAAACCACACCATAGCAACACCGTCCTGAGAAAAATCAATGCAGAGAGAGAGAGGAGACATAATATTGCATGAAACTTTCTATTGAGCATAAAACTATAATTTTGTTATCATGCTCAACTTGGCCCACCACTTAATGTTGAATTCATAAGTTAAAACAATTTTCTAAAAGCACAGAAACAAATCCACAAATATGACTGAATTTAAAATTAACATATGTGCAATTAATCTCAACATGTAAAAACTATAAAAGAATACATTACTATATTTAGACTAGAACTTACATTTGAAATTTTCTTGTAAACTTTAAATTATTCAGGCTGGCCTGTGCAGAATGATGCTCAGGTTTTATCAGGTGTCTGTTCTGAAATAGTTACAATTGCTAAAATTGTCACGATGACAATGTATACTTACTGCCTTATTTTGAGAAATAAGTGAGTTCCATAGAAGGCTGGGACAGCTACAGTATTTGCACAAGATACTCTCCACTGTTTATATTACAAGCACAATTCAATATGTGCTATTCATCAGTACTAAATAGTTGTGCAGTAAGATGCTGCCATTCTTTGCACACAAAGAAATCTCTTGAGAAATTCTGTACAAATCCTGCTTTAGTAAACTCCAGACATCTGACAAACTATACTCTTATCTGCAGCACCTTCTCTTTTACAGGTACTTTACTGCAGGAACAGTAACTATATTTACAGCACTGCATATATATCACTTATTTAACATTTCAGGAAAAGAAAACCACCAACCCTATATATGCAAATATTTTTTGTTACAACTCTCCCTCCATGAAATTACTGTTTGCACAGGACATATCAAAGCAATACGCACACACTAAGAGACAAAATAAGAGTACGTAACCATTAAAATAAAGCTTCTCTCAAATGCATTTGCCAGCATGTAAAACCGGCACAGTAGCACCACCACGCACTTTAGTGAGGAGGTCATGTTTTGACAAATGAAAGTTCAATGAAAACTCTGAAAAACCTGTTTACAATGATCCCAGACACAAGCCTTGCAAGCTGCAATTCACTGACCTATGTAAACTGATTTGGCTTTCAGGTGATCTCCAGGTGAATACTATTGCAAAATCTGTAAACACAGATGGCACCAACTGGCACGCTATCTGCAATCTCAACAGAAGATCAAATACAGAGACTGGAATTATCCTCCCACGTAACAGGTGATTCTTTCCAAACAGGTTTAAGGGATTATGCCTGGAAGCCAAACCAAGAAAGTTCTGTCACAGCTACCCAAAATCTCAGCCACCCTGAGAAGCCACACTGCTTGAATGAAGCTGCTTTAAAAACTGTACGGCTTTTAATAAACCAATGCAACATTCAGTTCAGATCAGGCCCAGATTATAATTGCTACAATTATCATGTTGACCATTTCTACTAGCAGTAAACTTACACGATTTTTTTCTAAAGCACCGTAACAGAAGAACCTACTTGGGATCAAAAGAGTCCTGCAAAATGAAAAGGCCAACAACCTACAATCAAACTTTAAAATAAGTATCAATTGTACTATTAAAGTCTATTATACGATTTTACCTACATAACTTACTGTTACTCATCTGGAACAGAGTGACAGCATTAATGCTGTTCTTGGTGAATGTCATAAATGATGCATGAGAATACATACAACGTATGCAATGTCAGGTGTTAGCAAACATGAAGGTCAATTAGCGAACTCTACAGCTAATTCAAACCCAAGACATTTTCACCAGTAAGATGTTAGATACCACGTATAAAACATGAATCTAAGAATACCTCCATAGTCTTTAAGATAATAAGACAGTATTAAGACAAAGTCATTTGAAATGGAGCATTAACACCAATAACAAAGGAAGCTGTACAGCTGCTTCAGCAACATTGCTTCATTAATCCTTTCTGAGCACTAGAAGCTGTATAAAGGTGAAAATGAAAAGATCTGAAAATCAGCTTAAAGTAAGGCTTCCTTCTGTATCTGGGTTTGTTTATTATAGTCCTCTCACTTGCTGCATCACAATATGACACTTTCTCCAAGACATTTTTTCCCTCCTTTTTGTAGTATTTCGTTTTCATGGTTTATCATTTAGTTTCCATGCTCTCACCATGGGCCTCAAAGAAACCTTCAAAGAAAACCCCAACCAACAACATTCAAACCAATATAAATAAGAAACGTTTTAAGGAACAAATATCGCTGCAGCACTCTGCTCATGCAGCTATGTCTTAAACATCCTGGATTCTCCTTTGAAGAGCTCACATCGAACTTAACTATACAGCTCCAAGCTGAGAAAGATAGTATGATTATGAGGACCAGAAGACAAGGAAATCTGGAAAAATTAATCTTTAGGAACAGACTGTGATTTTTTTTTTAAATTTTTTTACATATACTGAATCAGAAACTGGATCCTATTGATTGTGTGAACAGCGCAACAGTCTCTAAATATCTTCTGCTGTGATTTATTTGTGCTCGGTCATGGAAAAGATAATTGCCCAATTGCTACATGTATTCCTTGAGTTCAGAATTTCAGATATATTCCTGATCCACTCACATAGATCGGGCACATTTGCAGTCATTTGCTTGCTTTTGCAGCAAATTTATATTTTAATTGTTTTTTTATTGTGGATTTTGATTTCTTTGGAATTACCTTCCACAAAATTATCTTCTAGGAAATACTTCTAGGAAAATTGATTATTCTCTGATTAACTGGTGTTGAAATGCTTATCTGTGGTTTATGTCTGGCCTCCTAAAGTCTAAACAGAGGAAGAAACAAAAGCAATTAAAAAAATTTAAGATCTCAGATTAGCAGTAAAATATTTTCCAAAATGCATTAATTACTTTCAATAATATAACATGAAAATGACCAGAACTATTTGCTTTACTTAGAAGACTATTTAAAAATAAAATAATAGAAGGGTTGTTTACACAGCTTTCAGAGTATCTGACCATACCTCCCCAGCAATTTTAAAAGACAAGTGATAACAACACTAGTTTTTTATCTGGGCTTTACAAAGGCCCTACATTCAGCTTAATTCCAGTTCATCTGTATGTAGGACGATGATTTTAGGCACCACGACCCAGGAGAATCCTGTCAATTTTTGTGAAAGCTGGAAAACCAGAAGGGAGAAATAATCTAAGCAAAAGTCTTCGGCATCATTTTAACAGACTTGTCAGCTATAATCACATCAGCGATTGTCTCTGCGTCAAAGAAAGGGCTCTGAGAGCCAGTAACACCTTCCAGCTGCTTACCTCCTCTGCCCTTGTTCCCAAGTGAGTTCAAAATGTTGACACCCCAAATGATTTATCCCCTAGGCAGAAAGCAGAGAAATGGGAACTGTTGTGGGGGAAGGGAGCCATGGAAAACAGAGAGGAAAGCAGCAAATGGGAAGACAGAGAAAGCCCCTGTTCATGGGGAAGGAAGGAATGGGGACACAAAAGGGTTCCTCTCATTGCCAAAAGCCACCAGCAGTTCAGAAGTTGATCTTTGCTCTCCTCCCTGCAGGCTGGATGGTGCCAAGGGTCAGTCAATAAGATAAGCCAAGTGTGCTTGTGCCTGTGCACAAACGCACACGTGTGCGTAGGAAGTGAGGACAGTTAGGGACAGCGGAGCAGCCATCCTCACCCCCCCTCCAAGCTTCACCAAACAGCTCTGGGACTGTTGCATGGTGAGGGGGAAGCCCAGCCACTTCGGTGGGGGCTACTCCTACGTGAAGAGACTTTTCCTTTTCCTCTCGTAACGAGTTGGCTTTAAGATGCTGAGGGTGAAATTCCTAGAAACTGGTCGTGGCCTACAGTGGATAACCAGGAATCTTACATCAGCTAGGAGCTGCCATCCCGTGTTCAACACATCCCCTTGTCGCAACCACTGCTTCTCTTCTACCGGGGAGCCCTCCAGCTGGTACTGAATGACTAACAAAGGAGAAGCTTCTGGAAATACAAATTTTGATGAATAATAATGGCATTCTTCACATCACTCAGAAAAACAATGAATCCTCCTTTTCATGTAATTATTATTTAAACAGTAATGTCTACACCATATGCAAAACAAAACATCGGGTTTTTTGCCTGGTGCCAGCTATACGGTCACCTGCAGCCCAGCCAGGTTCTGCTGATGCAATAGCATATAGCACTTAATATGTCATTGTCCTACTGTATTACAGAACACCATAAGCAATTTTCACAGCTACAAGCTAGAACATGAAAAAGGACCACCGCAATTACTGGCTTACTTTCAGTCTTTGCCGGCAGTATTCCTTATCCAAAGTTACCAGCCCAGTACAACCAAGAGTGACTTAGAAGACGTGGAGGAATATGCTTTGATTAAATAGATTAAAAAAAGGACTATAACAATCTTATACAGACATGCTGCATCCAATCCCAGTGTTTTATACTCTTAAAAGCAAATGACACAGTGCTGTTACTTGCCTGACATGTGGGTACATCATCATGGAAGCATTTCCAGAACGCTTAATAAAAACAGATGATTAACTAAAATAAAGTGGACTGATTAAACCCACTTCATGGCCCAGGCAGAGAAAACTTGTGAAGAAAGCAGCGATGTGATTAAAGCTGGAGTGGCTGCAACTAGCATATGCAATGAAAATCAAGGAATGGTCCCATGAAACTGTGTCCGAGATAAAACCCTCTCATTAACAACTGTCCTAATAGAGCA
The DNA here is from genome assembly GCF_964195595.1 of Calonectris borealis. NCBI lineage: Eukaryota > Metazoa > Chordata > Aves > Procellariiformes > Procellariidae > Calonectris > Calonectris borealis. The sequence goes on from NC_134352.1 coordinate 61,389,047, forward strand.
GACTGACGGTCTGTCTATATCCTGCATCTAACAATGGGTGGACATGGAGAAAATACTCAAGGAAGTGCCAGACATTAATTTGGATTATATTTCTGTAGCATGTTTTATTCAGAAAAAATAAATTGGAACATTGATTTTAGTGTCACTTACACTTTCTAATAAGCCACTCTTTGTGCACAGCATATAGTTAGCCCTCGAGGAGTTACAGCTCTATAAGGTTTCTGTGACCAAAGCAAACCCTTTGAAAACAACAGGGTTCCTTGCAGGTGTGAGCTTGCGCAGCCAGAACCCACTGCAGGACTGGGACCGAGCAGACATTTTCGTTAAAGTATCTGTAATGGTGCCTAGGAATGTTTCCCTAAGAAAGCCAAACCTTTTAATTAACATATATAATACTTTCTTCTAGATGAGGACAGCTAGAGCTTTTTAATTGTTTTCAGTTATTTCTAATAACACATCTCTCATCAGGATGCACACACTCGCAGCATCTCGTCTGCTTACTTCTGGCTCAGTTTAAACTTACTGCGATGGAGCAACCCAGCTGCTCTGCCACCAGGTACCGGCAGCATGCACGCTTGTCCGGACACAGCACTGCCAGCCCATGTTGTTTTACTTGACGTTGCTCCAAACGCACCCGCAACTTCTGAATTATGGGATCCAACCTCAGCGGTGTGTTACCGAGTTGCTTTGGAGCGATGCCTAAACTACCAACAAACCTTCACTGGTAACTTGCACCATTTACTTCTTGCCCTTTGCTGAACGGCCCTAAGAAACAAAACACCCTCATCCCCCCTCAAAAACTGAGCCCAGAAAGCCGAGGGGAAGGAAGAACACGTCGGAGGTGGGAAGGCGCCGAGGTGAGCTTTGAACCCGCTCTCCCCCCGGCAGCTCGCTGAGGAGACGAGCGGCCCCCGCCCGTCCCCGCCCGGGCGAGGCCGCAGGTGCCGCGGCCGGTGGGTGCAGGCCTGGCGGGGGGCAGCCCGGCTCCCGCTCCCGCTCCCACCCCTCACCACGCTCCCTTTCCCGCACGAAGCCGCCAGGAGACCCTCCCCGACGGGCGGCGTCCCCGCCGTTCCGCCCTTCCCGGGCCCCCTCGGCCCCGCCCCGCCCCGCTCCGCTCCTTACCCGCAGAAAGGCGACAGGAGGGAGCGTGGCAGCCCTCGCGGCAACCGCGACCGCTCCGTGCTGCGTACGTGTGCGCGGGGCACCTCCTCCTACCGCCGCCGACTCCCGCCCGGTGCCGGGCGGCGGGAGCCGCGTCCTGCCGGGGCTTGCTGCTCGGCGGCAACTCCACGCTGGAGGGAGGGGAGGAGGGAGGGAGGCAGCCCGGCGGCTCCGGGCGCCCCGCCGCCCGCCGGGTCGCGCCCTGGTTCCCCGCCGCCCCGCGGAGAAAGGGCGAGAGGGTGCCCTCCCACCCCGCTGCTTCCCCGACGGACGCAGGGCGGCTCTCGCCGGCGCCACAGCCCCGTCCCCCGCCGTTACCTCTGTGCCGTGCCCCGTCCCCCCCGCGGCGGTTTCCTGGCCCGTCCTGCGGCTACAGTCCCGGCCCGAGGGGGGCTGCAGCCCAGCCGCCGCACGGGCAATGAATGGAAACGCGCCCAGCAGTCCCCGTCCTCCCTCCCTCCCTCCCTTCCCCCTCACAACTTCGGCGGCGGCGCCGCCGCCTCGGCCTCACCTCCGCCGGGCATTGACGGCTCCTCCGCGCTGGGTCTCCGCTCCCGCCGCCGCCTCCGGCCCGCGCCCCGCCGGGCTCGCCCTCCCCCGCTCCCGCCGCGACCATGCACCGAGGGAGGAGGAATGGGATCCCGGCGAGCGCCGACCCGGCCGCCTCCAGCCGGAGGGAGGGAGCCGCGGCGAGGGGCGGGGAGGGACGGGACGCGGCCGCCCTGCCCTGCCCAGGACCGGCCCCCTCACACTGACGTCCCCCGCTCTCACAGCGCTGGCCGCGGCGGGATGCACATGCCCGTGTCCGTGCCCGGCGCGGGGAGAGGGGCCCGCTGTGGGCCCCGCCGGCAGCCGCCGCGGCGGAGCGGGCACCCGGCATCTCGGCCCGGGGGCGGCCTGGTGTGCCCCCCGGTCAGTGTCACAGCTGTCCCGGCGGGCTGGCGAAAGGGGAGAGCGTCTGGAAACAGTCCAAATAAACGCTGACCCGCCGTCCTGGCGGTTTAAATACCCAACGGCCCTTCATCTGCAACGGACCCGGCTGAGAGCTGGGACTGGCCTGCACGACTGGCAGCATCAGGCCCAGTATTAATGCTCGCACTTCTCATCACAGTTGATCTGCCCCATTGGACCTAGTGGTGGAGGATGCATTGAATGGAAAGCAGGAATGGTAAACACCAACTCCCCCCGTTCCCAAACATTTCTCTTAGTCTAGACCTTCTGAAAAATTGCGGTTAATACTTACACAATTTACATTGCAAGAAAATGTCTCAAAAATTATCTGCAAAACTTCTGTTTTCGAACCTTTTCCCCTCAGAACAAATAATTTCCAACCAGTCTCCCTTTAAAATCCCAGTTAACACTCTTCCCGTTTCAAAGCAGCACTCTGATGACACAGGCTTTTCAAGAACTTTGTAATTTTTAAAGTGTCTTGAGATGTCTAAAGCTAAGCACATACGTGTCTACTAGCAGCGATACTCATTTAAAGCATCTGCAGAGAAAATTATGGCTTAGGCTCGGACAGGTCTCCGCATGCCTCTGCTATTCCCTGCTGTTGTGCCCTCGTGTAATACACTGATAGCTGCAAGTGGATGACAGGTGTCTACCTTCATACAGCTCTTCTCAACGTCAGCTTCACTTGCTAGATTGGAACTGGCTGTTGCAATAGATAAAACTAGCCGCTAAGTGGGTCAATAGAGTAAATCACTCTGGGTATCTCAGAGACATAAATGAAGTGCTATACCGGTGCAAAACTTGATTTGCCACAGCTAAAGCTGTCCTTCTCCTGGGAAAAAGTAAGGAGTTCTCTTTTCACAGCTATCAGAATGATATCTTTCACGAACACTGCACTTACTTGAAGCTATGGTTTTGGGCTGAATTACTCTTTCACTCTGATGATACAGAGGGATCAACGCAGGCTGGCCCTGCTGATTGCTTGGGACTCCAAAGTCTTCAACTGTCCAAGGGCACGCTCCATCCGACGGGGTCCAGTTGCTGGATCTGTGCCTTTTTAATTAGTGTCTGCTGCTCAGAAAAGCAAAAGTCAGTTAATGTTTTCCTAAGTATGTAGGTTTAGGAGGAAGAAACAAGCACAAAAACCCAAGAATTATCTGCCTGTGGCAGAAACATTAAAAACACACTCAGCTAGCTACACTTACTGAAAATAAAGTGTATACTTTCATGTCTGATTGTTGTCCAAACTTGTATCCTTATATTACTTTTCCCCTTTCTTTCTGGACAAGTCATCAAATGAAACATTCTAAAAGAGTTTTATTAGAGACATTTTTGTTTGTTCCCACTAAAGACTCTGAAAATTCATTTTCTACAAAATAAGGGTGTCTTTGTAAAGCTGAACTCTCTGTGACCTCCAAGAGCAGCTACTTTAACATACAATAGGAGACAACTCAATAGGCCTGTCCAAAAATAAACATCTCTTTAAAGAATATTTTAACCCTAGAGACTTCGCACAAATAGGGCAGTCACAATGTTACTTGATAATACAAAATTAATGTATTCATTTTCAAAAAGCTATGAGACCTTTTGCATAGCAGTTTTTGAGTGCACTTTGAGCTAGTGTCTGTAATAGATTGCTCTACTACTTTCGGATCAGTGTTTTCCGAAGCAGATAAATGACCCATGCCATTTCAAATGGATGTGTTAGAAACACGATAGTCCATCAATAATGTGAAACCAAAAAATATAAAACCTGCACTGCAAATATTCTTGTAGCAAAGATCAGTTTTCTCACCAATCATCTATTAATTCCTAAAAAGATAAAGTGAAGTGCCTATTGATTTAATAAAGCTTACTTAGAATGAAATGAAATAATTATTAATGCATCCCTGCTGTATTGATTTATGAAGTTTGCTTCTAAACAGAGACACCCATATATGTTCAAATCACATATAAGTCTCACTGCAATTAACAGATGGGATAAGGAGCGATGTTGTGATGGTTGATGTGGCAGTGGATCCAGTGGCAGCAACAGCCTCTTCTTCCTCCTCCATTAATTGTTTAAAAGTTGTTTGCTATTTAAAAATACACAGCAGGAACAGTTACACAGGAACACTTACACAGTCCTGTTATCAGTTAGGGCCTGTGTGCAGGCTTAGCCGTTGGATAAAGTAATTACTAATGGGAATGATGACACAGACAATAAGAAAATGATAACCCACAGAACACTGATAAAGTTTTTAAGAAACTGATGACAGACTCATAGTATTGCATGTGAGGGCACAAAATGGCTTAGAACATTTTAATTTGGGCTCTCGGATAGTCCGACCCCATCGGGTGCTGCCTAGTCCTCAGCACAGATCGTTACAGATACTTTTTACCATACTACCCTAGATGCAGAAACTTGTGTGGCAAGCTCAGTGTGTCAGGTTGTGGGGCTGAATGATGGTTTAGAAAACAGTCACAAGCAGGCAGTTTTTACTAGGAGGTAGGAAGCAGCACTCTGAAATCCCCTGATTTGGCCCTGAAAGCCAACGATTGGGACCCAGACAGATCTAAGCAGAGCATATAATTTTCTTAATTTGAAATGCTTATTTATTTAGAATTGGTGTGAGGAACTTGGTGTTTCCTTCTATCAAAGTAGTGAGGTTTTAATGCTAATTAATTACGATATTGGCTTTGATGTGCAGCTCTAAACATTTGTATTTTGATTATCTGAAAACCAACTGCACAAACAAATAACTCATCACCAGAACTTAGCACATATGCATTATCCAAACAGGAAACGGAGACGTCAAACAAGCACACTTTGGATTAAGTAATATATGAGATGGAAAAGATGATATAATGGTTTTCCTCTTGCTCACAGACCTTCCCAAGTATTAACTTCGTAGGCATTTGTTTAGACAGTTTTCCTCCCTAAACATTGCTTTACTTATAACCCCAGATAGTAATACCTGACGTCATTTTGGTTCATCTATTTAAATTCTCCACGGACTGTTAGAATGAAGGATTATTTTACCCTGAAATTTCCTGAAGTTCACCTGAACAAATACAGCCTTGGACGTGGCCCAAAAAACATTCTCTGAAGGTTACAAGAATAGAATATAGACAGGGCAGACAAAACAGGATAGCAGAAAGTACAACCAAAGAGGCTATGACATCCAAATAACTAGCAAATAACATATAGGTTGGAAAGCAGAACATTTTGGCTCAAAATGAAGCTCTCGCTTAGTCTGTGAATAGTCACTGGAAACTATTAAAAATATTGGAGAAGATACAAAAATGTCTATATGGTGCCTACAAAAAGCTAAAAATGAACAAAGGGAATATCATGTACACATACTGCAATTAGAAGAAGTAGTTAGACTAAACAGCAAATCAATCTCAACTTTATAAGTTTCAGATATATTCATATTAGATTTGTTCCCTGGTTGTATTTACTTTCCTGGTTTTTTTTTTAAGTGGCTGCTGTTCCAAAACCTTCTCACCATGGAAGACTGGAATAAATTTCAATATTCTATTGAAATGAATGGTCTGACTACAGAAACACACAGGGAAGAATTTTACTGGAGAAAAATAATGTTGGAAGAACAATGCTAAAATTGGAACTCGTCCTAAGAACTCCAATGAAAATGGAAAGAGAGGAGTTAAGGAGACAGAAAATGGTGGGAAATATACAAAAGAGAGGACTCAACTGTGGAAGAGTCGGAGGGAACCCATGAGTGAGGGCATGGGTGTTATTTTATTGCGGTTTGTTTGTTCTTCTACCCCAAAGGAAAGTAAGATGTAAAACATCAGCTGAGATAGATCTCCAAGAAAATGTATCTTTCTCTTGTAATGCTTGTTTTTGTTTACAGCTTCAGAAATCTCAGTTCCTGTAAGTGCTTAGTTATGACATTTAATTTTTTAGTAGTTCATTCCTCTAGTGACAACCAGCATATGGTGTTACAGAAAAGAATCTGATCCCTCTACTCTATAGCCAGGGACAGTACGGACCAAAAAAAAAAAAAAAAAAAAAGGACATCTGAAAAATGGGGAAACCCATCTGTTACAACTTGTTTTACCATGGCTTGTAGGAACCTTGGTCATGGATAATACTCACACTGTACTATAAACACACAGTAAAATGAGAACCATCTTACACTCTAAGCAGATCAGACAAAAACCCCAATGCCTAGGCACAGACAAGCAGAAGGATGCTGAGAACTAAGTAACAATATCAACTACTGATCAGCATTTTTGACAAAAGTATCATTTTGTCAAAAAAAAAAAAAAGCCCAAATCAATCATCACGGATTGTTTGTAATATAATGGACACTTTGGTAACAAATGAGAGATGAGAAGAGGCTGTGGTTAAGCTGAAAAAGACATTCAAAATTAGTACCTTATGTTGTAGGTAATAAAAAAAGGATGCAACAGCATCCTGAGTGGATAACAGCAGTATCATATTGAATCTATCAAGTTCAGAGAAAAGGAATTTTGTAGTTCAGATGCAAAATAAAGTTTATGTGAGAGTTTTAGCCATGGATAGACAGAAAACATACTATCTCAAAGTTATTACGTACAGAATCAATGTACAATATCTAGACTATCTGCATGTGAGGACATAGGGAGAGATCAGTGCTGTGTGGCAGAAAGCATGGAGATGTTGTCTGCAGAGAGAAAGGAAATGGGAGGAAGGTTTGGAAGGAAAGGCTGGGAGCTGTCTTTAACCAAACTGAATTTGAATTGATGGCTTAATTCCAAAATATCCAGAGAGATATCTTGAGATTTTTGTTTCTACTGGAGAAAGAAGTCTAGGGTGACTCAGGAAAGTTAGTTTAATAGCATGCAGATTATTTTGATACTAGGAACAAGTAAAGCGGACAAAGGACAGAGCTGCTTAGATCTTCCATGGGAAAGTGATGAAGAAAACACTCTTCCAGACATGCAGACCAATGCAAGGCAGCAGCATGCATTCATCAAAATAAAAACAAATGGAAGAAATAAGGACAGTTAAAACAGAGTGTCTCATAGACTGAGACCTTTAAAAAAAAGGCAACATGAGAAGAGACGAAGGCCTTTAGTGGGTGTCAGGAGATATCTGTTGACCCTGGTAGAGTATTCTGAGGTCTCATATTCCAGCTCTGAACCAAGCTGGGTGTTTTGGGGACAGTAATTGTTAAACTAATTTGGGACTCAGCCAGTGTGGTACAAGCAGGAATCCACCACTGTATTTTAAGAAGGCTCTAATTAAATGCAGACACTCAGGCTTACTGAAGGGATCCAGATTTATCACTGTGTCTAATCTGTATTTTTGAAACACATATTATTGTAAGTAGTATGAAAAAAAGCTGTCTAGCCAAATAAATGTTGCCTGATACAACAGCAGTAACAGCTGGTTTATCTCCTTTCCCATAATTTGGGGCTCTACGACACAGAATATTTTTAAGTGCACTTTGAGGCAGTGATTCATGGGAACTTAAATTAGCAGTATCCTTTCTACTGAACAAACCGAGACATCCATTAGGAATAAATAATTAAAGAGGCCAGGTTTTAAATATGACATTCATCTATTGAAATTCCCACGTTAATACCCAGCTATGCTAATTTATTTCTCTTCTAATGTCTTAAAATCTCTTTTCATGTCCTAAGAAGTGCTAAGAGAAAACATATACAGTCAAATGATTTAATGACCTTGAGCAGGACACAATGCATATAATATTTGAATTACTCTATCAGCTCATATATCCATTTGAAAAAAGCAACTGCGATACGTTCTTCAACTACTAGCTTATTCATCACAAATGAGGCATTTTCTAGGACTTTGTCCAAAATATCCTACAGTTCTACTGGCTGTGTTACAAATTATAAAAGGAAATAGTCTAGTGCTATTTCTAGGAATTATGTATCTCAAAATTATTTAATATTTTTCATTCATCAGTGCTAACATCATTAGAGATAGGAAACTGCCAAGTTTTTCTAAGCAATTTAAAACTTGAAGAAATTGCTTAAGAATTAGGAAGATTCACCCAACTATCCAAAAAAATTCAGTGAAACAGGGTTCTAGTCCATAACCCCTGTTCTAGAATAACTGCTTGAAACATTTTTCAGAATTAAAATGGGCATCCCAATGAGCAATCCTGCCTAGGGAATAACTCAGCCATAATTACACTAAGGCTTCCTAAGCTCCATGCGGGGTGTCAGTGAGACCCAGAGCAGCACAAATCAGAGCAGTTACAGACACCGACTACTCCCACTGGCAGTTTGTGCTGCTTTTGAGCTAATTTCCACACATTCCCCACATTCAAGGATGGGAAGTTGATTCCTAGCATATTTTATGCTTATCTGGATGCTCAGGATTGTACACACTGACCATGGCATTGCCAGGATGGAAAAGGAGGAAAAAATGATGATGCAGACTGGGTTTTGTTGGGTTTCCCTTCATTGTTTTCTTTGTCCTGTAGACTACTGCATTTCCACACCTTGCACTCTAATAAAACTGTTCTTACAGAAGATATAATGATGCCTTCCAGTCCAGAAGTCCAAAATAGTGGTCTATCCTCATCTTCTTTACTTGTCAGCCATCTGTAATACAGTACTTTAGGATGTTTTTGAAATCCTTTCTCTTTCTTGTCTCATGTGGCTGTAGTTTCACACTATTTTCCTTTCCTGCTCTTATCACAAATGTATTGGAACCCTCCCGACTTCTCAATATGGATAATATGAAATGATCACATCCATCTCCAAAATGAAATTCCATAACAGGCTCAATCTATCAGCTTTTTATTTCCAGACTGTGTAAAAGAAGGATGGAATTCTCATTTACATGTATACGTTTAGCTATACTGTCTTGAATCACACTTTCAGCTTGATCCTTCTTTCTCCCTCAGAAGCATTTACTTTCTGTTTTGAAGCTTATTGACTGTAAAGCCAAATTGGAAAGCATGCAGTCTAGTGCTTTTGCCAACACTATATATTTCGGTTAAACCAGAAATCTGAAAATAAACAAAAAAAACGCAGGAAGAGTTGTTCTGTGTTTAAATTTGAGCTTCCTGAGAAGTAACTCTTTCTCCATCTGTTTGGACCTGTCCACAAACTATTCCAATACACTCAAGATTCAAAAAATTAACCTTTGGAGGACATCTTCATTAAGATTTCATGTTTCCAGAAGGCAGTGAGCACGTAATACATAATTTAAAAATAACCTTGAGACAGTTTTAGCTGTAAAATACCTGCAACACCCATTAAATATTAATTGAAAATAATAAAGTTACAGGTTAGAGCAACTCTCTCAAAAAAACCCCGGCAATAGCATTAACGCATCCTTCACATCCTGTGGGGCTACATCACGTTCATGTTTATGGCCTCACTAGAGTACTAATCTGACATGTGTCAGATTAAAGAGATTCAGATGTCCTAAGCAGCCTGGGGGCACACAACAGCATGTCTCTTCCAAAGAACGGAAGATATGCATAGTATATATTGACATTAATTTGGGAACGATCTTTTAATGTGGAGGATCAAATACAGTCTATATGACTTGGAAGAACCTGGCTATTGCTAAAAGAAAAGATTTGTAAACTAATCAGGAAAATACCTTTTAAACTTGAACCCTGTATTTTTGATATGGCCTGTTTACTGACACCAGCACCAACTCACACCAGGAGGCTTTTCTCTGTCAATCACTCATCACAATTAAGTACTAACAGTTACAATGTGGCAATTTCCTTGTAACTGGGCAAACTACAGAGTATTATAGTATTAGCTTCCTTGGGACATGGCCATGTGTTTTGAATTTTAACAGAAAAAATTTATGTAAGATGTACAAAGAGGTTTATGCTTGATACTTTAAAAATTCAAAAGCTTTTGAAATGAGATTTCATTGTGCAGTGCAGCATACAACACTAAATTTAAGACAGTCAGTGAAACATTAGACACTTTGAAGAGCATATACTGAATAAACTCGGAAGAGTGAGCAAACATTTGCTTAAAACTAGCAAACAAACTTGCTAATTTTGCATTATTTTGAAGAAAACGTATAACCTCAGAAGTTGTTCAGAAAGCTCAAACAGGAGTCTAGAAAAAAACCCAAAATTTGTGTTAGCACGTTTACAATTGTTCTGGTACCTGAAGCTGTTAATGACAAAGTAATAGAATTCTTTTTTTTTTTATAATAACGTAAAGCCAAATGAATGCAATAAACTTTTTTTTTTATATAACACATTAAAGTGGTTGTCTTCACATAGAGCATAGTGCTGCATGAAGCTTCTTCAAAAATATTGTGCCTTTTCATTACAAAATGGTATTTCTGTAAAGTAATACTCTAACTTTGTATTTCAACTTAATAATAGCTTGTATTTATTATTAAGCCACAAAACATTGAGTGTTTTGGTTTTAAATTCCATGTAATTGAGCTTACTGGTTTATAGCAATAAAGTGTTGTGCTGACCAGAATGCTGGCTAAAACAAACTGCAAAAACCAGTTTAATGACTGAGAAAATCCTGCTGAAGGAGCTTGATAATTAGGATTTATGGCATTTCCCTGTAGAGAGCATTGTCTTTCTCCATTTATTCACTGGAAGCTGAATCCATCACTTTGTTTGATATGGTATCTCTGTATCAACTTTAAAAGAATGTGAAAATCAGCCTCAATATAAATAGATGAGACCTAAATAGGAGCTTTTGCTGGTCTAGAGGTTGAGGATTCTGGACCACAGGCTACTAAACTTTTTTAGGGATGCATCCCTATTCTAAAATCCGTATTTTTCATTACCCTTGACTTTCCTTTAAAATAAAGAGACTGGTATTTTCGTAACACTTTCTTTCACCTTATTGCTTATTTACCCTTCAGGTGCGTATCTGTGTATGTTAGCATGGAGATCTGTTGGAATCTTTAACTCAGGCTTTTCCTTGCCACATTATAAAAACTCAGTATTTGAATCCTTGTCTTAAAATAGGTTGATGGCTCTCATGGAAAAAGGTCATTTTTTTCGCAGCCCTTAAAATTATCGACACTGCACTACACTACTACTGCACCATCTCCCTACAAGGGATATAAATTTCTCTTCTAGGCCATTCGTTTGAATCTGTGTATGTTCAGGGGTAACCCTGTCTTCTGATGAGTCAATTGCCTTGTCTCTGTGAAATAATCAAATAATCTTATTCCCGTCTTATGGTCAGTTCTGACTGCAGCATAAAACTTGTTTCCGCAATAGCTATCCTTGTTAAAGACAGTTAATTCATGATCTCTTGGATCACACACTTACAAGCACTAAACCAGCCTTTTATTTCTCAAAGATTCTCTCACGTGCTAAATGAGTGTTGGCAAGTCACGCTGCATCTTTAACTATTTTGTGAGTAAGTAGAAAACTTTAAATTGCATTTTTATGTTTTTCATCTCTATAAGAATTAAATTAGCTTTTCAAGAAGTGATGAATGATCTACATTAAAACACAAATGAAAATGCTTAGCTGGAGATAACATTAATGAAACACCACAGTGATTAGTCCTAGGAATTCGTGCTTTCATTATTTGAACAGATAAGATGGAATCAAAATAATAGCTTGGAAACCCAGTATTTCCATTTAGCTGCAGATGGTACTGATACTGCAAGGACACTGTAATTATTGAGAATAATAAGGAAAAAGAAATAAGAAATGAGAATTAGAATACCACAACTGATTAAAAGTAAACGTTGTTAATGACGATAATTATAGGGCTAATAAACTCAAGAGGAAAGAGAGAGGAAGAAACTAATTACAGAGAAAAATAAGGTACATATTGACCAAAAGTAGCTTGCATAGTCATTAGTCCATGTTTTTCCTGCAGTATCAAAACATCCGTAAAGAGCTGTAGTGAATAACGAAAATTCTGACATGCAAAGCCAAAATAACAGAAATTGTAGTTTCATTGTATAATGATCATACTTAGCTATTACCTACACCTTAGGGCTTGGCATCATAGCCAAATTCAATAATTATATAGTACATCAGCTGTAGTTCACAAAATAATACTGTGCTGGCCACCACACAGTAATATCCCGGCTAACTATCCCACTGAAACCTTTAAAATATGTGTTTTTTGCTAGGTGAGGTAATTTTAACAAAATGGCAAATTTCAGCTTTCTCTTAAAGAGTTTTTTTCCAGCCTTTTCTTATTTGGTAGTTGGGGGACGGTTACACAGGAAAGTGGTAGGCACATTTGCAAAGTCACTGCATGACAAGTAAGCAGAAGTCGTATCTTAACATCAAAACTAATTCAGTTGATGGTCTTTCCTGGGAGTCACATTTGGTTACAAATCGTTGAGACAGCACTTGGAGAAACTCCTAAAGAAGAAAATTCCAAGTATAATTCAGGAAACTAAGAAGAATTAGCCCTCTTTGCTCCGATAAAGGCATGTTTTGTCTGGGAATTCACAGTGCAGCAGGGACACGCTTAGTATGCCTGGTCATTCTGAGCGCTGTGGGAGGACAGGAGATGGTACAAGGTCATTAAGAAATGGTTCCATGCAGCAGTTTCAGACCAAGTACTACACAGTGAAAATTAGGATTAAAGCCACTATTAATATACACAATATATATTCTGGCTTTGGAACAGCAAACAACAAAGACCAGCCTCGTATGGCAAAGTGCACATGGTTTCCCAATGATGTAACAGCAGCAAAACTAAAAAAACCCTAAGCTAAGGGTAGAGCAGAAGCTTTTATGTATGTCCTCTACTTACTGTGTGTATGCCAGTCTTGTGGATTCAAATTTTTGGAACAGTCACCATTTCTAACAAGTTAGATTCTTGTGGTTTTGGCTATCTGATTTCAATTGAAACATCTGACTCTGAGCCAAATCATGTCTTTCTGAAACTGATTGTAGGCCAAGTGGACTTCAGGGAGCCCTGTTAGAGTATACGCAGTAAAACAAATAAGGGTCCTTTTTTCCTCTCGTCTTTCAATTTAATTAAAGAACTGTAATGGCCCTGAACCGCCATTAGTGCTATTATAATCAGAATAAATTAACCACTCCCTCTTTAAAAAAAAAAACAAAACAACAACAAAACAGCAAACAGAATTTATTTCTTCATAGTCTGGTCATAGAATATAAAATCCTGTGAATAAATATTTTGCAACTTATAGGTCTACTAGATCATTTGAATGACAGGTATCTTCCATTTTTCTTATATAAATACAGAGAAAGAAGAACTGTAGAGTAACTCACAAGAATAAAAATCAGAATTTTTTTCCCTGTATTTGGGGGAACCCTGTTTATTACCAGAGAAATGGATGTTCCGTGCCAGAATTTGAAGAAATTATGATCATGGTTTGAGACAGAGATCCAAAAACTGAATAAATATGAGGAGGTTACACATTTAGGCATTTAATGAATCATCTGCAACATCCTTTGCCCCAAAAATTAGTTTACAATGGAATTATTCTGCACTTAGAAACTGTTAAAGAAAAACAAACATATTAAAGTGTTCAGCTAAAATAACTTGTAAACAATTGAATAAGTAAATAAAAGACTTGAGGTAACATGGTTGTACAGTAAGTGGAACTACATTCAGCATCTTTATATTGCTTTATTTTTCTCTTAATGTTCAAACTAGTAAAAATGAAAGATGTCTTTTTTACCCCATTAGTACACCATTAAAATTCAGTTTCACTGATTAGAATTCACCATCCTTTTTTTTCTCTAGTAATTTAATTTTAACTATATAATTAGGATTTCCTGTTGGCTTTTCCTTTTAGTTTTTCTGATTACAGTCTTTCTTTGTTTAAATATAGCAGGCGTTTGTATCTCTAACATCTTCCAGAACAGTACCAAAAAAACCCCTACCAGAGACAGTGAAGAATGCATAAATGAGCGACCCTTAGACTCGTGAGTCAATAGAAAAAGTTGATATAATCCACCTCAACAACAACAGCACATTCTGTCAACTCAGCTGTAGTTGCCAATATCATCACATTTGCGATAGAGATACAATTATGGCTGGAAGATTCCCACAGCCCTGCCAGATTCCTCAAGGGGATTAGCACTTGTCTGATTGCAGTACACAACAAAGACATTGTTAAAATATCAGTGCATCAATCAGGAGGAATTTGGAGACTTTGAAGTTTAAAAAAATAAAACAACAGTGTGAGAAAAAGAAGCAGTTACAACAGTTAGGTGCAGTTATGTTCATCTGATTTAATTAAATGACACACTCTCTGATGAGAGTTTTACTCTTAATTTGTCGGTAACAAATTTAGAAATAACTTTTTTTAAAAAAAAATCATTAATTAATATCAATAGTTATTTGAAAGTACTTCAGCTTTATGTGATCTTTTCCCACAAGGAAGAAACTAGCAAAAAACATTAATCACCATTAACCATGAGTCTCAGGCTCCTAATTAACAGAGTGCAGAGCCTGAGACTGCACCTCCCTACGCTACTGCCAGTGTTCCTTCTTCCCAGCAGCTGATTTCAGAAAGTGGTGCAGAGAGTCTAAGGTAGTGGACCTGTTAAGAATGGGGTGTAGTAATTGCCAATGCATTCTCTTCTAAATCCGTCTCTGCTTTGTAGGCAATGCATAAATTTCAGCTGTATAACATTCACTGATAAGAGTGATAACAAACAATACCCACATCATTTCCTATGGGCATAAAGTCATTGTGCTGGAATTTACTGTTGCAATCTCCTTACAGTAAACATACAGTAATGTGCAGGCTTTTATTTTGCTAACTTACATGAATAGTTTCTGAAACTGTTCCGGTATGGATGCAAGCTAAATGTCATACAGCAAAGGTGTCAACTACAGGGATGTACTCAAACTCAAGGTGTAAGAATTCACCAAAACCTTGCTATGATTTCCCAAGAAATTTGCACTAGCTGCAGGAGTGAACTTCTCAGAACTTCCTATGCAAGTCCAGCAAATATCACAGTTTTAAGAAATGTTCCAAAAATCAATCTCTCTTCAAAAGCATCTCTAACAGATTAGTCACAGAAGTGACTAAGGATGCATAAATTCAATGTATGTGGATAAAGTGCAGCACATACATTGAAAGCACAGAGAAGAGCAACCAGAGATTTCCTAATACTGTTCTCCTTACTACATTTGTTCCTACTACAAACAAGTCTTACAGAAGTTGACACAGTTCCAACTGAGTTTGCAGCTCATGTCATGCTTGATAAGTTTTTCATTGCCAATAATCTGATTTTTTTCAAATAGCACTGAGGTCTTCCAATGAAGTCAGAGGGCATGCTGACACCAGCGTGAACTTGAACAAATCCTAAATGACAACAAGCAGCCAAAGCAACTGGATAATTTGCTTAGTCCAGAGTCCACAGACTTTGCAATGACCATTGTAAAAATATATATCCAACATTTATAGCATCACAGAAAGATGAATAAACAGCAATGATAGCAGCAAGTAAACTATGGCAACATGCTTGCTCTACCCAGTGTGTTACAACCACATTCTACAATGGATGCAGCCAGTGGTCATCAGATGAGCAGGCTTATGCGCTGTTAGGACAGAAGTGTGCTTGGATAGACATACTGTGCTCACAAAAAAATTGCCTGTTTTTAAATTGTATAGCTGGCCTTAACCATCACCACATCATCGGCAGAGAAATAACGAGTCTGTCAGAAAGAAATTACAGACTGACTAGAGTTGAGTTACTCACTCCAAGCATGAAAAGATCCAATTGTTACCGCTACATAAATACACAGAAGCATGCCACCGTTACATGCTTGCTAGAGACCAGAAATAAAAAAATAGAAAAAAGGGACTAATATCTTTCTAATAACTGCATAGTACTTACTGGTATAAATTAGCATAGCTCAGTTGGCTACAGTAAAGCTATATCAGCCTCCTAACATGAAGATCTTGGCTCTTCTATGACTCTTACTATTCCTCAAGAGTTTGGAACAATAGGGCTGAAATCAGAGAAACGTGAAAGTATGAATTCTCAGTGAAATGTGCACGACTAGATGACGTGATGAGAGCAGGAACTGACAAGAGAAAGGCCAGGTCATGAAGCTTTTGGTTTGTACGTGCCAACAAATCATTAAAGGTGTGTGAGGATTTGCAAATGCTACACGATTTGAAAATCTATTTTGCCTTTAATTTTTTGGTTTACTGTCTTGGAGAGGAGGGGAATGAAGAGTGTCCGATTACAAAGTGGAATGCCTACTGCTGACCAGAAAACATTGGATTTCCTTGTTCGGACCCTAAGGGAAAGAACAGTAGCCACTGTTATGGCTTTTTGGAACTTGGCTTCTAAGCAGTAACGTAAAGCTAAATATGGGCCCATTTTAGAACTATAGAAATCTACCAGATACACTGGGCTGTCTCTCTGTATGGGCTTTATTATGGGTCTACCAAAAGAAAATTCTATCATCTTAAACATATTTTTTGTTTCTAGGGTTTATAGCTATCATTAGATCTTTATGAAAAAACTTCTTTCATTTCCAGGTTTTTGAGCAAAAGGATGAGGAAATGAAAATTATAACATTTTCAAGGCAGTAAATTTTATCTATGACAGTTCCTAATATTAGCAGGTCTGTTCTGAAACTGAAGTTCAATGCATAAATGTATGTTTGATACCTTTCTCTGGAGTCATATCTAACTAACATTTATTTTAAAGATAAACACACAACAAAAAAACTAAAATAACATTAAACAAGAATAGGGTGTTTGTAATATGCATAAGATTTAAAAACTGAGAGAGTTATTAACTGAGAGAGTAAGTTTCTCTTCTTCCAACAGTGACATAGGATAACAGTTGTTGGCACATCACATCTTCAGATTACTGTTCAAAATAAGCCCATGATTCCACAACAAATATAACTTTATCAGCAAACAAGAATCAAAGAATTTTCCCTGAACTGAGAACATGATTCCAGTTTATATTATAAAAGGGAATCTTTAACTCCGCTCTACAGCTGGACTGGGCCGGTTCATAAAACAAGCTGGAACCATGACTGCGCTCAGGTTGAGTGACCAGTATCCTGAACAAAGTTTTTCGAAAAGGCACTGTTCTTGGCACAGCCCTGTCTCTATTTCTCACAGTATCCTCTCCTCTCCCTCTTGGCATATGGGCAACTACGACACACAGATGTTAATTAATCATTAATTAATTCAGAATCTTCTGAGTGCAGCTTGTGGGCAAAGATCTTTCACGAACACTGCATTTACTTGAAGCTGTGGTTTTGAGTGGAATTACTGTGACTTTCACGCTGACGATACAGAGGGATCTGTGCAGCAATCGGCTCCTAAGACAGCCGTGGAAAGAAACAATGCTTCGAGGGTGCTGCAGTTGTGTGTGCATTTTGGGCTGAGAATTATGGAGCTACACAATGCTAGATCTCTACTACATCTAGAGTTTTGATGATTATCAGTGCATTATGGCCTGGCTAATGTTTAGGATGAAACCAAGTGTTCCTAAAACATTTCATTTTATTGTAATGCACATCAGCAGTACATTTATGCAAAGCACAATGAAAATAAACTACGGATAAAACCAGCACTTACATATAAAAAGAGGCCATTACTTTATTTGAACGCGCCATCAAACAAATGTCATTAAATCACATTCAATAAAAGGATGGATAGTGGCTGCTATTAAAAAGTCAGCTTTTGCTAGCAGCTCATGACGCTTACAAATACATTTCTACAGGACATGAGAAGAATGGCTGTTAAACGATGTTGTTATAGCAGGGTCTCAGCATCATGACTGCCTCTGAAAAAATAGATGCTAACGCTCTGAGTAATTTCATCTTGGTATTTAGAACCAAAGACTCAAAACATAAAATTTAGAAGTACAACAAACTTAGGTAAAGTAGAAGCTTGCTTTGTTTGGATGTGGATTTTAGATTCATGCATATTTTATATCACAAGTTAAACATAAAATGCATAATTTATTAAACAGTACAAAAATCCTCAATAATATTTGTGGGTTAATAATTAGACTTGCCTCTTAACATTACACTCAGTCTTTACAGCCAGAAAGATGGCTTCTTGCAATTTTATTTAATGCTATAAATAGAATAAACATTTGCATAAAAAGTCTTCCGTTTTGTAAGAAAATGCTCTCCATTTTCTAGTGGCGGAATAATAATTAAAGAAAATTTTGCTATTACCCATTTTTTTACTATACCATGGCCTTTTCTTTATTATAAAGTAAATGCAGAAAAAGGGTGTATTCTAAAACCTTCTCCATGTAAAACAATGTACATTAAATTTCTGTGTATTGTGAGCAGAAATAATTACCAAAAAATCCTGTTGTTAACAAGCAATTATAACTCAAAGGAATTTCAGACACCTTACACCTGCTGCCTCTAAGAGACACTCTCTCAGTCATTCACTTCTGTAAACATTTCTTTAGAGTGGGCTACTTTCTTGGGCAAATATAAACAGAAATGCAATTGTTCTACTCTATTCCCTCCTACATTTTTCAAAATCCAGCTGGGGCATTTTCATAAATCTTCTTTGATATTATAAATGTGCCTATTTTTTCCTCAGCCAAAGGCTGTGCCATTTCAGCTGTTCTGGGGTTTTTTTTAGGCTGAATTTATGGCAAAAGAAAACTATCAGTAAATTCTTAGCGAGGCTTCTCCACTATATTAGTCTCGGAGCTTTAGCTAGAAGCAGAATAATGGTAATGTATATGTTGCTCTTATCCAGTTGTTTAATATACCATGACCATGCTCTCTTCATTATAGAGGAAATCCAAAACATTACTGAAAAGGCAGGAGACTGACTTTGTTTCTACGACACGTCACTGCTGGGGTGGGGGTGTGTGACCAGACCAGAACTAACAGCCACCTTGGGATTATTTCAGACAGTGCTTTATCAATCAAGTATGACTTGTAAAACAGAATATTTGAAAACAAAGCAAAAGGGCCAGGAATTAAAGTGAAAATTCAGTACATCTATAAGGGCCACCTACAGTGCAGCAGTGTTTTCATGGTTCTTGGGATGGCAGTTATTATGATTTTCACAGCCTTTTTAAAAGGCTCCTCTTACCACTAATACACAGAGGGGAAAAAATGATGATCCTCCAGAAACCAACAGTTTTCATGGATAAACCCACCCTCGTGAGCAACATCGAGAGAACAGTTTGGAGTCACAGAACTGCCATGACTGTAATCTAGAGAAAAAAAAGATGTTTGTTACAGCGAGTTATGTAAAGTCAAGCTGGAACTGAGACTTATGTGTGCTAGAAGTGAAGTCAAGCCTCTGACTTAATGCTCTCAACATTTATCTTCTCATCGTCCAGAGAGAGCTGTTAAACTTTTTTTCCCAGTGAGGCAGGATAAATGTAAGGGTAACTTAAGGGTTCAGATGTCCTTGAATAAGCCATTTCAGAGCTTTCTATCCAATAAAAATTGATGACTCCTACTTCACGAGTGTGCTGGGAGAATGTACACAATGAAGAAAGGCTCCAACATCCCTGGTTAACAGGGCCATCGAGAGATGTTCCCGGCAGAATTGTAGATCCCATGAAATTATCTGGGCAGGCCACAGATGTCCTGATCAAAGTTTTCCATTCATTACCGTGGGCTCTATGCCCAAAACTATTCAACGAGCATTGCTGAATACCGAACACAGCTTACTTTGTTTGTACGTGTATTCACTGAGTTCCAACTCCTTGTTTGCTTGAAGAAATCACAAGAATGCATGGCACAAAGCAAGACAGAGCTCTTTTATTTTTATCACTGTCCTGAATGCCAGAATCTGGCAGCCCAGAACTGTGGCTTTGGTGTAGTACCTTGTTGTGGCTTTTGAAGACTCGTCCAAATAAGCACTGCATTCCTTAGATCCAAATCTAGCGATTCTGACTGTACTTTTTTCTAACTATAGTCCTGCAGACAAAATATAGCTGCCTTTGTTGCTATTGAGTTTAGCCAGAATTAGGGGATCAACATCCGGTAGCTGCTTTGATGATGGCAGCCGGTAGTCACTTTTTTGAAACTTGGCAGCAGATATATCGCCAACCTTTCCAATATCTCTGTACTCCACCCCGCAAAAACAACACTTTCAGGAGGGAACACTAACGCAACAAGAACTTCATGCATCATCCTCTTTGCCTCTGCTAACCACGGTATGCAATTATCACAAGGGCCGTCACTGAACCCGTCCATGGTTGGGTGGCTGACTCACTCTCCCTGCTCTGTGCCAAAACGTTTTTACTGTTCCTTGCAGCAGTTCTGCTCAATGTAGATGAGCTCATACACGCCTTGTATGGCACCGGAAGAAATCTGAGAGCAGTGGAATCAGAAAAAGCAGGTTGGGACCCCAGGGAAGCCTCTACATCTTATTTAGCCAGGATTTTCCCATATAACAACCCAACTTGAAACCGAATCAAGTCCACTGCCTGCAGCTGACAAAGGCAGTAAGCTGAAAGAGTTAAAACACTCAGCTGGAAACTGCTGTCAAAAAAATTGCTTGAAAACCTCCTCAAACTTAGAATTGGTGGGGTTTTTCCCCTTCTCTTAGCAAAAGCACTACTTTCCCATTACAAACCTCAGCTTATTTATAGCTAGAGATAGACGAAACTTATGGGTCCACTTAGGGTGGGGCTGCCAAGGGGCTGCCAAGGGAAGGGCTGGGCTGTAGAAAGGGTCCTCTGACCCCTCCATCACATCAGAGCTAAAGTTAACGTTATGAGAGAGACACAGCCTCGGGGTCCAGCTGGAAGGGGGCCTGTGGTGGGCTGCCAAAGGAGCAGGTAGGCCGGAAAACGAATTCTCCCTTGACAACTGCTACGTCTAAGAAGTGGTTTGGTGTTCTCAGGCTAAGCACAGCCCACACCTATGGTTAGATTCTGGATGACCATGTATTGCTTGACATTACATATTTTTCCCTTGTCAAGTTTTCTTTCATTTAGACTGTTTGACTTCTGTGTTTTGTGATTCACTTGCCTATTTCTCATTTGGGTTTCCCTGGCCCTAGGATTACAAACATGGCTACACGTACAGACTGCGTGTCCTTCTGTGCCAGACTCCATCACACACACCATATCAGTGGCTCTGCCACTATCACCCCTTCCATCAGGACTCTGGTAAGTCTGCAATAGGGTGGCACAGGTCTAATAGGATTCTCTGTGTAACCTCAAGCTTCTTAAAGAAAACATGGAAGAGCTTTGGGAATATCCCTAGTAGCTTTACTACCATTAAATCACTTTCTCAGAAAGTAAGATGAGAGGCAAATTCGCAGAGGCTAACAGGAACTGCTAATGGAGCTTCAAATCCACACAGACCACAAGAGTTTAAACTCTGGGTTCTTCTGTTCAGAGATTCTGAAGAGGATTAAACTTGAGAGTTTCATCCAAGACCCATTTATCAACTTTAGGAAAGTTGGACAAATTATTTTCAGGCTGAATATAGGGCCTTTGACTCAAGAACAGGTCCAGATCTTCTGTTTTGCTTGTTTGTGTGCATCTTTTTGTAAGTAAGCAATGCAAAATGAGTAGTGAGCATTCTTCCTAAACTTGGTTACTTTTCTGAAGCTTAAATAATTTCTACAAAATAAAAATGAAGACTTCTGAATTCAAAATGCTCAGATGTTTGCTAGATTAAGAATGAATCTTAACTTGGAAAGGGATGAAATGGAGTTTTATTTAGAGAGTTCAAAATACTTGCATTTTTGAATGTTACTCAAGTAACCACAAAACATATAAAGAATTCTTTATTTCCCAATCTGAAACAACTGAATAGTATACAACTCTTTGCAGATGCCAACCTAAACGTGTCAGCCAGATGGTTTTTTTCCCTAACCCAGTTCAATTAAAATATTTTATGAAGGACCACCCATGGAAAATAATTAGGAAATAAAATAAATAATTATGTGTACTGTAGCTAAGAAAATAATGAATCCTTGGTTTTTAAAATATAACAAGAGGAAATAGAGGGTGAATTTGATACCTACAGAAGACAGCAACATGCCACAGTCTCTTCCTAGTAGAAACTAGAATATCAGCAAGATATTAAAATGCAGCTTGTAGGAAACAGAAAAAAGAACATATAAAAGCTCTGCTTACCTCTGAAATGAAAATTAGACGTTCTTTAATCTTTTCTAACTTTAGCCAAGGAGTTGACATTGATGGGAGACTCAAACACATTAATTATTTGAGCTTTTACAAGTTAGCTGGTTTCTTTCTTTTCCATGAAATTGGATATCAGCATAAAAAGAACAGTACCTGTATTAAAAATATCATTAACAAAAGTTCCCACTTTTGTGGGTAAGCCAACATCTTTCCTCATGTAATATGAGTGCCGAATGCTGAATGACATACAGGAATGTAGGGCAGAAATTCCCCCCACCCCTGAGTCCAGTCCCTTGTTATTGTGGCAACCACATCCTGTAATTGCTACTATAAACTAAAATATTATATGGGGGTATTGACAGAGAACAGTTAGCTTTCTAGTCTTACATGTCTGCTTGTGTAGACAGAGCACTATGAAAAAAATAGCCAACTCTTTCAAGAGTGAGAATAACATAAATTCCTTGGATCTACTTGCCTTATATACTGGGGAATGGTCGTCAACTTCTCCATCTGCATTTTGATTACAAGAATAAATTAACCAACACATTCTGAACAAATGAGGAATGGAGTACTAAACAGATGGAACCTCTGATATTTGGATGATTTATTTCAAAAACGCATTTGAAGGCCAACCTGTATCATTAATGTATAACATACAGAAATGGTAACTCTAAAAGTTGCACAAGGGGATTTGACACCTTATTCTTTCAGAATCCCATATTCCAAACTGTATGCTACAGGAAATTAGGATGTGAAACTTAAAGTTGCAGTACTAAACAGGTAAGTTATAAATAGCGTAAGTCATTATATTGGTATAAAATAAACAAACTGCAATAGTTAGGAAAGGGAACTGCAATGAAGGTTTTTCTAGAGCTACTGAAGGAAGATGTGAGCTTTGTCAAGGTGATGCAATAGCTTATAAAAAGGTTTTGTGGCTTACATTTTCCATCCCTTGCTGTGGTCAGCAAATAGCTGAGCCTGAGCCTCAGTTATCGTAAGGAATCTTCAAAAGCTCAAAAGTGAAACGCTGCTGTGCTCTGAAGCCAAGATTGTCATGGTCCGTTTGGATCTCTCAAATTTGCAGGACAACATACTCTGTAAATTATCTTATGAGCTCATTAGGAAAGAAAACAAAGACACACATCAAACAAGGGCTCAATCCCTTCATACAGACTAGTCTAACATGGAATTCATTAATTCATCCGTTTATTCATGAGTTGTCTAATTCATAACTCGTAACTCATGCACCTATAAGCAAAATACTTACCTAGCTGATGATGAGAGTGCTCATCCCTCCTCCTCTGTCACGGAGCAGGCCTCCCCGGTGTCACACTGGGAAGCATGAAAGCCTCATCAGTCTGGCTGCTGTTGGATATGCTTCACAAGCCTTTCGAGTCGGCTGACGTATGTATACCTTCCAGCTTGGAAGTTTGATCTATACTATTTCCTTAAGTTAGTGGATTCTGAAGGAACTGCCAGACAATCGATAGCAAGGATTATGGCTGCAGGAGACTGCAAGCTGCAGGTGATAAGGGCTGCGTAATGACCTGTAGCCCTTCCTGTGGGCTGCCGCTCACTTTGAGTGAATGGCGGTGCTCCCAGCACACACCAGGCCTTTGCATGAGCTGCGTGTTAGCTAAAATCTGAGCAGGAGTTGAGTGAACAGTCACACATGATAGAAAGAAAAGCTTAAATGTTTCGTGAAATGGAAGGAGATATGATCAGGTATCAGTCTGGAGACTATCTTTGCAGAACATATAAATTCTCTTTGATATTTTAGAGATATTGGTTAATATGAAAGTTGCTAAATGTAGTATAGTAAGAGCTTCTGTCACAGCATATGTATTTTACAAGTGAAAATTCAAATTACCTGGAAGCAGGTCACAAACAAACAGATGATTCTTCACGCAGTGTCTAGTTAAGCTGTGGAAACGTGCGATGTTGTGAACACCAACAGTTTACAAGGTATTGTAAGGCTGTGCACTATGCCCAAGGACCCCAATGGAACGGTTGAGCAACCTCACGGAAGAGAAAAAAAATCACTGAAGGCAAGTAAATACATAGAAGTTAAATCTCTGAGGCTCTGAGTGATCGTTTAGAAGGTGAGGGACAATCTGAAGAGCTTATTACATATGCTTGCCCTGGTCATGTCCTGCTGCAACCATCTGCTTTCAGCCACTGACAGATGAATGGACAAGGATACTGAACCTTGGCCTGAAACAGGGTTCCAAAACATATCCAATCAAACCACAAAGAATATATGTTTGCCCACTATAGGAGAATTAATTCCTTCCGAACTATTTTTCTTCTTTCCCCATCTTCAAGGTTGAAGACAGTGAATGAAATAGAATAGAAAAAATACTGAAATAAAGGAGCAGAAGTGACAAAGGAGAGAGAGAAACATGAGGCTCTTTGAGAAAAAGACAAACAGCCGAACAGGCTTCTGGAAAGCTTTGGCTTCACTTCTACTTGTAAGAAAACATCAAAGCTGGAAAAGGCAAGCTAGATTTAAGACAGTGTAATGGAGAGTCAGCTGTATCAGAAAGCAGGAATTTCTGTTCATTTTCAGTTTTCTTAAGTTTCATCTTTTCCATGCTTTATCTTTCTATTAAAAAAAATACATAAATTCTCTCAAGTCTGTCTCTCATGAATCCTTGTTAATTAGCACAAGTCTCCTGACACTGGGAAAAGGTGTGCAAAATTTTAGTGCAATTTATAGGAGTTGGTCCTGGAGCCAAAAAAATAGGCAATTAGATCCCTACTTTCTGGGGAGGATGACAGCTAGAGCTCTGCAGCCTGAGAACTTGGCTAAGGACACTGAGAAGCAGTACCAGAACTCTGGCCAGACTCCAGAGGTTTGAGACATTAAGACAGCTGGTGGGTTGATCTTGCATCAATTTGATGAGTAACCAAGAAATGTTGCTTGGCCTGGTTTCTTCATGGCTCAGAGCCCACTTCAGGATGAAAACAGTCTCTACCATGGTAATAAAGAAACAAAATCTGAGAAGAAAGGGTACTCACCAGGCAGGCAATAAAAGTAAGGCTGTGTTCATCATAGAATCATTGAATAATTCATGCAGAAAGGGCCCTTTGGAGGTCACCTGGTTGTTCCTCACCACTACCACCAATGCAGGGCCAACTTCAAATTCGATCCAACTTCAGAGATAGATCATATTGCCCTTCTCCAATCAAGGACTGAAAATCTCCAAGTATAGGGATGCCATAGCCTTGCAGTTCCCATATTTGACTAACCTCATGGTGTGATTTTTCTTTTCTTTTCTTATACTGAATTGGAACTCCACATGTGTGGAGTGTGCTTCTCATCTTCCCTGCGTGCTTCTCATCCTTGTGCTTCTCATCTGTGCGCTTCTCATCTTTATGCACCTCTGAGAAGAGTCTGGCTTCATCTTCTCTATGCCCTCACATTAGGTAGCTGAAGATAGCAATTTCCCCTTTCTCTTTCTTCTCCAGCATAAACTAACCCATTTCTTTAGCGTCCCCTCATTTGCTCTTCTGCCTATGATCGTCTTCATGGTGCTCCACTGGACTCACTCCAATTTGTCAATACTTTTCTTGTACAGGGAAGCCCGAAATGTGATGCTATGCTCCAGTGCTGAATAGAGGGGAATACACATTTCCCCTAATGTGCTGGCTATATTCTCACCTATATGGACCAACATGTGGTTGGCCTTCTTCGCCAAGAGAGCACATGGCAACTCTTGTTCTATCTATTGTCCAGCAGGATGCCTAGATTTTTTTCCCCACAAAAATGCTTTTCATCTGGTCATAGCCCAGCATGTACTCCTGCATGGGGCTATTTCATCCCAAGTGGGTTGATGAAAGGCAGGTCCTGCTTGACCAACCTGATCTCCTTCTATGACCAGGTGACCCGCCTGGTGGATGAGGGAAAGGCTGTGGATGTGGTCTGCCTGGACTTCAGTAAAGCCTTTGACACTGTCTCCCACAGCATTCTCCTGGAGAAGCTGGCGGCTCACAGCTTAGACAGGTGCACTCTTGGCTGGGTAAAAAACTGGCTGGACGGCCGAGCCGAGAGAGTTGTGGTCAACGGAGTGAAATCCAGTTGGCGGCCGGTCACGAGCGGTGTTCCCCAGGGCCC
Organism: Calonectris borealis; assembly: GCF_964195595.1. NCBI lineage: Eukaryota > Metazoa > Chordata > Aves > Procellariiformes > Procellariidae > Calonectris > Calonectris borealis. The sequence goes on from NC_134352.1 coordinate 61,415,285, forward strand.
AGTTTTGGGGCCAGTCTTTTTCAATATCTTTATCAACAATCTGGACGAGGGGATCGAGTGCTCCCTCAGTAACTTTGCAGATGACACCAAGCTGGGCGGGAGTGTTGATCTGCTGGAGGGTAGGAAGGCTCTGCAGAGGGACCTGGACAGGCTGGATCGATGGGCTGAGGCCAACTGTATGAGGTTCAACAAGGCCAAGTGCCGGGTCCTGCACTTGGGTCACAACAACCCCAGGCAATGCTACAGGCTTGGGGAAGAGTGGCTGGAAAGCTGCCCAGAGGAAAAGGACCTGGGGGTGCTGGTTGACAGCCGGCTGAACATGAGCCAGCAGTGTGCTCAGGTGGCCAAGAAGCCCAACGGCATCCTGGCCTGTATCCGAAATAGTGTGGCCAGCAGGAGTAGGAAAGTGATTGTGCCCCTGTACTCGGCACTGGTGAGGCCGCACCTCGAATCCTGTGTTCAGTTTTGGGCCCCCCACTACAAGAAAGACCTTGAGGTGCTGAAACATGTCCAGAGAAGGGCAACGAAGCTGGTGAAGGGTCTGGAGAACAAGTCTTATGAGGAGCGGCTGAGGGAACTGGGACTGTTTAGTCTGGAGAAGAGGAGGCTGAGGGGAGACCTACCTGAAAGGAGGTTGTAGCGAGGTGGGTGTTGGTCTCTTCTCCCAAGTAACAAATTGATAGGACGAGAGGAAATGGCCTCAAGTTGTGCCAGGGGAGGTTTAGACTGGATATTAGGAAAAATTTCTTCACCGAAAGGGTATTCAAGCCTTGGAACAGGCTGCCCAGGGAAGTGGTTGAGTCACCATTCCTAGAAGTGGCGCTTAGGGACATGGTTTAGTGGGCATGGTGGTGTTGGGTTGACAGTTGGACTCGATGATCTTAGAGATCTTTTGCAACCTTAATGATTCTATGATTCCATGATTTTGTAAGTGCAGGACTCTGCCTTTGTTGAACTTCATGAAGTCTTTGTTCACCCATTTCTTCAGCCTGTTCGGATCCCTCTGCCTGACACTCCAGTTGACCACCGTTCTCTACTCCAGTCTGATACATTAACTGTGAACAAGGATTAGGGATTTTGCTGTATTTTGGGAGATTTTCAGTTTTTTACTGTGGAGATTTCTGGACGAGGTACATATTAAAGGCAAAAATTATTATGTCAACTGTTATAATGTTTTTCTGTTCTTTACAGATATGTATCAGCTTCCAACAGAATTTGTCTTCTGGACGAATATGGAACCAAGAATCAGTTTATTCCACAAGATGGTTGCATTCTGGATGTCTTTGCAGCTTTTTAAGAAAAGTAATCTCTTTCAAGGAGGGAGGCAACGTTTTACCTTCTGCATTAAAAGCATATTCTGGACAAAGAATATTCGAACAATAGATTTATAGTTCTACCAACATTTCACACACAATTGTTGGGAGGGAAAGAGTGGGAAAAGACTGAAATGAGATTCCCAACATATTTTATGAGTAGGAAATACTGAATTACTCAAAGAATGAGATCACAGTTAGCAATAGTTTAATAAACAAGGTAAGAAATATGTGACTAGGACCCTGAGTCCATAAATCAGACTGCTATAGGATTGTTTTGCAGAATGTAGTGCTGTGCACTATGCCCAAGGACCCCAAGCCCCAGTTTTTGCTGGATCACAGTGGGGATCCTCATCAGGGTAGAACACGGGCACTGAACGTTTATAATAATACTGAAGCCGTGAGAGCAGTTTTTCCACCACATGAGGATATTTTTCAGACACATCATTTTTTTCTTCAGGATCATGAACAATATCAAATAGCCAAAGTCTCTTTGTTGGTGGATCAGATGATTGAATCTTTGACTCATTGAACAAAGATGGTGGAGGGAACCAATGACTGCAGCCTGCAGAAACAGGAACAGACCAAGGGTTAATTCTCAGATAGGGAGCAGCAGTGTGGAGACGTAGAGTTATACTGTAATCGATGAATTCACTACGTCCCTCGACAAGCCACTGGTCAGTGACTGTTGCTGCATTCCTTAGCTCTAGCCCAGCACCAGAGTCTAGTCCAGGTCTACCTATACAGGAGTCGTATTTATACAAAAAAGCTACACCATTGGGATTCAAACTTCCTTATCAATTTCATGTCAATTGATTTCATGGACTTTCTTCTTGGACTCGATGATCCTTATGGGTTCCTTCCCACTTGAGATATTCTATGATTCTATGATAGTGGTAAAGTCATTTGATGGCAAAATACTTCCAAAATGAAAGAATATGTTGTTTGTATTTTAGAAGTGCCCCTTCTAGGTTTTTGCACATGATCAAAAACCTGAGAAGTCAGCAGAATAACTAAAAGAAATGAAAATACATTAAACAGAATTAAACTGTGTTTGGGGTAAATGGGAGACATGACACACTGTACAAAAAGAAGTTACTTCATTACCTGGATATCCAGTTAGTAACTTCCATTTTCCACGTCGGATTGCTGCATGCATGGATATATTGAAAAGTGTATCATCCCATGGAGCAGAATTGCTCTGTGGTAAAGATGTCTTGTTGTCAATGCCAAGACCTTAATGAAACAATAAACTAAGTAAGGTACATTGCATATGCATGAAGTAATTTTTAGAATTCTGACAGAAAACAGAATTTATTTTTACGTTGGATAAAGAATTTGTTGCATATACATGCAAAGATCTGTCCTATGATGCACTGGATGTATTTAACTCAGAACTTGAACTGCACCCCAAAAAGTTATTAGTGGAAAATGTCACACCTGAGTCTGGGTAACTGGACTCATTTTGTATACAGATGTTATATGTATATCTCATATACCTATATTAAGAATGCTCACAACTGGAATTGCCAAATTTGCTCATACAAGAACCTCTATCTTTTGCCAGTTAGGAACATAGTATTGAAAGATCTCCTGAATCAATGTTACTACTGTTAATTCTCTTAGATCATTCCAGGGACCAAGTCCCAGGTCCTGACTTGTAACCACACGCGAAGAGCTGTCTCTCTGGACTGAGTTGGCTACATTCACACAGATCCACAGCTGCCCAGCGAGGTACTTCTATGGCATGACACAGTGTGAAGCATGTCTTCATGCTGTCTTGGGTAGAGTTGCACATGATGTGGCCCCATATCCACATACTGCAGAAAACTCTAAAGTGTCAACTAGGTGCAAATTCCTTTTCAAAAGGAAACCTGAAGCTCCTTATAGGAGAGAGTTCAGAAAAAAATTAATATGTATACACCAGGGATGTTCAGGAGACCAGTTCTTTACTGAAACCAGGAGGGACTCAGATACTCCAGGAGCATCCAAACCATCTTGCATATCAGCTTTCATAAACAAGACAGGAGTTTAAGACATAAAATCTAATAAGAGTTTTATATTAACTGTATCAGTTGATAGCTATTTACCAAAAGACTACTAGAAGGCAACTCTATAATCAGACTAGAAACAAGACATCAGGAGATGGAGAGAAACCACTGTTGATTTTCTAGCATCTTTCAAGACATGACTTTCAATCAGTTTAGGGAATTGGAAGGACTCAGCTGACAGATTTTTGCCACTGAAATGAAAGAGAATCCATGAGATGTACAACGATCATGTGAGATCCAATATTAGAAGCAGAACAAGAGGTTTCCAAAAAGAGTAAATTCTGTACATCACAGTGGGGCAAATATACATCTAATAGAAGAGAGCAACAGAAAGTTTGGAAATAAAATGCTGGGACGAAATTTCTCTATTTTTTATGAAGGTCCTGCTAAGTTTCTATTTTATTACTGGGCTTCAATACTTTGAATCAGTTTTTCTTTAATAAGCACTTTCTGTGCATACCCAAGTTCCTTGCTTACATCAGACTTGTATAATGTTCCCAGATAAATAATGCTATAAAAGGGGAATACTTGTTTAGAGTACACATACACAGATTGGGGAGGACTCAGCTCATCTTAGATCATGAAGCGCTGAAGCTGATGGTAAAAAAACCTAAACCCCTATAAAAACAAGGAAAAATTCATAAATACCCCAGAAGAATCTCTTCTGGAAGACAAATCCCCACACAGCCATGTGATGTCCGTAGCAGATACGGAACAGTTTAAAGATTAATATTGCTTACTTTTCAACATCATTATGTTATGTATTATTCTGTCATACTGTTTGCTACTGAGAATACTCATCTTTGCCATCTACTTTCATAAAGAGTACAATGAAAGACATTCAGCGGATCAAAAAACACAACCATGGTTTTTTAACATTATGGCTCAAAATTACAATATTAAGGCTTGGTCTAAAGGAAGAATTATGTGAGTCTGCCTTTCTGATTTTAAGGTTTAGCATGGAGAATATGCTTCTGTCTGCTGAGCTATGGTATATGAAGCCATAGTATTACACAAGATAAATTATTTAAAATACTTCAAATAAACAGTATGAAAGATTGTACTTCTAGATATGCTTTGCAAAATATCCTTAGAATGCCATGCATGAGACTTAAAATAAGATTCAAGAAGATAAAATATTTTTTAAAACCCCTTATTTGGTGCAGATAACAAAACCAAACTCCTAAATTAAGAGATGCTTTTACCAGAGCTTGTAGTCAAAGTTGTTTAGTGGAAGATTATCTTTCAGCAAAATTTCTTGAAGAGAAAAAGATAAATTCCCTCATGTTATTACATGCTATTACAAACAGAACTCTGTCAGTCATGTGAACTCACCCATTGCAAGCACTTGTCTTGTGCCAAAGAAATGTAGTGTCTATTCTTCAGACAAGTGCATTGCTTCCCAGGCAGTACAGGCCAACTTTTATCAGACATATCAGCCATGGAAAACAGACTGATGCTTATTTGAATGCTCTCTACACAGGATATTTTATAGGACTGCCAGTTCATTACATTACATAAGCACCAGATACAGAACTGAGATAAATAAAAATATTACTTGATATGAGTTCTCTTCTTCCCATCATATGACTTTCACAATAAGCTCAGATATTTCTCCCTCTGCATCTACCTGACTTTCTCCTTCTCTTCAGCCCAGCTCTTAAGTTTCTACCTCTGTCTCCATTCTTCAGCTTCTGCTAGTGCAGGTGAAACACAAAATGCCCGGGCAGTCTTCTCCCTTGCCATATGAATTTTACAGGGATCCCTTTTCCAATTTGGCAGACTAAATAAGTCACATCCTTTTTGTTTCCTTTGCAAGATAAAACATTCATTCCCATAGCATCTAAGCAGTTTTTCTCTGCATCTGTTCTAGATTGCTGGGGTTTTTTTCTTCTTTTTTTCCATTATGGTTTACCAGGCAGTGACAACAGCCCCATGCACTAATACAGCAGTCAGAGGACAGATGCCTTTTAGTGATCTGTGTAATCAATCAAGTCTGCCTTCACATGCCCGTATACTCTCCTTGTAGACTTATATATAAAAAATGTGATGCTTTTGCTTGTGCAAAGAGGCTAGACATTTTATTTTTCTGCCATTTGATCACCAGTATCAGTGGCTAATGAAATACTAAAGGTTTGTTTTTACCTTAAAAGAAAAATGCCACAGGCTTTACCACGAATTTTCTTATTTTCGAACAGAAGCAACTGTTTCCTGATGCCCAACTTCGGAGCCTCACCAGCTCCTATATTTCCTTTGAAGTAGCCTCTTGGGAAATAATGCAACTTTTATTAATTGTATTATTTCACTGCTTAAGAAAGCAGTGAAATTTCATTCAGATATTTATTGCCAAATATTTAATGCTACAATGAATTGATCTAAATATTTTAGTGTTTTGGTTGGAGTTGTAGGTCACCAAAAAGTATTCAAATAGCTTTTACATCTCTATAGAAAAAAACAGAAAAGTCCTTCAGAAAATGTTGCCCTTGGTAAGTGGCTTCGGAGTTTATATCATATTTCAAGACCATCCTTAGCCTTAACAGCCTGAAAAACGGTTTCAAGATCAGATTTTAAAAGGAATTGAGGTGGCCAACTCCCACTATCTGCAAAAGCAGTTTATTATGTAAATAATATAAAAGCCTGGCCCTTTGCCCCTTCTGAAAACTTCAGCTTAGTTCTTTTATTTCCATTACTATGCAGTGTCTCTATAAACAGATATATATTCCAAATTAGGATGTGAAAGCCTAAATAATTTTCAATAATTTGTATCTGATTTTTCAGAATGCCAATGTCATCAACTCTGAAAAATTTATGCAAGATGATCAGAAAGTATCTGTCAAAAATGTTAGCTGCATTTGCAAAAATTATTGCTATTTTGATAATTTGAATATTCCATAGCATACTCTTCAGGCAGGACATTGAAAAATTTACTGGATAAATAAATAAATAACTGGACCCATAAATATGTTGAATGATGACCAGAGAATACATGGGACTTTTCTAAAAAGTGAACAATCTTTCAATGCATTAAGCCTTGCTAATGCACAAACATAAGTACCACAAAAGTAATGAACGTGCGGAAAAAAAGCCAATCCTCACTCTGCACACACAAAAGAATGTGCTCTGAACAAGCTATGGCTATTTAGGGAAGAGTTTGCGAAGTTGTCATGAACAGGTCATGTCCAGCGGCAGTCACAAAAGGCAAAACCAATATTAGAAGTGGCAAAGAATAAGACACTATGCTACCACCTATGTCCTTGTTGTGCCTCACACAGGATACTGTGCGGTTTGGTCCCCATGTTACAAAACGGACACAGAAAAACCGTACGAGATTCAAAGAGATGTGACAAGGAAGATTAAAGCTATGGAACAGCTTCTGTGTGAAGAATGACTAAATAAATAAGACTCGCCATTCTCAAAGATGGACAACTGATGAGGGACAGGACAGAGGTCTATGAAATTGTGTGTCCATGACAAGCTGAATAAGGAACAACTGGTCTTTCCTAATAGGGGCATCAAATAAATTATGAAGTCGCATATTCAAAATAAATGATAGTACATACTTCCTTATCACAAACCCAACTCAAGCGTGGAATTCCTTTCCATAGGATGCTGTAGATGCCAGAAGTTTATGCAGGTTGAGTGATAAAAAGGGTTCACAAAGTGGAAGAAAAATCCATCAGGGATTCTTATATCCAAAATCACAGAGTAAAGATCCATTAGCTGCACGTTGTGGGAGACACACAAGAGAGTATATTTATGTGCTTGCCCTCATACGCTCCTTCCTACACAACTGCTACTCTTGGAAACAGAATAATGAGCTAGACAGTTTTTTGGCCTGATCATACACAAGACGTGTTACCAAATTACTTTCAGTTCAGGACAAGCCAAATATTTTTTTTACAAAAGAAAGCGCTATGTTGAAGTAGTTTTATGCAACCCCTTTTATTATATTAATCTCTGTATGTATTGAACTGAAAGGGTCAAAACTTTCATGAAAGGTAAGTATAGAATCAAGAATCATAGAATATCTCAAGTTGGAATGGACCCATAATGATCATTGAGTCCCAACTCCCTGCTCCTCACAGGAGTAGCTAAAACTAAACCATACGACTAAAAGCATCGTCCAGACGCTCCTTGAACTCTGACAGGCTTGGTGCCATGACCACTTCCCTGGGGAGCCTGTTCCAGTGACCGACCACCCTCTCAGAGAAGAACCTTTTCCTAATGCCCAACCTGAACTTCCCCTGATGCAGCTTCATTCCATCTCCTCGTGTCCTATTCCTGGTCAGCAGAGAGAGGAGATGAGCACCTCCCCCTCTGCTGCCCCCCTTGAGGAAGTTGCAGGCTGCGATGAGGTCACCCCTCAGCCTTCTCTTCTCCAAGCTGAGCAAAGCAAGTGACCTCAGCCGCTCCTCCTAAGTCTGGCCCGTGAGGCCTTTCACCATCTTGGTCACCCTCCTCTATAAGTATTATTCAGATTCTGGTTTAACTGTAGGTTTACAAATACATGAACACCATGAGTCAGTTCTAGCATACCCTCTAGTTTACTTTCATTGCTATTCTTAAAAGGAGGGATAGCATAAAGAAATGAGAGTATTAATTTGTATTAGAAATGGCTTCCAATGCACAGATCAGTCCGTGTCACTGCAGACAACTTGAGGCTTAAGGCTTGTTTTTCACTTATACCAGAATGTAAGAGTAAAGTAATTGAAATAATGGATTCATATCCGATTTATACTACTGTGATTGAGATCAGAATCTGATACCTACATTATTTCCTGCTTTGGTCATACAATTTTAAATTTAAAAAAAGCCCCTACAATTTACAGAAATGTTGTAAGATGACAGGTTTTGCCATACCGAAGAAGTTATTTGGTACATTCAATCCAGCAGGGTGTCCTAAGAAGTAATTAATAACTGATGATTCAAAGTAAAACAGAAAAGATGAACCAAAACTGCTTACTTTGCCCAGCAATCTGTTCTTTCACTTCACTTTCTAAGCATAGGGAAGATCATAAAAAATGATGCAGACCAGTGCTTAGCCCTGTTTTTTTCGTCCTAGCCTTTCAAAAAAGCTCTTTTGACTTAATTCAGTATCCCATGTGTATTCCTGACTTAATACATCATTTAGGTTAGGTGTGTAGCTCTTTCAGAGAAAAAAACTGTCTTCCTATGTATTTTTGCATACACTTACAATAGCCTTCTGCTTAACTCATTAGTTCACCTATCCAACTGGGCAATGATTTCTGGGGGTGGAAAATAGGAAGAAACATTTCTTCACATTTCTTCCCAGGTGATCAATGTATGCTTGAGAATCGATCATCTATTCCTTGGCTTATACAATCCCAGTTACCTATCAAAAACTTACCTGAAATAAAAAAAATACTAAATTGTCTGACCACCATGAAAAAGACAAAATGTCTGAAAATCCATTTATTTTCTGTGTAACTCAAAACCTTTTAAATTCTTCTACTACTGCTGTACACCAAAATATCTTTGTGACCCTCTGATGCCTGCAATGCTACATGGTAATAAAAAAAAGAAGGGCTGATCCAGTTTTACTACATTTTACAGCTTTAGATGTCTTATCAGAAGCTCTCTACTCCTCTTCCTGTATGGGGCCTATAAATCTAACTTGTTTATTTTTCTAAGTCTTATGATGTTCCTGACAGGTTTCACTGATATTCTCTGAAATATTTAATATTTAATCAAGAGCAAATACTAAAAAAAAAAAAAGTTTTCCTAATGCAAGCAAAATAAAAAAATAGCAAAGACAGAACAAAAAGCCACTGCAATACAGTACTTGGTAGGTAGGCTGTAAAATTCAGATCTGTCAGCATCTGTGTAAATATTTCCTATGATTTGTTTCAATCGTTTGCTTTCTATTTTGCAAAGCAAGTATTTCAAGTACCACATAACCATGATTTGTAAAAAAAGATTTAAGGATAGTCAACACACATATTGTGTAAATTTGCAAGGTTAAAAAAATAAAAAGATACAATCTGAACCTTTTTTTTTTTTTTAAGAAAGGCTCGTTCTTTAGGTCAGTCTAAAATACAAATTTGTGGAAACATTTTATTAAATGAGCTGAGATTTAAAAAAGGAGATATATAGGGGAATGCATATTCTATATCTATATATATATGATATTTGCACAGATCTAATATGCATAGTTCAATTACTCTTCTCATTCCTCTAGTTTTCCTTCTTCTTTCTTTCAATGAGACCAACTCAAGTAATTGGTAGAAACCTAAAATGTGGAGATATAAATAGACAATACATCTAAAAATAAAACATTCTGCCTTCAGTCTATGATTAAGATGATGAAAATGATCTATGTTGAGAAGAAGTTTTCTTGGTTGGTAAGAGATCAAAAAGCACACAGTTCTCTCTAACATACCATTTAGCGAGGTCCCAACCACAAAATTTAAAGGGTCCAAAACAATATTGCTTGAAGCATGCTATATTTCTGTGCACTGTGGTCTACAATACTAGTGTGCAGGGAGGCAATGTTGGGTACTGGAGAGCAATTTTGGAGAAAGACAAAAGAACGTTAATTTATTATTTATTTGGGAGACAGAGCCCTGCCCAAAGAGTTAATCTAAACAGCCTAAGTGAGTGTCACATTGACTCTGCCTCTACAATTTTCCAATATCCTACACAGTAACAAAAACATTCTCTTGTAAGCAGCTACAGCTAATCAGTGCCCTTTATGGACAACAGAAGCAAATGAAGCTTCTACCTTTGTTTCTTCACCTGCAAAACAAGGATGTTAAAAGTTATTTACCTTTTGCAGTATATTTCCCAAAGGAAAAAGTGAAAAACGTCAGCATTCTCTATAGTTAAACTTCTATTTATGATAATATAATGTAGCCACAGATTCAGCCATATGACAGGGAAAATACAGTCACAAAAAGCTCCAAGCTTAATTGCAACCTGCTTGATGGAAAAGACTGAAAAGCATGCATTAAGAAAAGCCACAAAACCAAGGATGAATTAAGATTTTAGATGGCTCACACTCTTTCCAGTGCAAATTAGAAACACATCTGAAACAAATAATAAACAGGTGCCATTGCTTTGCAGGTGTAAAGTACATTCAAGAGCTTTCAGCCAAAGCAGGAGTATCACCAACATTTCCTGTAACACAAGTGTGTGTGCATATTACACTACCTGGATGTCTAAATAGTTGATACCTTGCAGTGTAGAATGTATACTGCACAAAAGGTTTCCCTAGATATTCTCTTAGTAACTAAAAATTATCTCTGTAGTTCTCAAGACTTCTATTTCAGTATAAATTTTGTCTGGCTATGCACCACCGCCTATCAATTATTTGGTTACTCCACTCAAATATTTAAATAATACATAACAGGACCCATATAGAACAAAAGTTTACTTCTCGTACCATAGCCATCTAGGCCAAGAAACTCCATCCCCTGCATGGGAAGGTTCTTCCCATCTTGTGTGATGTTGAGCCAAATGCAATCAAATAATCAAAACCTTATTGTTTTAATTGGCAGGGGACATATCAATGGAACACACAGGTCACATAGTTTGAGTGCTTATGACTCAGGCCTCATGAAGTATCTTGAGTGAAACCACATCATCTTGGTAGTTATTATATATTCAGTGTGACTACGGTCTCTACCTAACCTGACTAGACATCATCTATAATGCAGAACGGCACTATGGCACTACTACACAGCATGTACCCACAGTGAGAAAAACTCAAACATGCTGAAACACTGGATGAGACATAAATTCTTTACTCAGGAAATTCATCATCTGCTTTTGCACATAACAGTCATGTTTCAGCTGGACTAGACTACATTCTCTGAACAAATATAATCTTGGCTACATCCTCAAATTCAATTACATGCCATTTTTTTTCAATCACTGAAGATGTTTCATGGAAAACCTCCATATTATTCTATCGCTTCTAATCTTCTTTTCATAGCATCTCAGCTTGTTGCTATCAGAACAGCTAGAACACCTCTCTGAGCTGCTGGTCCCCGGCCGTCCTTACCCCCTGTGATAAAAGATATTTCATTTTGTCAGTAGGCACCACATAAGCCACAATTATCACTAAGACAGCGTAGCAATAAAGTCCTGCTTGTTTGCAAAGACTCTTGGGAAGATCACGGGGAGTGCTCATGTTTTCAGACATATCTCTTGCTAACGGAGGCTGGAGAGACACATACAGAGCTACAGGTGTGACAAGAAGCACCCATCACAGGATTCCGTCAGTTATGCCCTCAGAGCAAGGGAACACAGCCGTAACAAGGTTGCATCACATAGCCAGAAGGCAAGAAACTACTGAACCGCAGAAACTAGTGCTTGCAGTAAGGCAGCTTTAGGGAACAAAGTGGCGCTTACGCATATGTCCAAAAAAAGATACTGCATTTAAAATAATTCAATCTTGTGCATACAGATTGTCAACTCACTGAAGACTGCCACTCCAGGAAGACAGGCTTTCAAAAGGCAGTGTCACCTGGCAATGACAAGTCTCAAGGGGATAAATTAGATGTTCAGTTGTTTTTTTTTTTTTAATTCTGCTGAGACTATACTCTAAAACATTATGAGTGCTCAAAAAAAAGTTTCTTTACTTTGTAAAAATGTTTCTTTACTTCGTAAAAATGTTTTTACTAGAGAGGAGTGAACAAGTCTGTATGTCGCAAAGTAGAATTCTGCTTCATAATTGAACCAAACACCGGGAAAAAAACACTCAGGCTACTTCTGCTAGAACTTAAAAGTAACAAACAATAACTGGTATTATTTTCATAGTAAGGCAATGCACATGCCTCCCTGCCTCTTGTGATCTGATTAGTAGAATATAAAAACCACAGAGGAGATCCCCAGACAAAAGTCTAGGACTGGCAAACCAAAAACCACTTATAAATGGAACCTGAACGGAAAGAGAGTATTTTCTAGTATGTATGTTCATTATCGTCTTTAAAATCAACATACTATTTTAATCCCTATTGTATTCATCAGCTTCTATATATTGTCAGAAAAATGGTAATGGTATCATTCTCCTACTGCTTCCACTAAAATAAATCAAAGGTTTTGCACATCACAGCTTCTGTTCTAATGTAAATCATTTGACTCTATTATCAGGATTTAAAACACTTAACTTACATGATGCCCATTAAATAGAAAAGAAAGAAAACCCAAGCAGTTGAAAAATCACAGGTGATTGCTTTTGTATCAATAGACACTGCAGACTCCTTCGAATCACTTTAGTCTGTTTTTGTGCTACAATAGCTGAAGCGATAGGTAAAAAATCACAGACTTTATTAAACATTATGGAACTCCACATAAAAATTACCTTCATGAAAGCAGTCTTCAACCTCCTAGAAACCTCACCACATGCATACACACAAAACCTGCATGATTGGCAGACTCACTGTCCCTTATTAATGCTCAACTGTGGAACAGCGGGAGGTCTGTTAGGGCTTGAAAAACCCTAACTGAAAGGAATGGGAACCTTTCCATTAATTCCAGTGGGCTCTGGTTCAGACTGGTTAAGCATCGGTAGTAATAAAAAAGGTATTTACACCCTATTTACACCCTACCAACTTCTCTTAATCAACCAAATGAAGCTAAATTCCCCTTTATCCATACAGTTCAGTAGACACAGTGTGTTTTCCTTGAAACCTTTATATGAAAGGTTTCCCCATTTGTATTCACAACAATCATTTCTGGCAACAACACATGCGTTTTAACCACCCCGCCAAATTATCCCCGAATTAAAGTGATTCCGAAATCAAAATGAAACAAAAGTGCCAATACACGATTTACCAATTCTTAGAAGAAAAAGCTTAAGAAAACAAAAAAAAAAGTCAGTAACAGCAAACAATCCCATGAATGTTACCAAAAATTGAGGCTTATGGATGAGCAGAGAAAACCGAATTCCGGAGTCATTTTCCCTGCTGCAAAATCTGTGTCACTAAGCTCAGAAGTTAATATCTAGAAACTGTTTACTTAAACCTATCGCTTGATCTTCCCTGCAGCCCTGAAACAGCAGAATGAAGGCAGACTTCAGGTAACAGGCACCCAAACACTTGATTCTTTACAGGAGCATGCAGCCGGAAAGGGAAACACAAAGTCGAGAAATGAACCATAACTTCACTGCAGTAAAACTCAGGAAGCCACCCTGTAACTTTTCTTTGTGGTCAGCGCTGCTTCCCACAATCACATCTTCTGAACTTTCCTCCAACGGCATTTTTCCAACTGTCCAATAGTTTCCTCCCTAAAGGAGGAAATTCTCAGGTCACACCAAAAGCCCTAGCCAACTGCAGGCTATATAAATTATTGTTTGTCCACTAAAGCAATTACAAACAGATGCCAATTCAATGCTGAACTTATTTAATTTTCAGTAAACTGGAAATAAAGAAAAGGCTCAGATCAATTAAATGTTTAACTTCCACACATTTTTAATAAAAAGAAAATTAAACTGATAACTAAGAGTTAAATTCACTTGAGGATGTACCTGACAATATGAGAGGTTTTCGACCCCTTCCAAAAAATCTAGCCCAACACTGGGGTACCTTTCTGGGCTTTGGGGACCCAAATTCATGCCCTGAGTTACCCTGATTGTTACAAAGGGTTTTGAACCATAATCTCCCATCTTTCAGGAGAGATTTCTCCCCAACAGACTGTATGAAACTCTAGGATGGAGGTTTTCTCCATATTTTCCCGTTCAAATCATGTAATACATGCAAATATTTTGACAACACAGAAAATAAGCCTTTAACGTGGTGATGGGATATTTGGATGGGCTTGGGTAATTTCGATTTCCACTCATACCAAATTTGTACATAAAACTTTGAATTTATATAAGAACGTAAGCACATTTAGTGGGTACACCATTTGGAACAGATTTTTAACTTTTTACTATCTTCTAAATTTTAATTCAATGATCTATGTGTTTTTCTATCTATGGATATAGATGCAAAATATTCTGTAGGCATAGAGTGGTTTTCATTTGCAAGCAGTCTGGTCTATGGTTTGATTTGCAGGCAGTCTACAAATACATCCAAATTAGGGACTCTACATTACACCATAAAAAACAGAATGGTATGTGAAAAAAAAATCCAGATTTCCTTTGGTATTTCCCAGTTTGGAAGTACCTGGATCTGGGGAGAACAGACCTTTCAGCATACACCATTTCTAGTGAAGGCCATTTTAGCAATTGGAAAGCTGTTCAGCTGCACACATAGTAGAAGTAGTATGAATCTACAGACTGGGTCAGAAATGACACTGAATTTCCATTCTATTTGAATTTCTTTGCTTTATGTTTTTGGATGAAGCACCAACATGCTTTACTTTAACAAGAGATTTTTTTCCTCCTAAATATCAGGAAGTAATATATTGAACATGGTTCAAGTTTTTAATATATACACTACACCCCAGTGGTTATAGCATTGAGAGCAGTGAAAGTGCTACATTTTTCATTTCCACTGATGAATATTAAATCAAGCTTTTTCCAAACACTCTGAAAATCGTGTCTCTCTCTAATGTAGTAATATAAGCTATACAGTCCCTAAAATCTTAAACCAATCAGATGAATCAACTACTCACCTGCAAGATAAGACTACATCTTCAAAGAAAATTTTATTGAGAAATAAAAAAGCAAAAGAACAAAAGGCATAGTTAATATTTTTACAATTAGGAGACATACGTAGACCTTATGTATCTTCTATTTATAAACATAAGGTCTTTTTAAATGCCTCATTTGTTTGTCAACAGTATGGAAACACATGGCTGTTCTCCATACATTTACGAACAGAATTGGAGGCGAAAAGGGAGTATTTCTCTCCCCTAAAGCTACAGAAGCATAAAAAGTCTTAGATACAAGTAGATGAAGAGTCCCCAGGCTCTTGCCCATAAACAGAAAATTTTGCACGGTGTTTCACATAGATACATTAGAAACTTTGTAGATGGTGCTGTACTAGAAATTTATTTTTAGCATTTTATACAATGGAAACTTCATGACAAAAATTACCTTTTGCTAGACTTGATTCTGTGAAGCAGCCTGTTGCTTAGTTTTCATCGAGAAATGCACAAGACAAAGCAAACTGCAGGAGGAGTTTTAAGAAATTCTCCCTATTGCTCTGGCAAAGTGCATATTGTTATCTTGGCATGAATGCAACTCATGTTCCTCCTGCAACTGATTCAGCTCTGGGATCCACTGCACACAAGACAGTCAACTGGGGTATAATCAGTTCTGGCTAAAAATGCCAATCTCACCAGGATGGATCGGTTTGATCCTCTGCAAATTGTCTCAAGGTCTTTATTGACAACTGCTGAACTTCAGCAAATCTCAGTCAAAGAACTGTCAGAATGAAATTAGAGATATCTTCCACAAAATGCAGGAAATTTTTAAAGCTTCCTGATTATAATAGATAATGCTATAAATGTCTAGCCTATTCTTTCTTGGGATATATGATTTAAAGCAACTTCATTGCATTTTCTCTGAATTAACTCTTACTTCCATCACTGGAATTTTGGGAAGAGATGGAGAAATGGGAAGAGATGGAGAAACAGGCAGGAGAAAATGTTACAGATACTTATCACAACACTCACCATCACCATCATCCACAATAAAGCCAAAATTTAGAGCTTACTGCATGTCTCAGAAAAGGCATATATTTTCAAGTCTTGTTCAATACTTGCTCTATTAGCTCTCTTTGTAGCTGTTTTACATTGATTGCAAATTTAGTTTTTCTGAAGGAAAATCTACAGGGAAATATAGAAAAAAAATTATTCTACTATGGGAAAAGTTAAATAACAAAGTTTCAGTGTCTGTCTTTAATAGATGAACAACACCCTGAGCCCAAGCAGATTATTTTGACTGTTTTAAGGAAAGTATATATCTAAGAGTATCTTGTTTGTGAACAGACTGTTTTTGCATAAACATTGCTTCTTGTACATTAACAAACCTATAATCAGTAGGTTATTTAGTGCTTCTTAGACTTTTGCCTTCTTATGAAGCGCCAAAGAAAAAAAATCTCATAGAAATCAAAGCTAAAAGTACAAGGTAGCTTTGAATAGCACTGAATAATTAAGTAGCATTTTCCCTCTTCACAATAACAAACAAACACCATCAATATGCGAGTCAAACAAGTTCTTCATGGTTATTTCTAGGCCTACTGCAGTGCTATGGACTGCTGTTGTTACTGATGGTCTGTACTATGAAAGACAGACAACTCTTCTCCCTACAGGAGAGAAAATGATGCATATTTTCTGAAAAGGCTCAAAGTCACACAACGCACCTTCTTCCACCTACACTTCTACCTCCTCACACAGATAAAGTCAATTAATTTTTGCTTTTCTTCTCAGTCTTTTAAAGCCAACAGCTTTTCCTTCATGCTTATAACAAATAATAAAATATTCTACAGTGTTACTAAATGATAGTTCAATAGTCAGTAGTAGCCCTTCGAAAGTGAAGATTTTTCCATTTCAGTTACAGCTGTATAACCTTTGTCTTCACTCATCCTCACTCATAAGGTACATTTTTGAAGTAGCACATGTGTTTGTAGGTCTGATGCCTTAATTAACATGAGTCCATGAAAATGTGCCAGAAAGCAGGACAAGCTTGCTATAGTCACTTTGAAATGCGGATGGCTCTGTGGGCTAACAAGCCTTTGCATATATGTACTTTTAACCGATTTCTCTTTTTTTGAACTGTGATGTATAGAGAATTATTTCACCTCAACAAGGAAACTCTGGAAATGTCAAGAGCTCTTCCAGCCTATACTGTGACAATGAATTACTGGAGAAATAAGGGGGTTTGCTACTTCACTGAGGAAAGACATTTTGTGACCTTTTGCTGCTTTATGGCAATAATGAGTTTTCTACAAAACTCTGAGTCTTTCTGTTACTTTATTAAAATAAAAACGTTTGAGGAATAGCCATGACCTTAACCTTGGAAGAATGAATAGAATACTGATCTTGAAGAAACAGATGAGCCCTGAGACACTGTAACTTCCTACCATCGTGTTGACAAGGAATAGGGCTGTACCGTAGACAAACTCACCCACCTATCTTAATTCACTTAGTTGAATGCTGTGAACATATAGATCCACTATTATCCCTTCTAATTTCAGTTTTCTCATAGTAATGTTTGATTCCAAAGGAAAGATTTATACTAGAATATCATGCTCAGTCTCTTACCTTTCAAAATGCATACTCTTCTTAACTTAATTTCAACAAGAGTAAGCATATGAAAATACTCTCATTCTTGTTTCAAAGTATTCACCTTGATTTTTACAATAGATTATATCTTTACATAAAAAGACACCACACAAACTATTAAGTAAAATCCAGAATTACTCATGGCAGCAAAAAATCCCTGTGAACATCAACAGCGCAAAGCATTTATCCAGATTATTACATTCTTATACAATTACAGAATTAAAAAATTAAAGTTCTTCTAAATGAGAGCCAACTTATTAATACAGCCTACAAGGTCAAACATCACAAAATGAGAAGTAGTAAAAGGAAATGCTCGACTTTCACTTTTAACAGAAAAATAAGGAAAGAAAAATTCAAAATCTTATTTTTTCCAGGAAACAGATTTGAACTGAATGGAATAGTATTTATAAATTATTGAAGACATCGAAGGTCATGTTGAGAAGGCCTTATATATGAAACACACAAACCCCACTTGCATCACTGTAAGGTAGCAGTGTTCAAGGTAATGAGAACTAAGCAGCATATAACCTGACTCTAACATCCCGTGCACAATTAAAATTTTACAGGTTTCCAGCTCAGAGATATTTCATTTGAAAAATGTAATCTAATGTTTATGTCAAGACCTGCATAAAAATATAAAATGTTGGCATTATGTTCAAGGATAGGATACAATGAAGCATAAAAAAGAAGCAGTACTGAGGGATTTCTGAATTCCAGTCAACATACTGGCATTAGACACTTTATCAAGTGACAACATTTCTAAATTCTAAAATATCTAAAAACATTCTAAAATTCTAAATTCTAAAATATCCACATCCCAAAGGAAACATGGGGATTAGTATTTACGAGACTTACCAAACGTGCAATCCCCACACGCTTAGTATTGAATACTGCAGTGATGGATGGTTCACACTGAGATGCAGGTGGGCTAAGAGCCAAGGCAACATATCACCACAGCCAAACTTCCCAACAGCAAGAGCTACACCCCAGAAACTTCATATAGCCGACAACCGAAGGAGAAACACGACTTATTTCTGATGTGAATGGCAGCAGAGCTGGCTGGAGCGGCGGCCTCGCATTAGGGAGCGGAGCTGAGCTCTGCCCAGAACTGCCAGACCAGCATGAAAAGCACTGCGTGAAGTGGCTGAGAGCCACGCACGGCTCCAGGGTCACATGTTGGCAACTCGTGCCTTACAAACTCACAGGGCGTCACTGCAATTTATGATTTTCTTGTAATGAAAAGATGACAGAGTCCAGATGGTCAGCATGCGTATGTATAATTTTGCAGAGAAATGGAAATTTGGATCAGCAAAGAACGTATCTGTCTTTTTCCCCATTCTTGACCATTTTGCCATTCCAGCTGTCACTATGTAAGCTCAGTCAGCTAACCATACTGGTCCCTTTTCCCCACATTTTGACTCCAAGAGTGGATTCCAGGTCTTATCCCGGCACAGACGTGGAGTGTATTTATCCCATTCGAAGCCCACACAGCACACTCATCCATGCATACCTACATCTTCTGCTGCTACTGAATAACTCCATTATCAGGGATTGGGATTGGTTTTTTACTTTTTTTTTTTTTTTTTTTTAAATAATTCTAAACCAGCTAGATCATCAGTAATAAAACTGGGGAAGAAATCACTTCTGGCCTGCAAAGTCTCAGGAATCATCTTTCACCTGGGCAAAATAAGTAATAAATGGGGCCTAAAGGAGCCTAGACTGTCTGTTCCTTAACCAAGATTAATCATTTTGGTATATGTATGGATATAATATATAATGCTAGAGCCATTATAATGCAATTTTAATGCCCATGAATGATACATCAGTCCCAGAACTGAAATAGTTTCTCTATTGTAATACATTATATGTTCATTCTGCATATAGCAGATCTAGCCCCTTATAAGCAATCATTTATTTTGGCAATTAATAGCACAATATATGAGGTAATGCCTTTTTTCAAATGTCAAGGAGAGCAATGTAGAGGTTGATTAATTTTGCTCAAGGCAAATAAAAGTTTGGAGAAAAATCACAAAATGTTTTTATAAGCTCTCTGTCTTGGATTTCTGCCTCTATGAATAGATATCTTCAAAATAAATTGACTACAATTAGTGGCCTACAATTTTATTATGCCTTTGAAGTTTTAGTTTATGGTTAACTCTGGAATTTTAAATGAAGGTGAAAGTTTTTTCAACCTAAAACAGCCCCACCCAACATATTTACTTTGAATACATTGTTCTAATTTAAAGAAATTCAAATTCTTTTTGAAGAGAAACTACACGTGTAGTCTACAAGATTTTGTGAAATTCACAAAATTCATTAATAAGTTTAGCAAGTCAGATTAAAAAATAATACAGCGTGTACTGACAGATTCTGATTAACAACTCTGAATTAAAAGGTACATTTCCTTTCACCATGTCATTTAGTCCTGATTCTCAAAATAAAATTGCCTTCTGTGGGATATAAAGTTTCAATACTGCTTCAAGACAGGCCATCTAGCAATGACTGTGTGGTCAGAAATATGTTTGGTTTAGCAGTTAGGGGAATTTAGACTTAAATCGAGTTGGTTTTAATTCAGCTGAATCACCAGAACTTGATGAAATGCCATAAGGCTGTCTAAAAGAAAGCAGATCTTTCACAATGGAAGAGCTGACGTCATCCGCACAGCTGCCAAACCATCAACAACTTGGCTTTTTTTTTTTTTTAAAGACAAAGTCACAAAAACGGGGCAAAACAACTTCAGTGTTTTTCCCTTCCAACACATGCAAATAAGATTTTTGATTTATGCAACTTCAAAGTTACTTTATGCATTTTATTTGTGCTTTCTTAACCTATACATTAGAGAGAAAAGGATACTCTGTTTCAACATAATTTTTACGTTCTGTTTTTAGTTTTCTTATTTTACTACCAAACTCTTAAAACTAACAGAAAATGTGAATGTTTCAGACCCAAACCTGGAAGACAGTAGATCTTTCATACCAATGTCCTGCTTTTACATAATTGCAAACTCTCTAATAAATTACAAATCTACACTGAGACCCAGCAATTGAGACATATATTCATCACTTCTGAAAATAATCAACAGGGTGATGAAGAAACAACCAGAAAGACAAAAGTGGTGGCTTTTAGAAGGAGGGAGAGGAGCAACCATCTCTGAGGTGCCTGGGTCCAGCTCCATCTGCAGAGCTCACCAGGCAGGTTTAGCGCAGCGAGGTCCCACCAGCAGGTGTGGTTCCCCACTCCTTCGCCCTGGGGCTCTGGCTCCAGGAGCAGCCAGACAGTGCTAGGAGGGTTGGCTCTCCCTCTGCCTCCCCACTTCCAGCCACACAGCCCTCCTCACCCCCGCCTTGAGCTGCCTCTGGCAGCCGTCAGCCCCTTCAATGAGCAGATTCAACCTACCTGACAAAGGAAAACCAGGTTAGCAAGTTGGATCAGTCCATGGAGGTATCCGAGGAGCGCTGGAGTGGATGCAAAATAAGCATCGGGAGCATGCGGCTGGGAATGGGGAGGGGAAGAAGCCAAGCACATCCCCAGCAGAAACCTGCTGGATCACTTCATCATGTTTTATGAAACAGAAACCTCAGGGTTTAATTTCAGAGCCAACAGAATCAGTCTCACCTGTCCCCTGAAATTCCTTCCAGTCCCACCCTTTGTGCCAAAATGGCTGCATATCCAAGATACATCCGAAGAAAAAACCAAAAGGTTTATTAAAATCTGAACCAATATCCTGATCTGGTACATAGCCCGGCTCTGTGAGTGGTTTTGGTGACCCGCGAGAGAGGGGAGCGATGGTGGGGCACTGTGGGAGGCAAGATTTCCTCTTTGGTAGCATCAGTGACCTACACTAGCTTTAACTCAGCCGCTGAGGTTCCCTGGTGGCCTAAGATGATCTAGCTGCCGTTCCTGTGGCTAGTCCCTCCATCTGCCACCAACCACACACTCCCCCGGGCTCCCAGTCATACAGCTACAGGGCAAGTTGATTCAGCTGGCTGATGTGGTAGAAACCTTTCCTCCTCTTTCCCCCCGCCACCCAGGATAGTCTGAAGGCTGATCTGGCAGAAGACTCATCATGTCGCCATGTGATTTCCAGATCCAACTCAAGGGAAGAAGGAAAGGATGGGAGAAAGGGAGAGGACAGGCTGGCCATCTTGGCAATAGCTCACCACCAGACTGGCTTTGCTACAAAGACCACAACCCACCCCCTCCTCATCCTAGTTTTCAGAGATCCCACCCTAATTTTTCACTCCACTGCCTCCTCCGTTACACCACCACAATTGTTGTAGGCCTGAATTGCACATCAAATCAGTTCATTGAAAGAAAAGATTGTTTTTAACCCCAACCTCTCCACTGGGCTGCCACAGGTCAGAGGGAGCCTGCGGGCGAGGTCTGTGGTCAGGGACAGGAACCTCTTTATTAGCACTGAAGACGACAAATGAGGAATTACAGTCTAAAACATTGCAATATGTTTCAGATCACTGGAAAGGTTTATACTTGAATGAAGAATGTCTGCCCTCTGAGAGAGAAGACGATTACTTGAAAGAGTCAGTGAAATAAGACCTGTCAGCATTTTTTTGTAAAATGGAACTGCAGACAAACTAGTTTATAGTGTTTTCCCTCTTAGACTGTTTACTATTAACAATAGGAGAGAACTACAATACTTTGATACAATACTGTAGGGCTATAGTATTTACCACTGGACATGAGCTCCTGAAAAAAGGTAGGTAGATGCTGATCAGTAGATTCATCAGATCTGCTGGAGTAACCCTGGCTGATGCCCAGAGGTTAGAAACCACTGCTCAGTCTGAGAACTTGAAAAGTTGTATGATGTTACCCCACAAGTGGTAAACACACAGGTCAAGGTCAGTTCTAACAGACCACAGCAGCAAAGATGTCGTTAGCTCCGTGATCAAGATAGCTTGTCCTACCTTTAACTTAACATTCTGTTGAATGCTTGGCTGTAACAGTTGGGTTGACACTAAATTAATTACATCTTTTGCACAAATTCTTCCCTGAAGGAATGCTTACTTTGGTGTAAAAAACCTGAACAGAACAAAGCTCAGTTTTCCTATTTCAGTCAAAAAAAATCAATGAATTACATGAGACATCCCATCATTCATGCTACTAAAAATAGTATCAGTTTATTCAGACAGAGATGAAGATAAATGCATCCATTAAATAAAAATATTATGCTGAAAGAATGTATACATTATATGCAAAAGCACTCAAGAGTTCAGGAGCACTGAACCTGCACTGAGTGCAAGTACAACAATAACTTAATGCCCTATGTGTGCACAACTACAACAGTACAGTGACTTCCTTAACAATACCATGATGAGAACTCGCCTGATTATCCACAACATCCTGAAAGATTTTTTTGGTTGTGTTTAATAGTGTCTTGAGATTTAATTTCCTCTTTGCTCTTCCACAGTACTCTGCAAACCAAAGATTTGTCTAATCTGTATCTTCCAGTCATTATTTTACTTCCTAATTCAAGTTCTACAAAAAAGGAAGTATTAGTATAATATGAGTACTTCATCTGACACAAGATGATTTAGGTGATGTGATTTTTTAAGTGGACTAGGACAAGAGCAAGGTGGGCATAAAGAAGGCCAAAGACTACACAGGAGGTGAGAAAGAACCCCGCAAAACATACATGCATATATTTTCGCACCGTAGGCAAAAGAGTACTCTGATCTCAAAACCGTAAGGACAAGGAAGCAATAAACAGTCAAGGAAAGAGCAAGACTCCAGAGTGACACACAGTTTATCACCTTGGTGATAGGAAGATTGTATGGGCAGTTTATTTTAAGATACTTCTTTCTTTAAAACACAAAGAGAGCCATGATTGTTGAAAATATGGAAGTACTTATATATTCCAAGCTTTGTGTCTCCCAAATCTATCCATAATGGAGACACCAATCTCATTTATCTGGATCTTAATTCTGAACTTATTTCTCAGTTTGCACAAATGAAAAACAGACACTAAGTAGAAACCAGGTGAATTATATACATACACAGTTACTCTTAGTAACTCAGATTTCTAAATAGAAATTTTAATCCTTATATGACAAAGCATAATTTCACTAGGTGGGTCAAAAACAGAATCATAAATAATACAATGACTCATCCTGCAAAGCACAAAACCATTCCAACTTCCAGTTAACTTATAAGAAATTGAGCACATTATGACAATAGGTGAAGTACAAAGAAAGTTGGATTCCTTGTCCCCAATAGTGGACTATAAATTAACATGCTCTGTTGCATTAGAAACAATACGTTAATTAAAAGAACAGTCATCTAAAAAGTACAGTTTAAGGTATATTTTGTCATGTATAACAGTGATACATCTTGTCAAACCTATCAGAAACACAATTACATACTCTCAAATCCTTTAAGAATGGTATAATAAAATCAAAACTAGGAAAAATGTAAGGTATACTAATTTGGAGGTCAACTCTACCTGTTCCTGACCAAATGTGCTATTAAGGGAAAAAGTAAAACAGGTGGCACAAAGTAACTTGTCAAGTGATGCTTAAAAGTCACATCTCATCCAGCATAAAAGTTCCACTTACTACAGCTTCTGCCCACCTGCCCCGCTCCCTGCCCACATCTCACGCAATGCACACAAAAAGTAAGGACACGCTGTATGTAGCAAACAGTGAAGTATCATCAGAGTATGGCATCATGGAAACAATACGGGGAAGTATTTCCTGAGCTTAGGCTCCCGAAAACCTCCTCTGCTTGTCCGCCTTCTATTTACACCATGAACTTGTCTGCTCAAACACCTCCACTGAGCTCAATCACGGCAGTTCCCATAAGGAAAAGATGGTCTCTGAAGTATGCTTGAGAATACCACGTTCAGGGCATAACATAGCACAGGAGTGCTACAACTCACTGCGCATTGGAGGGAAATTGGAGTAGCTACACCTTAATTCCAGCAGTATGTAGGAATTATCTGCAGGCAGTGCTGTCCAGCCAGCGCTAGATAGGCACAGTGTTGCTCCTTCTGAGAAAAACATCACAGAACCAGATGTGTATTGCAGAAGGCCACCTTACCCCTTTCCATCCAGTTACTACAGCACAACGTGTATCTACCTTGCAGGCAACAGATCATTGTCCCCACTGCACTACTTTTCCTCTGCCTGGATTTACTTCTTTATTTAATGAAATATAGAAATGCTATAAAAACACTGGAAAGGACCTGTTCCAATGTTCTGCATGAAAAAAATCACCGCTTGAAAAGTTTGTAGTCCTTAGTAAACTAATAAAGTTGAATCATAAAACAGATGGTGCTTAAAGAGCTATAGAATTGGCAAACTTAAGCTCCAACTCATGTGATTATGGCATTAAGATTCAACCCATGTGATTATGGAACAAAAGCAATCACAAGGCTTGGAACTTCTCAGCTTCTCACAAACTCAAGTTTTCCATTTGCAATGTCATATTATACAGACATATCAAGATGTGCTAGGGCGAGCAGTTCATTGGGAGCTACCTGCCAACCTGGAGCACCGAAGACAGAGTTTGGTAGGGTTTTTTGGCAGTGTGCCTCCCTGTGCACCTCAGGCATATGGCTGCTCCTCAACATTTCCATGTCCCAAAGGATTTTATTCATTACTCACCAGTGCTTCAGAGCTCTCTGAAATAGGAAGCACGCGTTGGCGTGATCCAGTAAGTACTTACAGCACCCGGGGGATGATGTCTCTGTATTTTAAAGCTATTTACTTAAAAGCAGAACACATCCTACTCTATTTTGTTTCACCTAGCAGGAAATACTTCATTTAAGAAAAACAAGGAGTGTTCAGAAGTTAAACTGTATGTTTAATATCTCTCGAACAATCAATAGCATACTTACATGGGAAGTCATCCACAAACATGGGGTCTATGTTATGCAGCAGTTCCACTCTGGGGGAAGGTCTTCCTTCACTAGGAGAGATTTCAAGAGGAAATGTTAATTTCCTTCTACAGCTCATTAGGATTCTGCACGTTTTATTTTAAAGCTTTTTGTCATCCTAATACAGAATGAGCTCATAACCATAAACTAATTGCTATCAACTTTAATTTGAATGCTCTTCCAGCTTAATAGCAACAGCTTTTGCCTCTATCAGCCTTCCCTGACTTCACTGGTGTTCACTGGGATTTTTCACAAGTTTACAGAGTACAGAATTGGCCCTACCAAAGCAGGGTTTTACAATAATCAACTTTAAAAATCAGATTTTGCAGCGTAAGCTGGCATGGCACTTGCTATGCTCTCTGCATACCTGAACAAGTGCTGAAAGTGTTTTGGCTGGGTGCCTCAAAAAACGGTAGAGGCATTGGCTACCCCTCAAAAATCCTACCTTCAATTTGTAATTGAGGTCGCAAGGATTATTTAGATACTCTGAACCTTCTTGTGAAAAAAAAAAAAAAATCCCTCTTTTTCTAGCCATTGACTATATAGGAATAGTGTGGAATGAGCCTCCGAACTTACCATAAATTTTCTGAGTTAAGTAAATCCCAGTCCTAAAAAACTGAGTAAAAGAAATTTACTCTTTATAAAGGCTAAGTAGGAAGACATAATTAGAAAGAACCTTGGCTACATCACGACACTGTATTATTTGACAGTGAACCAAAACACATCTTTTTAGAAACTTCCAAATAACTTAAATTGTTTTCTTTTTATTAAGGAGCTTCATTGTAAGCTCCTTACAGTTTGGGTGTTATTCTGGTAATTCTGTTGCACACAAAATGGAGGTTTATAACCAGCATATACTATTCACAAAACAATAGCCAGAGAAAAGAAGATGGCTTTGTATGTTGAAGAAAGTGGCTGGCTGCCAGGAATGGACATCAGGAAGACAGAAGCAACGTCCTGGAGACAAGAAGTAGAGAATTTATATTTGTAGCAGAGTTCCCTTTCCCTGTGCCTAAACTCTGTCCCCCTTCCCATTTATGGAGCTCCATGCTGACCTTAGTCCCCTCAAAAGACACAGCCTCAACAACAGATTCACCTTTGCAGATGTTCTGCCAAGGATATTTTGCATTAGGAATATAGTCTAGCCAACAGAGCTGGAATAAGAAAGCAATAAGATTCTCTACAGAATCCTGCCTTTGTATTTTAGTAGCTTCTAACGTAACCATATCTTACAATGCTCTAATTTTAGAGTATTTATTTTTAGACTCCAATATTCTAATATATTGCTTCTCTCCCTAAAAGTAAGGAACTTTTTCTTTTGTCTGGTTATTATTCTACCATGTCTGACCGACTATTTAATTAAGCAGTTAAAAGGTATTGTTTTCCAAAAAAGTCCCCTGTGTAAGAACATCTTGATGAAAACACATGGACTAACTTCAGAGTTGGCATAAGAATCAGCTAGTTTATGCTGAGAACATCGCTCTATCTTCTGCTTTGCAAATTTTTTAAAACATACAGAAAGATCTATTACTCTTTAGTAACGTGAACAAACTCTACATGCGATCTTTCACTTTTGTTGTTGTTATACAGGCAGAAAGTGTCCTTGGGAAGGAATCCAAGGTTTTTCAGGGTAAATATGTTTATCTTGCACAAAAACATCCTCAGTGTCACTCAGTAAAATCTAAGCCTTTAAAACCTTGCCATATATTGTATTTCTCTGGGTCATATCTGTACATGCTTTCCTAAAATAATTATATTTCAGATATGCTGGAAATAAACATTACTCTCAGCTTTACATTGCTCTTTCTTCAGCATTAAGTTATACCACAACAATGAATTTTTTTTTCAAACAGGTATTTAACTCCTAAAATGAATGTAACAATTTGGTACACAAGAATTCAAGTTGATCTTGCTTCATTTACTTCATCTAGTCAATTCTGATATTTCCAACATTACAAAAATATAAAACTGAAACTTGCCCTGCAAAATGTATGAGTAAACCTTGAAAACCTATGCTTGCTAACAAGCTTTGAACAAATATTAGTATTTTGACTGCATTTTATCCACTCAGTGATAAACTGAAATCTCTCAGTGCCTATCGTACTGCTTCATGTGCTCTACCATTTGGTTTTCCATTTTCCTGCTAATGCAAAATAAAATCTTTTTTCTGACCACAGACATACTAGATATTCAGTACTGAAAACCAAAATATATCAAAACAATGTATCAATCAGGGCGAATTTCTACATAGGTAAAATAGAAGTGTCTCTACTTCAATAGAGTAGCAAGCGTCTGGAGAACAGATGTTTCTTAGAAATGCAAGTGCCTTTTGAGATACTTGCTTGGAAACATGCAGTACGGTTTAGATTCCTTGACTAGTTGCATTTTAGTGTTGTTTTCCATTAATTTTTCTTGGTATTGTCAGTTACTATTTTTGTAAAATATATTAGTGATATCATCCTGTATTTTTAGATATTATTTCTAATATGTACGTGGTTTTAGACACTCCAGCTATATTGTAGTGTTACCCATGGTAATCTAAGGTATTAGAAAAGTGCAATATACTATGATTTATGTAGAAGGTTTACACCTGAAATTGGAATGGTCTGATGGATACCCAAAAATGGGTTCGTACAGTGATACTGTCCGAAGTTACCTTTGAAAAGACATTGGGGACATTAAAGGGAAAGTTAAATCTAATTCCAAAGGTACCTGGAGGAAAATGAAGTTTAGGAACTACTGGTCTAAAGATACACTGCAATAAAATTTTGGATGAGAAAATTTTTTTGGTGGCCTACTATATTTTACTGTATAAAACTGTAGCAGAAAGGCCAAGATTGGTATGAACAGAGAACGACTGCGAAGATCTGCCTGCAGAGACAACAGCACGAACACACAGCAGGGAAAGGGCTCTCATAACGGCCTGTGCTAACGACACCCAGGTGAGCAGGTCAGCAAGACCCCAACACTTCTAGGCCAGTTTGACAGGACAGGGACATGGGGAGACAAAACAGCGATGGCACCTGGTGACTCACAGAGGTGGGACAGGACAGAGAAGCAGCACCAAAAGGGTATGAAAAGACAACCAGAATATGTGCATGGTCACCAACGTAACAAGAACACAGAAGATGTTAGACTTCATAGCTGCCGTCCCTGGACCTCCTAACCATTAACTTTCTTCTGGTTCTTCAAGTCAAAATTAACTAGAGGAGGCATGAAACGAACAATGTATACATGTGTAGTAGCACTTCTATTTCCTACAAGAACTTACTATTAGTCAGTGTCATGTTAATGCAATTCCTAATTTGGATTACAAATCATCTTAAAATCATTACAAAAAATTCATTTCGGGCTAGGATTTCAGAATTTATATTTAGGATTTCAAAATTTATATCTAATTTCTATATTACTTATATAATGATCTATATTAAAAATTTATATATTTATATGTAGTTATTTTCAGAATTACATTATTTCTATTTATTATATAAATATCATATTAAGAACACATCCTTTGAAAACTGATCATTTTTAGACAGAGATCAGACAGATACTGGAATGGATCCAATATTTTTGTGACTTCTGAGAGTATCTGCATTGTCTCGTAGTTCTTTCGAATATCTAAATCAAGGTTCCAAATTTATAACCTTTTCCTCTCTGGTTACACACATATGGAACAGCAGATTTAGGATTGAAGTCCACCAAAAAAAATAACAAACCAAACCCACAAAACCATATGCAGCTACTTGTATTATACTGGGCTGAAAAAAATACAGATGTAACACAGTGATTGGCTATTAATTTACTTTTTTCAAATGAGGTAGGATCTTAGCAAAATTTAATTTCACTTATTATGAGCAAAATATTTGAACTTTCCATCACACGTCACCAAAAGGGCACTGTGCCTTCATTGTTTGCTGTCCAATATTCAAGTGACCTTTTGAGTTATGATCATTAAATTTAATACACTCATTTCTCCTGATTACATGGGAAAATCATGTGAAATTTGACATTTCGGCTGCAAGGTCAGCCAAAGAGCAGCCCTAACAGTTCACAAAACCTGACTTTTTTCTCCGCTCTGGACACAGGCCCTCCGGTGAAAATATTGGAGGTCACCTATTCCCTAGTAGCGCCAGTAAACATTGCATTCAGTTCCTCCATGAAGATTCAAGTGCCAGGAGCATGCAGGGGATGCACAGCAGTACCTATCCTTCTCCACGTATAATTTTCCCACTGAAGTCCATGACAAAGAACACCTGGTTGAAATTGAACCTGATTAGGCAGGAATTCTGCTGGTAGCTGGAAGAAAAGTCTATGGTTTAGGATCTTGCGGATGCTAAGTTTTCCCACAGTAACATTGGCATGTAAAACATTTTACTGTCTCTGGCTGGAGAGGAGTCTCCATTCCTTCCTGGCAGTTAATGGTCCCTGGCCTCGATTATACACATCCTTATCTTCTTCCACTTGGAAGAGAGCCATACAGTACACCTGGGCACAAGGCCACGAGCTCTCTGCAAACTCCAGCTAGTACAGAAAACTACCCCACAACTCCTCAGAAACAGAGGCAGCGCTAAGAAAGAAATCAAGCTTAGCAGTTTCAAAACAGGTAATCCTATAAAGGTACAAACAAAACAATTCTGAACTCAAGATACAGGGGTTTTTTGTTATTTTGGGTTTGTGTTTGGTTTTTTGGTTTTCTTTTTGTTTTTTTTTTTTTTTTATTTCAAGGTCTATATAGGGCTAACCAGGGACAGGTAGATGGGTTCAACTCTGCCTGCTCTAACTCTCAATTTCTCATCTCAATCCCTAACTCAAACACTCGCTGCTCATGCTTGTTTAGAAGCTAACTCCTGTAATTCACAGTCTAGGACACACAAAAATCAGTGTTTATCGTAATGCACTATGTAGAAAATTGCAGAAAATAGCTACATTTCTCCTGCAAGCTAGGGTGGGAACTCTGAGAAGGGGACAAAAGGTTATAATACACATAATATAATATGTGGTATAAAAACAGAACAAATATTATCAAAAGAAACAAAACACTAATTCTCAGATGAACGGCATGTAGGAAATAGAATTGCTAGCCCTTTTATTCTGCTTTAGCAGTATTAAACTTTCCATCCTAAATGATTTTTATGCAAATTAAAACTATATTCAAAGACCAGCTAAAATAAATATAACTTCTAAGAACATAGACAATAGGAGTTAGCCTCAACAATGAATACATTACATGCAGCACAGAAGAGGGAAAAACAAAGGAATTTAAACCAATGTCACCATGCAATTTTTACAAAACTAAGGGTTGGTCACAGATGTTTAAAATTCTGCAGAAACTCAGGTCTTAAGGACTTTGTAATCCATTTTAGTAGAATAAAAGAATATCAGAATAAAAGAAAAACTTTGAAGGATGAAGGACTGACTAAGTCTTGATTGAAGATATCACAAAGGGGCAACGCCAGCGTTTCTTTTGCTTGTTTCAGTTAAAAAATCACCTTTACCAGTCAATGCCTATTTCATTTATTCTTTTACATTCTGTTCTACTTACTCTGCTGAGCCCAATGCAGCAGTAATACGCACGTATTCAGATGTGCCCAGAGCCCCCAGTATCCAGCATTTGTGATACCATTTTTATTACTCTTTTCCAGAGGAAAAATATATGGGATTTAACTCATTTTTCTTTTAATGTACAGAGACTCTCCATTATCTGAACTAATGGGGTTTGGGATATCCCAGTTAATCCAGACAGCATGAGAGGTGCACAGAGTCAGAGAGAGCCCAGAGTAAAAGTCATTAGCTTTGGTCTCAGCGCCAACCCAACTGGAGCTAAGCTGCCTCTTTTTTCCATCTAAGCATGTCTGCACTGCACTCCTGAGTGCTCCAGCTTGCTTAAACCAGGCACAGTATCAGGACCTCTCTGGAACCAAGTCAGGTGTACTTTTGTACTCAACCTCACAGGATTTCTGAGACACCGGACAGCATGATACGGACTTGTTCAAATGGTTACACTTCAAGCCCACCTGACAGGTCCTGTTCTGAGCTAACAAACCATCAAAGTGGAATCCATGCTCAGTGAGTTTAATGCCTGCATAGATTTCCCACATGTTCAATTCCAGATGCATCCTGCAGAAACACCCAACTGGGCTCTGTAGAGAACAGGACTGGATCCATAAAATTTACTAACTTGTACTCCGTCCTGTGCAAAATCAGTTAACATACTTCTGGATCACAGAGTGTTCTTGAAAAAGTATTTCATGTTTGTGCATTGCTGTGTCCACATTGATAAATTCAACATACCAAGTTAAAGCTGTATGAAGGTTTTGCATCTGTGAACAGGATTAATTTGCAACCTGGATAATTCTCTCATGGGTAGCAAAGTTAACTGCACTTATACCTTCCCTTTATTTAGGGAAAGGAACACGTAATATTCCCCCGCCTAGTTCCAGCTCTGTTCTCTAGGCTGATTAAATTCTTCTCATACCAGAATGCTGACTCAGTGATTTGACATGCAAGTTACCTGATAGCTTTCCAAACATCAAAGCCATCCAAAGGCTTAGTGCCGTTGGTATGTCCTCCAGCAAGGTGCACCAGCGTTGGCAGCCAGTCAGAGATATGGATGAGTTCATGACTTTCTACACCTTTTTGTTTCAGTAAAGGACTTGCAACAAAGCCTACTCCTCTCACTCCTCCTTCCCAGAGGGTCCATTTTCTTCCTCTCAGTGGCCAGTTATTCCCACCTGCCAAAGTCTGTCCTCCGTTATCTGGAAAACAAGTAATTAAAAGGAATTATTGGTAAGAAAGAAAACAGAACAATCCTCCCCACAACATTTATTCATCCATTTGAAAAAATATTAGAATCATAGAATCATTAAGGTTGGAAAAGACCTCCAAGATTATCGAGTCCAACCTTCGCAATACAGGCATGTCACGCAAGTACTTGCATAGTGCTTTAAGTGTTCATACAATATGTCGCATGTTCAGAGCATGTCACAAACATAAGTTAATCCTTGCCAGAGTCTTACAAATTACTACAATGAAAAGTTATTGCTAAGCAGAAATGATACCATATTACAAGCTAATGATTTAGAAAGACCTCATTAAGAGCAACCTCTGACATTGATTCTAAATATCATTAGATATCCAAAGCTTCCAGAATCAAAGATTTTAAAAATTTAGTTCCAACTACTTTACAGACCATAAGAAGAGTTGCTATCAATGTCATCATTAGTACTCAGAATACACTGTTTTCCAAAGCGGTAAGTTATACTTAGAACGGAAAACTGTTATTCCATTGTCAGATCAATACCTGTATTCCTAGTTTAGAACCATTTTTTTCCTAGATTTTTAGGCAGCCACATTGATTTGTAGTGTCACACAAAACAGACAGTTTCTAAGGCAGAAGAAAAAAGCCCTAACAAAATGAGTTGAAACTAGTTTAAATAGTTGAAGCAATTCGGAAATATATTGAATTTTTTGCGCTTGGTGAGAACAACATATAAGATGGTTACAGAAAAAGTTGACCTGTGACTACCGTAACTCAGAAATACCTACATGAATTAGAGACAGCTCATGTAACTCTTTTTCAACTCTCTCTGACCAAGCTTCCACACTTCGAGTA
Source organism: Calonectris borealis (assembly GCF_964195595.1). NCBI lineage: Eukaryota > Metazoa > Chordata > Aves > Procellariiformes > Procellariidae > Calonectris > Calonectris borealis. The sequence continues at coordinate 61,448,351 of NC_134352.1, forward strand.
AAATCCAGATTCCTGAAGTTAACAGAATTAATGATTCTCTGAAGTACTTTTAATACTGCTGTACAGTTGTTCTTGTTCAAACCTATTGTAATGATCTCGGAAGAGTCATTGATGGCAATTCTTTTAAGCATAATTTTTCTGTATTTTAATGAGGTGTCCTAGTTCCAGCTGGGACAGGGTTAACTTTCTTCCCAGTAGCTTGGGGGGTGTGCTGTGTTCTGGGTTTGGTGTGAAAGGAGCGTTGATGGCCCATTGATGCTTTGGCTGTTGCTGGGTGGTGCTTGCACCACGAGGGGGGTTGCACCGGGAGGGGGGAGCACAGCCGGGGTGGTGGACCCAGCTGGCCAATGGGGTATTCTATACCATGTGACATCATGCTCAGTATAAAAACCAGGCGGGGAGGGGGGGGCTCACTCCCCGTTCGTGACGCGCGGTCGGTGGTCAGTGAGCAGTCGCGTTGTGCATTGCCTGCTTTGCGTATTCTGTTATTGTTGTTGTTCTCATTGGTATTGTTACTGTTCTACTTTGTTTTATCTCAACTATTAAACTGTTTTTATCTCAACGCAGGAGCTTTCCTACTTGTGCCCTCCTGATTCTCTCCCCCATCCCACCGGGGTGGTGGGGGGTGGGGGGTGGGGGTGTGAGCAAGCGGCTGCATGGGGTTTATTTGCTGGCTGGGGTTAAACCACGACATGAGGTTAAAATTATTTCAAACAGTAGTTGTTGAACTGACATTCAGTGTAATTTGACATGTTTATATTGTATTTTCTGATTAAAAAACATGAATTTGAGGGAAGAAACAAGAAGTACATGTCCAACAACTTACAGAAGAACTTTACTGGAACCACAACACAACAAAATGATCTCTCTTCTGTTTCATTAATTAGGGACCAATGTAAACCCCCACTGTGAACATCTTTTTACTGCACACAGAAAACCCTTTTTGTTCTACTAGGGAATAAACTAGTGCATGTCTCTGTGAAGACTTTAAAAGGTGGAAGCCTAAGCTAAATGAAATACTTGGAAAAAAACAGCATGATTTGAAAAGTGTAAAGTATTCTGTGGCCTAACTAGCTTCTAGTAGGTCTGTTTGTGTGTCCAGCACTCTGGGGTTAAAAATAAATAAATAAAGAGCTTCATTGTTTTCAATATGAAATGCAGGCAACCAAATATAGCTACCAGTATTTCTCACACAACAATGTTGAGCGCTAAGATCTGAGAATTTAAGCAGTTGCCAGTTACAACAACAACAACAAAAAAATCAGTTTCGACAATTCCTTCTACTCGTAGTGTAAACAGGAATTCCTGTCAGGGATACTCATGGGACAGAGCTTTCAGCAGCATTTAACCTTCGGTGGCCTTAGAATAAGGTATCTTATCTACACTATATTAGAGCATAGTTTGGACGTACAGTGGGATCAAATCTTAAGTATGTTAAATATCTTCTTTGTATCACAAGCTACTGTCCATATCAGTTTAATAGCAGCACAAGCGGGTTTTTTTTAGTCCTGAATATCAGCACCAAAGTAGCAAGGAAATTATAGAAGTAGACTGTCTTTCTGAAGAATAGAGAAAAGTGTGCACTTCCTTGCACCTGGGTTATAGTCTTTATTACACTTATTTTTTTTTATTTTCTGTAGTTGAGTTGAAGACATTCACGTTGTGCCAGTTTCATTATACAATAAATTCCCTGAGACAAGGAGTCTATCTAACATACATCCTGTAAAAACTCGTGTGTGATATCAGCGTTCAGACATAGTACACTAAGTTAAAAAAAGGAAAAAAAAAAAATTTCTTGTTTTGATAGCTTATCTGATACATAAATGAAAAAACCCGACATATGAAACAAGCTTCATCCCACTCATTTTGACTTCTCATTTTCACATTGCTAGAACATTACTGTTTCCATCTCCCTCGGAATTCACGTTCAAGTGATCCTTTCTGCTTCATTTCTTGACTGAGTTATCAAGAAAGTGTTGAAAAAGGGAAAAAGATGGTTTCTGGTTTGATTACGGAAGTTTGTTTCCTTTCTAGGTAGGCAGAACAGAGCTGATGTGTCAGTGGCAGTTTATACATAAGTGATACCATCTATAACTACTTCCGTACGGCCTGAAGTATTATCTAGGACTTCAAATGTCAACAATTTGTAAAAGAGCAAGTTACATTATAATGAAAGATAATAATGGAGTCTGTACTGATGAAATATTAAGCTAACCACTAAATAACAAAGGTGGGGGAAGGGAATAAATAAGAACCCACTGATTGCATGAGGTATAGATGTGGCAGAAAGAAAGGCATGAACAACCACGATAGGACTGTAACTGGAGTTCTAGTCGGCCTTACCTACAAGGGTATGCCTAGACAGCAGGAGACAAAATGGGTACCTGCTGTGTGTGTTTTCAGATACCTCTCCCATAAGATACAGCAGTAGATGTATACATTGATGCTAAAAGCTTGCATGGGTTCACAAAGCCACTGGAGAAGTTAAAGATGAAAAAATAATTGATAGCTTTTACACGAAAAGACATCACCTCTGTCTCAGGAATTTTCTTCATCCACAAACTGCTGAAGATTTGAAAGTTTTCACAAAATTTTTGGTGAAAGGCACAACAATGAGTCCCAATACTCTTTCCTAGTCACGTGCTACCAGACATTGCTGTAGCGAGGGGATGCTTGGCTAGATGGATCATTTGCCTGTGGAAGTACAGCCATTCTCATGTTCTCCCAAATTAACTATTCCTTACTAACTCCTCATGCTATTTTAGCAAAGTATCTTGAATATGGAACAAAATCCAAAGTCCATATGGAAACTCCCGGTAGTTTAAAACACACACTTAATATCCACTTAGGTAAGAGACAAATAGGATCATTCTTGCTTCGTGTTCTGCACTGGCTTCATATCCAATTCTAAATCCACTTCAAAACAGTATTTCCTGAATGATTTATCATCCATTTTTGCAACTGTTTCTCTCCATGACTCATCCTAATACCTATTCTCAGCAGACAGTCTCCAGAGCAAAGCTTTTGGAATCAAGGTACCTACAACTAGAGGCCCTGATTTATAACATTTCTTATCATGAAAGCTTCAGCCTTGCTACTTCAGCTGAAAATACAAGCCTCCCCCAAGAATGATACTTCAATTATCTCTTTCCTGGAGACAAACATCAAATATGATTTTCATTAAAAATAATAGTGAAGTAGTCTGGAAAATGTATTGAGCATGTTTTCCCTATCTGTAAGAATAATTTTTGTAATTACATCTATATAATTCAGACTTCATTAGTACCTACAACATATTATGTGCATTAGAAAAATCATAAAACAAACCAGCTCTTGTCTCTAAAGAAAGGATGAAAGGGAAGAGAATAAGGCTATAGTTAGAAATTACGGTACTTGGCACAAGCATTATCTAGCTAATTTATTCAGTTTTGTTTGTTTTCTTAAATGGAAGCATCACACATTTTTAAAGAGCTTTGTAGTTTGCTTGGTTTGGCTTGCTTTGATAGGTGTTCAGCTACCTTTATTTTCTCACAGTATTTTTACCACTCCCATCATTCTGTGTTATTTTAAGGAGGGTGGTACCGGGACACTTTTTTCCCATTCTGACGGAATTTTCTTTTACAAGCTGAAATTTGTGACAATGAAAGAGAACATTGGGGAGAGACATTCCTGCTGATACAAGAATGGACTAAAACAGAGTTTGTAGCAGGCATTACCACCACCAACAAAAAAATGCACAGAAGACATATGCAGGGTAAATGGCAAAATGACAGAATAAAGAAGAGAAACAGAAGCACCCTGGTGTCGTGGTTTAATCTGGCAGGCAGCCAAATACCACGCAGCCGCTCACTCACTCCCCTCCCCACCCCCAACGGGACAGGGAGAGAATCGGAAGAGTAGGAGTGAGAAAAACTTCTGGGTTGAGATAAAGACAGTTTAATAGAACAGAAAAGGGAAAATAATAATGATAATAATGATAAAATATACAAAATGAGTGATGCATAATGCAATTGCTCACCACCCACGCTGACCCATAACCAAGTAGCGATCGGTACTTCCTGGATCACGCCTACCCTTCATATACTGAGCATGACGTCACATGGTATGGAATATGCCATTAGCCAGCTGGGCTGGCTGTCCTGATTATGTTCCCTCCCACCTTGTGTACCTAGCTCAGTCAGTAGGCACGGGAGCTGTCCTTGGACTAGGAGGGCACTTAGCAACAACTGAAAACATCAGTGTGTTATCAACATTCTCCTCATACTAAATCCAAAACACAGCATTAGGAAGAAATTTAACCTTATCCCAGCCGAAACCAGGACAGTATCTACCCCTTATTCCATACGATTTACATTATGCTTAGGTCTCACATTTTTCGATACATTTCAATTAATCACCACTATCTTTCTTTTTATATATACATATATATATATATGCACATACAGATATCATTCCCTTAGTCTATGGACTATCCCTTTAAAATGTCCATTGAGTTCATTAAGTCCACGACTTTGGGCTCCATCTGTCATAACAGTCTTTCACGGCCGGAGAGATGGTGTGTGGTGTTGGGCTGTTGCGTCCTGAAGCCAGTTCTCATTTCGGTATTGCTGCGCTCATCCAGTTCTATCATCGTTGCACTTAGCTCGGTTTCATCGGAGTTAGTTCATTCTTCATTAATCATCTGGGTGATTTTCACTGCTATACCATTGATAGCAACCATGGAAATAATGATATACAATATCATATAACAATTGACATCATTGGCTATTTTCACCCAAAATCAAATCCCCTTGAGGTACACACTGGACCTTCCCATCTTTTCGCATCACCCACCAAGTGCACCCAGGTCCTTGAGCAAAAGCAATCCCACGGATAGGTTTTCCCTTGCCAGAGGCAGGAGTAACCCAGACTGTCTTCCCCAGCATATTTCTTATGTGCACGACAGGGACTTTATCTCCATCTACAGTACGTAAGAGTCTTGATTGGGCAGGGCCAGCTCGATTAACAGATCCCCTAGTGTTGACTAACCAGGTGGCTTTTGCTGAATGTGTATCCCAATGCTTGAATGTCCCACCACCCATTGCCCCCAGCGTAGTCTTTAGCAGTCCATTGTATCGTTCCATTTTCCCGGAGGCTGGTGCATGGTAGGGGATGTGATAGACCCACTCAATGCCATGCTCTTTGGCCCAGGTGTCTAGGAGGGTGTTTCGGAAATGAGTCCCGTTGTCTGACTCAATTCTTTCTGGGGTGCCATGTCGCCATAGGACTTGCTTTTCAAGGCCCAGGATGGTGTTCCGGGCGGTGGCATGGGGCACAGGGTATGTTTCCAGCCATCTGGTGGTTGCTATGGTGAGCACATAGCGCTTACTGTGGCGGGTTTGTGGGAGTGTGATATAATCAATCTGCCAGGCCTCCCCATATTTGTATTTCAACCATCATTCTCCATACCAAAGAGGCTTTACTCGCTTGGCTTGCTTGATTGCAGCACATGTTTCACATTCATGGATAACCTGTGCAATAGCGTCCATGGTCAAGTCCACCCCTCGATCACGAGCCCATCTATATGTTGCATCTCTTCCTTGATGGCCTGAGGCGTCATGGGCCCACCGAGCTATAAATAATTCACCCTTATGTTGCCAATCCAGATCCACCTGAGCCACTTCCATCTTAGCAGCCTGGTCCACCTGCTGGTTGTTTTGATGTTCTTCAGTGGCCCGACTCTTGGGTACGTGAGCATCTACGTGACGTACTTTTACAACCAGGTTCTCGACCCGGGCAGCAATATCTTGCCACAATGCGGCAGCCCAGATGGGTTTACCTCTGCGCTGCCAGTTGTTCTGCTTCCACTGCTGCAACCACCCCCACGGGGCATTTGCCACCATCCATGAGTCAGTATAGAGATAAAGCACTGGCCATTTTTCTCGTTCAGCAATGCCCAAGGCCAGCTGGATGGCTTCACCTCTGCAAACTGGCTCGATTCACCTTCTCCTTCAGCAGTTTCTGCAACTTGGCGTATAGGACTCCATACAGCAGCTTTCCACCTCCGATGCTTTCCCGCCAGGCGACAGGACCCATCCGTGAACAGGGCATATTGCTTCTCATTTTCTGGTAGTTTGTTATACAGTGGGGCCTCTTCAGCATGTGTTATCTCCTCCTCTGGGGATATTCCAAAATCTTTGCCTTCTGGCCAGTTCCAAGATTCCTGGGCGACTGGGGTTTCCTATTCGGGCCCGTTGTGTGATCAGTGCGACCCACTTACTCCACGTAGCATCAGTTGCATGATGTGTAGAGGGGACGCTCCCTTTGAACATCCAGCCCAGCACCGGCAGTCGGGGTGCCAGGAGGAGCTGTGCTTCAGTGCCAACCACTTCCGAAGCAGCTCGAACCCCTTCATATGCTGCCAATACCTCCTTCTCAGTTGGAGTGTAGCGGGCCTCGGATCCTCTCTATCCCCAATATGCTCTTGGGTAAATAAATTCATCATCTCTTATATAAATTTAACCCTATCCCAGCCAAAACCAGGACACCTGGCTACCTTAAAAGGTAGTTTCATTCAAAGTCGTGCACCCTTGAATTAACATCAGCCTTGTTGACTACGGAGAAATCTGTATAATGCAGTAATTGTACCATAAACACCAATGATATACCGCATTGATTTGGGAAGAGGTGTCATTCCTGCTACAGAAGAGAAAGCGAAAATCCTAAGGAGCAAAGGAAGCACATTGACAGTTGTAAGCATTGGGGAGGGAACCTGAAAAGGTTGTATCTGAGGGAACCACATAGTCACAGACAGAACAGTTTCTTAAGGGCAATAAATATTTCTGAGGGTCAGGAATTAGTCAAAATAGACCCTAGGTACAAAAGCCAGGCTCATCTCTAGTATTACCATTCTCTGCCAATTTACACGACTCATGTGAGTAGCACAATTCTCTTTTAATTTTGTGTTGTCCTTTAGTATCCAAGGAGTAGAAATCTGATAGGATTTGAACGTATCTTAAAAAAAAAAAATTGCTACACTGAATAACTTCATTGGAACTGATACTAACAAAATTAGTAGGCCTAACCACCACCACCCCAAAACCAAGGCAGTGCTTCCAAACCCAAAACACCACCACATTTTATGTTAGTTTCTCCTTATGAATGTACCTGTGGGACATGCATCCTGATAAAATAGATTGATATAAAGCTCTCCAGATGAAATAACTTTTGTCTTCAAAATCGTCATGCACAGAACCCTAACCCCTTGAACACTTCTAAAGTACTGGCAAAGCTGATCCTTAGTAAATACCATGCATTGCTATAGCAAAAATAAAATTTTGAAGTGAGAACTTCTGTCTTCTGTTTTGATTAAAATATCTGCAAAAAAAAAAAATATTTTTCTTCTAACTCTAGGAATTACCCAAATATGCTTTCAAGAAAAAAATCATTTCTTATAGGACTATTTCTACATTCTTTCACTCTCATACACCTACTTACATCTAATCACTTTCTCACCCATCTTAAGGTCCATAAATGCAGTTCACATTAAGATACTTTAATGGAGTCATTTGAAACAACAAAAATCCATAGTACCTCCCTCCCAAAAGGTTTTGGGTGAAAATAGTTCACATTTCCCACATAGAAGATCAGAGAATATAATCTGTTTTCAAAAAATCTTTGTACAATAGCGGGTGACTGTCTTTCAAGCTGCTGTGGGTTTTTTGTTAAAGGTAATGAAGAGGAATTTAGTTTAATAAAAATCTTTCAACATAAGCAAAATAAAAGCAAGGTAAAGTTTGTGCATCTTGAATATACCTTTAAAAAAAAGGCCAATGTTTTCTTCTCACAAACATCTGCTTTTGTAATTAATATTCATTGTCATATACACAAGAAAGAGTTTAATTTGTGAAATCTCTAATTTGTAAACTGTCAAAGATGTTTTTTGCAGGAGTTCTTAAACGAACCAATAAACAAAACTAAACAGCGAGGCCCTTCTGTTTCTCCCAAACACTTCTCTGAAGAGTAGCCAGCTGCCAAACATTTTGACTAGGGCAGCGTATATATGCAGTGATGTGGGATGCATGTAACTAGTAAACAGTTTAATGACTAAAACCTCTATGAAGAGCAATTGGACAACAAAAAACAGCAATAAAACAATTCTGAGAGCAGTAACTAATGAAGCATGTATGGATTCAAGTCTTCAGATGGACTCACTTTTTTATTGAATTACCCCAGAACTGAAGTAACAGTTTGCTTCATACTGCGAAGATAACCCACATCGGCAATAGATACTCACAACTTCGGGAAAAGCTTCATTTGGGATTTATACCTCATTAGACAATAGAAAGCCAAAAAAGGCAAAAGTGTTGACTCAGGAATGAACCCTGATAAATGTCCTTCCCAGGATCATAAATATGTATCACCCATGCGCATTCCTTGCTAAGACAATTCCACAGACTGAACTCAGGGGCAATATTAATAGCATTAATAGATTTGTCAAAACTTCACGCGTCAGAGCTCACGCCTCTGACAAATTCAGTTTAAATTGGTCAACGGGCTCAAAAGTTATTGTTGGGAGAAGAAATTAAATGGAAACAAGTCCTGTAATACTGTATAAAGCCAGTTTTCTAAGAAAGTAAGCTTAATCTCCCCCAGTTGTACACACAAAAATCATTACTGCCTATGTAGTGGAATGAAAAACTTATTTTAAAAGCTATAAAGAGACCTTTGTGTTTTATTTTTTGAATGGTGGGAAAAACACTATGAGAAGCGTTTCCAAAGAACACTTAAGTACAGTATGACCAACACACTAACTTTCTTCACCATTTGGACAAGTGGCCCAAGCGACTTCCTTTCTGCGACTTCTACTACCTGCACACACTATCTTAGCAAGTTCTGCTCATGATATAGCCTCACATTAATGCTCTAGAATGGAGGTGCTATTTTCTCTGCAAATAGGCCAGAAACTGGACTTCACTTTAAAGATTTCCCTCACCGCTTTTTCACTAGCTCTTACGTAGGACTTAAGTGGGTAAATTAAAAATCATAAATAATAGAGAAAATAATTTTGCAATTTTTGTATATTATTCAAAAGCTTGTTGTGTAGCTACTTATTTTCTTCTAATAGACTAGATCTTGTTTCAATTATACTACAGCAAAGTAAGTTTTTTTTTAAACAGAGCATCCTTTTTTCACCTCCCTTGTGACCACTCAGGTTGCTGCATTCTTACGACCACAGCTGAGCTACACCCCGCAGTCCTGTTGACGTGCCTGGCAAATTGTTCTGGACAAGCTCCTCGGAGAGGGCTTCCTGGAATTTCTCCACAGATTCACCCAGGACTGTAGTTGGTGTTATTATTAAGCAGTTTTAATTCCAGTATTTCTTTTCAGTCTTTGAGTTTTCCTAGTCCAAATAAGGAGCTACTCATAAGTCTCCTTACAAAAAAAAAGAAAAAGAAAAAGAAAGATCACCCTTGCTGACTACGTTTAGTGTGCAAATTGGTTTAGACAGTAAGAATATCTCATAAAAATATGCAGAGTTTACATAAACTGTCCTTAACTTCTATTTATTCTAAACCTTCCATTCTCGTTCTCCAGAGAGTTTAAGTTTGTGATACGTATTATACAACCTCAGTTACAACAGCAGAACTGTAATCCTAAATATGTGTCCTAGTAATCCTAATTATCACGGTAAGTTTAACAATTGTTTTTAGCATTTGTAGAACAAGGAGTGATCCAAGAATACAGAAAATATTTACAACAATAACTCTGGAAAATACAGCCGTAATTAATTATTTCCTATAAGAAAAATAACAGTCTTAACAGAAAATTAAAAAAAACTCTTTCAGCACAGCAATCCAATAGCACAAGCATTTCTGGACTGTTTTGCATTGTACGTCTCACAGCAAATTCAGCACAAATAAATTTCAGCAATAAGTAACAAAAGACTAAAACTGCTTGATATCACAAAAAAAATCAACATGCAAAATATTTTATGATAATGAGGTTAATAAATTTAAATACATAACTTCTCTTAGATACCTAGGTTCATTTTTAAAAATAGCCACCCAAAAGTTTAACAGATCTACATGTATATAACTCATATATCCACAGAGCAAGAAATAACCAACCAACATTTAAAGGAAGTATACAATTAGGAATCAGTCAATTGAAAAAAAAAGAGAAAAATCAAGTGCTGTGTGCCAAGAAAGTCTTTTGACTATGCAACCACTTTTTTATCCTATTCAGAACACAGCACCAAAAAAGCATTTGAAGTAATACATCTGCAAGAGCAAAGAAAGAAGAAAACGTAACGTGAATCATCTAGGAGCATATAAATACAATTAGATATCACAACTCAATTCACTAATCATTTGTCATGTACTGGTGCTTAATAACTTTAACCAACCATTGGAGTCTGTAAAGATGTAGTCTAACATCTCTGGCTCCTGGCTACAAACACCTAGATCTCCTTCTTTCCTGAAAACAGTTACAAAATACTTGCCAAATACTCTTACTGTATGTTCAGCACTTTTCAAATCCAACATTGGCATGCGCCAGATTTTTTTCTGTTTTTCACCTGTGCTTAAGCTCCTACTTTTTTGAATTGATGAATTTTTCCGAAGCTGCAAGAGAAAACTCCCATACCCTGTAATTTCTCCTCATGGGCCCCTGCAGTAAGCTGATCTAGCGCACATCTGTCTGATACATAAACCATGCCAAGCTCTGTTTGAAAGACTTGTCTAAAGCCACACGGTGTTTTAAAAGTGAGTACAGACCAGAAAAAAAAAAAACTGTTGTATTTTATAATGCAGATTTGCGCATTTCAATATGTTATCAAATTAAAGCATCTTCAAAATAATGAGGAAAAGGAACCTTTTAAGATCCTGCTACTCCTGAAACTAAAGGCTGCCAACATACTAAAGCCATCAACTGCATGTAATCTAGCACAAAATATGTGCACAAAATGTTTGAAAGGGAAATACGGTCAATAATAATTCCTCGTACTTGTTGCAGTTTCTTGCTTCTGATTAATAGATTAATTCCTTTGTGAAGATGAGAAGTAAGGTAGTTTCCCTTTGCTAAGAGGAACAACGGAATCCCTCCCATATGTTCCCTCCTTCCCTTTAAAATAAATAAGCGTTGTAAATGTAACTCAGAAGAATGTTTCATTTCCAAGTGCATCCCCCCTCTCTCCCTATCAGCCAGAAGAGATATGTCCATATGGTAGACAGACACTGAATAAAAGGAGGACTGGATAGGACTGACAAATGATCACAAGTATGCTGGGAAGCACTGAATTTCAAGCATTACATTTTCTAAGTGCAGAGACTGTCCAATAGCTGGCAACATGTAGGTGTTTTTATTCAGTAAAAGCATTTGGAAGTTTATTTTGAATACATTCGGGTTTCTTCCTCTGCTTCTGGAAGCAGCGTGACTCTCTTAGTACAAACCTAGTGCTGTAATCCAAACGTTATGGATCTAATTAGGAGGCATATTTATAGCAGCTTTTGGAAAAAAAAAAGCAGGAAGTCAGGCCACTGTTACCGTGCTTATGGACACCCTGTGTAAGCAGCAATCAGCCAAAACTAACGCATCCATACTTTCAGATGTATGGAAAATATCTGACCTCAGGCTTGCTGGTTTTGTACGTTAGGCTGCAGCTGTAAGGTAAGAAGAGGATCCAATTCCAACACGTGAGGACAGGAGCTGGCAGAAAACTAATTTTACATCTATTGCTGATCAGAGTCATGTACAAGAAAAGATGTCCCTGACTTCAGACGCAGCAGAAGTTTAAGGTGTGCATGGCCTGCAGGGAAGGCTGCCAGCCTTAGGGGACCATTATTTCACCTTTCTCCAGTTTCGTCTCTTGAGGGTGAGGGAAGAAATGACTACTTTGACCCAACACCTTTTTTTTTTTCTTTAAAAAGAAAAAAAAAAACAAAACCCAACACTCCCAGGCATATGAACTGCCAAAACTTAGAATTACATGCAAACAGTAGAGGCAAATTATTTAATATATAGGCATTAAAGCCTCAGGGTTGTGCCCAGAACCCATATTTTCCATCCTAATATCCTGTACCCCCTCTTCCTCGGTGTTTACTTGAGGGGGGACTGCTCCGGTTGCTTTCTGTCACTTCTCTGGCACACTATAAACAGAGCAATCTGGAGCTAATTTAAGCAGTTTAGCACATCAGGATACAGCTGGGAAAGGTTTTGGGAGAAAAGCTGGGGAGGAAGAAGAGGGCTCTGTGCGGTCCAGCCGAGCCTGCGCACAGGAAGGCCATGCAGATGGGCACCTTCCAACAACACCGCCTGCAGCCAGGGAAAACTGCCCTGTGTCGAAACACTCCAACCAGGCCAGGAACAGCAGAAACCTCAATGCAGGGAATTAAGAAGTCTGCTCCTAGCAGCAGGAGCGGCAGGGCCGCCACCCAGTGTCAGGAACATTTCAGGTGATCCTTGCTCATCCAGCAGTAGCCCAACTCCTCCTGTGTGTCTATGACTTTTATATTTCATCCACTATGAGCGAAATGTCTTTTTTTCTTAATATTAAGTGTAGGCACATGCATTGGATTTACACAGTGCAAACTATGACTTGATTCCGGCAATTGGACAGATTTACATCTGGTTTTCACATCACTTTTGCTTGAGAGGAGTGACTCTAGTTTTTAATCACTTGGGGCCCTAGCTATACCCAGAATATATTGGCTCAATTCACGAGCAGAAAGAAACACATGTCTACTGGCATAAAGACACAAAAATGAAACAAAACTCTTTAGTTATTACTTACTACACCGGACATTTGAAAACAGGGCAGCACGCACCTTAGTAAGAAGTATCTGTCCCTACGCTAACTCTCACACCAAGCACATAAACCACAAAACTGAAATTCCACCCAACAATTCTCTAAACCAAATACATCAATAAAAGAGTAAAGAAAATAATACTTTTTGTAACAGTAGTCTTAAACTTATGGGGGAATGGGGGAGAAGGTTAGTAACTTTGTGATCTGTTGTAACTATTCCATCTCCTGTAGGCTGTTTCATTCTCCTAGAATGACAATGAAATGAAACACGTAAGTTTATTCAGCATGTATGGACAAGGTGGAAAATGCATCAGTCTTGTATAGGTACATTCAGCAATGTCCAAGCCTCTCCCAACAGCTACCTCAGCTTTTGCTAAATGCAATCAAGCTTACAGGGGAGGAAAGGGATTATTTGACAAGGTAACATAGAAACACAAGTAATGAAGAGAAATGGATGTTTACATAAACAATCTTCTTTCCTTTTAATGATCTAAGTGGCATTTTTAACCAGTTTTCATAAATCTGTTTTTCAGCAATGGATTATGTTTTCAGGATGGGGAAATGGCATCTTGCTGAATGAATATTTCAGGGTAATTTTTTACTTGTTATTTATTTCTTTAACATCTTTGCTGGGTGACAGGTAATAATGCCTGAATAACACATTGCTGAACCTAAGAAAAAGGATGTTAAGCTGGCTAAAAATGAACCTATTTTCTCCAAATAAACAGAAAAAACCCTAGCGTTTACAGCGTGCCTAAAATTCTCCTCCTCCTTCTTAATTTTGCCACATCAATGCTACATCCAAGTGAGTGACAAGAAGGAGCAATTAAACTCAAAATTTTTAATTTAATAACGATTATTTTATTCCAACTTTGTGATTTATTTTTTTCCCAGCTACATGCCAAAACATACCCTCTTCTAATTGCTCCCATGTTGGAATCTCTGCAATACGCCTGCAAGACACCATGGTAGTTCACTAAGGTCACCAGCAATTTCCTCTTGGCAAGATGCAACCTTTCTCCAGCATCATCATCCTTGAACTTTCTGCCACTTTTGATCATATTTCCTGAATCCTGAAGTTGTGAAATCTCTCCTCTTGGCAACTATCTAGCTTTACAGACCACATTCAGTCCTCAAATATACACATATAACTCCCAGTAGTTTCGAAAGGGAGCTGTTCATATGCACAATGAAAACAACTGTAGACTTCAAAGGAATAGTCAAATTGCATATTTTGCTCCTGGTGGGCATTTTGGTTCTGATGTTTTTGTGCCTAATGATCATTCCTTAGAAAGTTTATCCTGGAAACTCTATCCTTTACAGGTTACCGGATTTCCTGATACTGGGAAAGAGGCAGAAAAAGCCATAATGCACTAACAGATTCCTCTGCCCAAAGACAGTATTTCACTATAAACTGAGCTTTAGCCCTGGATGGCCAAGTGTTTCCCAGTACACCCATGTTTCAGAAATAAATTAATCCGTTCATTTTCAGAAGACGTCTTGCCCTCTTTTCTCTGCAAATTCCTTATCTAATGTAGTGATATTAAAGCCATAAAGAGCATCCACTTTATGGTTCAACCTGTGCTGCAAAAGGAAACTGTCCTCTACTGCTTGTCATCCCTGATGCCAACAACAGTCAGAATTTATCATCTCTTTCATGTTATTGACCAAACCACTCACATGATCCTTCCTCAGCCAGCTCAGTCCAAACTTGCGTTAGCAAAGATCTGCTGTTTCAGTCAAATGGGCAGGGTCACTGTAAACAAGGGTGAGGCAAGAGGGGATGGTGGCACCCTGTGTGGTGAGCTCCCCCAATCTCCACAATTACAGTTGCAGTTTTATCTTTTCTGCTCTCCTGAGTAACCACTACCTGACCCGTATATGTGAGTCCAGAAGTCCCGTCCTCCCCCTACTCCCACTTTAGCAAAGGAGTTACTAATTCTTCAAAAATCCAACTTCAAGTCTCTCTCAGGATTACGGAATAAGTGACCCATTAAATTACTCAAGGTCTTCAGGTCCATGTTTTCCCAAAGACTCTCTCCTCACTTGCCTTAGGCTGCAGCAAGATGTGCTCTTTTGGCTCTGACTAAACTAATTTAAAGAGTTAAGCTAATTAAAAGTTCTCAGATCACACAAGAGGTCAACAGTCCCTAAAAAAGGCTGGTATAATTGCATGTGTGCTTACTCTTAACACAGTTCTGTCAAAATTATCTGGATTAATAAACTAAAACCACCGTAACTATTAAAAATGCTCAAGCTACCCAAGGTCACTTGAAGAGAATCACAGGAAGCCACATGCAGTCCCTGAACGCAGCTGAGAGACCTCAGGGGCAATCGCCTGTGAAGGGAGGCACCTGTGGGCAGAAAAAGCCCTGAACCTTAGTCCCACTCATCACCATCACTGTCTACACAGCTATTCTTCCTCCTAAGGCATGCATTTTTCCTTTTAATTTTTTTGCATTTGCATTCTTTCTGCTACCTTTGACTTTCCAATGAACTGTAACTGTTGGCCAGCAGCAGTTTATATCTCCTAGTCAATGTGAACCATTTGTGGTCAGTAAAATGTAAGTATTAAACTGTTTTAAACAAAGGCGTTGCTTTTTCAATCCATTGAAATCACTGGAATACAGCTTGATGGCAGTGTAATGTGTGATAGATTCAAGTAGGCAGATACAAATTCATATCATTTGCAGTCACAACTGCAACTACGTAAAACTTTCATGAGAAAAGGAATGGGAGCCTTTTTTTTTTTTACCTCCATGAGAACAGTAATGGAAGAATACTATTGAAAAAATTTGGACTTGACAGAAAAGCATGCATAGGATGTCATTCTTAAGATCCACTTGTTACAAATGCTTATTTGATTGCAAAATGTGTTAAAATGCTGTAGTGCAAACAGAAAGCAGACTTAAAGAGATGTAACTATTAAAACTGTCATTAAATTTTGCATATCAGACATCAACATATTCTAACTATTTCATTGTTAATTTGATAAAATACCTTCTTGCAAGATATCAGAAGCAGTGCAGTGCTGCAATACATGCAGTTCTCTGCAGTGATCAGTAATAATCTTTTGCATAGCCTAAACATGTAGATCGTATATAACACAAGAAGTTAACAATGAAAAACATGCACTACAGTTGCTGCATTATTTGTTTTGATATGTTGTTGGTTAAAGCCATTTACTCTAAAATATAAGTGAAATTACTGCTGCAGACTTCTGGTTCTTCCCAACCAAGTTCAAGCAACTCTGGAATCCTAATACAGAATTCAGGGTCAGCTCACTTCAATGTACACAAAGCTCTGGCTATATTTTAACTTGAAAAAATGCAATTAGAGGTCAAACCTAAAAGCAGGCACAGGCAGCATTCCACACAGCAGCAGTGCTCAAAGTTCAGATAAAAAGTGGGGCTGTTTCTTCTTGCTTACAGAGAAATGTAAAGATAGATGCTGTATAGTAAGAGACAGATATTCCAGTCATAGGAGGCACATTAAGGTATCCAGAGACACAGAGATTTGCAAAGGGCATAAAGACATTTAGTAGGAACGTATAGAGAAAGCAGAGAAAAGATTAAGACTGAGCTGTAAGGAACTGAAAAATACAAACAAGGATCCTTACAAAAGGAGGGGAAATTAGCTTGTTAGTTCCAGCGTTAGTGCAAAGAGCTAAAAAACCCACAACAGACACTGCAGTAAGAGCTCTCCAAGCCAGTTTCACATCAGACGTTTAAATGATCTGATACACTCACAGGCCAAATCTTAACATCCACAACTAATGTATACAGTTACTTTAAAACTCACCCTGTTCAACTTCACGAGCTCTGAAGACGGACACTTTCCATCTTTTTGCCTCAGCTATTTTACAGATTTCTTTCCAATACTAAAACCTTCCATTATAGTTCCCAACCTTGTTTCACCAAAAAAATCCTTCTTTTCTGCATGCACAGGAGATGGGCAACACTAGGCCCATCTAAGTTAAATCTCTTCTGAATCTTAGAGAAACAGATGATCAAGAAAATCTACAGGCAAGAGCACAAAACTATGATACAAAACTTTCCTTCCACGTTTAAAGTCAACCAAATCTTAACTGATACAAAATCTTACTATAAATCAATTGTAATCTGGAATAACTAACATGCATTTATGGATTTTAGTGTTTGGGTTTTTTTAACTAAAAAATCTGTAAAATTTATGGCTTCCTTGGCATTCAGCACATCTATATTCTGACACTCTAAGTAAATTCTGCTGGTTTTACTCTCCCGTGAATTAAGACAGAGAGGGAAAATCTTACTCCTTTAACGCATGCTAAAGTGAAATCCTCCATAAATAGACCTATTATATTCTATGCGTAAGAATAACATGGAATAATAGAAAATGAGAGAGAGAAAAGAATACGAAGGACAGTTCTGCATAGCTTTTATTTGGAAGTTCTCCATTTCTTCTGTAGAGTTGAGCCTTTACTCACATGTTTATTTGGAGTATATTTTAATCTGGAATATTCATAAATATACAAAACAGATGTACTAACCAAACCATAGCTTATATGAACACATAGGTATGAAAAAAAATGAAAAAGAAGAGAAGGAAAACAGATCGAGAAAATCTCAGCAGGGATTCAAGTAATCTTTTCCAGATACTACTTATTTGACTAAGGACATCTTACAAACCTGCAGCTTCTTCAGAATTCTTAACCCAGAAATTTTTCACAACGAGAGTGGTGAAACACTGGAAGAGGTTGCCCAGAGAGGTGGTAGGTGCCCCATCCCTGGAAACATTCAAGGTCAGGTTTGACGGGGCTCTGAGCAACCTGACCTAGTTGAAGATGTTCCTCCTCACAGCAGGGGGCTTGGACTAGATGACCTTAAAGGTCCCTTCCAACCCAAACCATTCCATGATTCAATAAAATCAAGCTATTGTAAGAAAACATAATAGAATCATAGGATCATAGAATTGTTTAGGTTGGAAAAGACCTTTAAGATCATCAAGTCCAACTGTTAACCTAACACTGCCAAGCCCACCACTAAACCATGTCCCTAAGCACCTCATCTACACGTCTTTTAAATATTTCCAGGGATGGTGATCCCACCACTTCCCTGGGCAGCCTGTTCCAAAGCTTGACAACCCTTTTGGTGAAGAAATTTTTCCTAATATTCAATCTAAACCTCCCCTGGCACAACTTGAGGCCATTTCATCTCGTCCTATCGATTTGTTACTTGGGAGAAGAGACCAACACCCACCTCGCTACAACCTCCTTTCAGGTAGTTGTAGAGCGCAATGAGGTCTCCCTTCAGCCTCCTCTTCTCCAGACTAAACAGTCCCAGTTCCCTCAGCCGCTCCTCATAAGACTTGTGCTCCAGACCCTTCACCAGCTTTGCTGCCCTTCTCTGGACACGCTCCAGCCCCCTTCTTGTAGTGAGGGGCCCAAAACTGAACACAGTATTCCAGATGCGACCTCACCAGTGCCGAGTACAGGGGCACAATCACCTCCCTAGTCCTGCTGGCCACACTATCTGATACAGGCCAGGATGCCATTGGCCTTCTTGGCCACCTGGGCACACTGCCGGCTCATGTTCAGCCGGCTGTCAGCCAGCACCCCCAGGTCCTTTTCCTCTGGGCAGCTTTCCAGCCACTCTTCTCCAAGCCTGTAGCGTTGCTTGGGGTTGTTGTGACCCAAGTGGAGGACCCGGCACTTGGCCTTGTTGAACCTCATACAGTTGGCCTCAGCCCATCGATCCAGCCTGTCCAGGTCCCTCTGCAGAGCCTTCCTACCCTCCAGCAGATCAACACTCCTGCCCAGCTTGGTGTCATCTGCAAAGTTACTGAGGGAGCACTCGACCCCCTCATCCAGATCATTGATAAAGATATTAAACAGAACTGGCCCAAAACTGAGCCCTGGGGAACACCCCTTGTGACCGGCCGCCAACTGGATTTAACTCCATTCACCACAACTCTTGGGGCCCGGCCATCCTGCCAGTTTTTTACCCAGCCAAGAGTCCGCCCGTCCAAGCCATGAGCAGCCAGTTTCTCCAGCGGAATGCTGTGGGAAACGGTGTCAAAGGCTTTACTGAAGTCCAGGTAGACCACATCCACAGCCTTTCCCTCATCCACTAAGCAGGTCACCTTGTCGTAGAGGTCAGGTTAGTCAAGCAGGACCTGCCTTTCATAAACCCATGCTGACTGGGCCTGATCACCTGGTTGTCCTGTATGTGCTGCGTGATGGCACTCAAGATGATCTGCTCCATAACCTCCCCCAGCACCGAGGTCAGACTGACAGACCTGTAGTTCCCTGGATCCTCCTTCCAGCCCTTCTTGTAAATGGACGTCACATTTGCTAACTTCCAGTCAGCTGGGACCTCCCCAGTTAGCCAGGACTGCTGATAAATAATCGGAAGTGGCTTGGGAGCACTTCCACCAGCTCCCTCAGTTCCTTGGGTGGATCCCATCTGGCCCCATAGACTTGTGTGTGACTAAGTGGTGTAGCAGGTTGCTAACCATTTCCCCTTGGACTACGGGGGCTTTACTCTGCTCCCTGTCCCTGTCTTCCAGCTGAGGGGGTTGGGTGCCCCAAGAACAACTGGTCTTACTATTAAAGACTGAGACAAAGAAGACATTAAGTACCTCAGCCTTTTCCTCATCCTTTGTCACTATGTTTCCCCCCGCATGCAGTAAAGGATGGAGATTCTCCTTAGCCCTCCTTTTGTTGATAATGTATTTACAGAAACATTTTTATTGTCTTTTATGGCAGTAGCCAGGTTAAGTTCTAGTTGGGTTTTGGCCCTTCTAATTTTTTCCTTGCATAACCTCATGGCATCTCTGTAGTCCTCTTGAGTTGCCTGCCCCTTCTTCCAAAGGTCATAAACTCTCCTTTTTTCCTGGGTTCCAGCCAGATAATAGCAGATATTAAAAAATAGTAGTGCTCTACATGACAGATTTAGTATATATCCGCTCTGCTGAGTGATGCCTAGTGATACTAAAAGCAGTTTTCCTCCTTCCTTGCATATTCAAAGTTCAAAAGTTGGCTATAGAAGACATTTAGGTTCTAAAAGAATAGCGTCAATATACAAAAGAGATGATGTAGCTATCTCCTTTGCTAATGTTGGTTAAGAAACTAGTTGATCAGTAAATGGCATATATTTGGCTGTATCTTAATATTTAGCACCTTTAAAAGCATTTGGTAATTTAATAGTATCAACATATATGTAAATTCATGGCAGTAGTCTGAAACAACATACAGGACAAGGAAGAAATATTGGAAGTTGTGTAAGGAAGAGTTGTGAGGAAAAACAGAGAAAGCTTATTTACTCAAAGGTTTCCTACACTTTTTTGAAATCACCTGCTGTATTACATTAGAAGACAGTCTCCCACAGAAAAACGCTTCACCATTTGAATACCTTAAATGGGCAATCAGGGCAACGGACAGAAACCCATACCCACTGGGTCCCAGTAAAATAAGGAAGGAGCAAATTCTTTCCCTCTCCTCAAATTTCTGATATATTTCCACTGTGCAACACCTGAGCTCAGAACGATGAAAGCTTAAAAAGAAACTCAAACTCAGATGGTTTTGGGCCTTTTTTCCCCCTTTTCTTGTTGTGCTACTGCATTAGGAGATTTTACGGGTTGCAAACAGCAACAACAGAAACACACTTCCAATCCTGAATCTCACCACACCTAAAGTGATCCTACCACTGTGCCACTGTCAGCCAGGCAGCACAATCCCTTAACAGAGGATGAATTACAGGGGATGACAGATTGAGGACAGGTTTTCAAGCACCTTTGTCTCACTAAAACAGTATGAACCACTAAACTAGATGACGAAAGATGTTGCTTCTTTCTCTCCTTTGTGTAATTCTGGCTTTGTTTTCCAATACTGAGTTTTTTATTTTTCTCTCTGATATTGTAATATTGCATTTTAAAAATCAAATGCAATTCAACCTTGAATACTAGGGACCATGCAGGTTCCTTTAATCCACAACAACTAAACAATAATGGGCGTAATGAGTGTAGAAAAAGATGGCAGAAATTAGATGGCATATCCAATTCATCCACAATTTAATTCTGTGAACATTTGTTATATGTTATATATCTAGTGCTCCTTTGAAGGGCTGGGGCTTTATGAGCAATAATGCTTTATACTTAATCAGAACCATATGGAGGTAAGTGTGAGGGTCCATCCAACTGAAGCAGAACTGGAAAGTATATTAAAAGTTAACTGTGGAATTATTTCATATGTAACTTACAGAGTTTAAGAAGCCAATTTAACAACGTTAGTGTCTCAGTATTGTTAAAAACAGCGCATGTGAATGAAGTGACTCATGCTACCTACAACATTTCTACAAAGCAGATTTCTGAAGTTTGCAACTAAAAATAAATGAGTAACATGCAACATGCAAACAACCTCAGACCAAGATAAACAAAAGATAGAAGATGAGACAAAACACATATCCCTATACCTTTCTTGCTGTTGCCTATTTCTGACGGGAAGACTACAGAAAAGCCAAACCCTAGCAGTTTTATTTACATGAAGTGCCAACATCTCTTTTCCATAATGCAAAACTGGGCTTTGTATGATTTTGTTATAAATACTATTGAAATTATGGAGGTAGTCAATAGTTCATAGTAATAAAAAGCAAAGAAGGGGAACTACAAGCAACACTGATAGAATAGTTTAAAACCCCCACAGTGGACATGATACTACTATGTACCATTTAATATGTACTTATTTAAAAATGAAGTGACAGATATAAGCAGGAGACATACATAACTCTCATACACAAAAGTTTGGATGTAACATTACAATCAGTTGCCAACATCAACAAAACAAGCAGGCAGTCAGCTGCTGCTTTTTTTTTTTAAATGTTTTTTAATTTTCTGTGTGAGTTTCATATATATTAAAGGGAATTAAATAGCACTTACTAGTGCCAGACACAATACAAGCAAGCACCAGACAGCTTCAATGCACAGCTCTGTAAATGCATCTCATTTTTGACCTCCAACATTCTTGCTGAAAGTCTAGGTCATAGAACAGGACTTCAGAGCCCTTCCTTTGTGTGATTTAAGCTCATGGTTGTGACTCACAGTTAAACAGAGAGGCTGTCGATAATAGCGGTAAAGGATCACATTTGGGGAAAATTTCTCCCCTCTGATCTTCACAGCATGAATAATGCTTATTCTGTACATGTTCCAAGCGCAGAACTCCCATTGAGGTTTTATTAAAAAAAAAAAAAAGTACAGCTTACACAGCAGAGATCTACACTGTGGATAAGAAACTCGCAGCATGAATTAAGAGAATAACTTTGCCCTTAATTTGAACTCAAGTTCTTCCCTGGTTCCCCATATTGCATCTGAAAGATCCATTTGTTGCTGCGTTTTTCAATCATGCTGCAAGTGTGACAGAAATGCAAGCACACTCCCTCTGATGGGTAACACGAAACATGTATTTCCAATGAAATGAACCAAAATCATTTGGTCAAGATCAGTTGATGAAAAAACATCTGTTGTATACTTCAGTCTGATGCTGTACACTCTCAGTGGAAAGAGTAACCTTGAAGGTCCAATATAAGCAGCAGAAAAGCCACTCAAAAAAGTGTCTTCAGAGTGCTGACGCATTGTTATATTTTCAGTGCTTAACACAGGGTTTTTTGTGTGTGTAATGGAAGAACTACTGAAAGCCTTTCCATTAGAGGGACAATAGAAACAGAAAACTACACCTTCTACTATAAAATTCTGCTAATGTAATTCTTTTTATGCTTTAAATACACCCATAGGGCTTTTATGTTCCATCAAGGGAACATAGTACCTCTCCCGCATCTGAGCACCATTTGCTGAGCAACTTTACCGAGCACTTACAGAGCAACTTTTACTGAGTTGTGCTCAGCTAAATCAACCTCTACGTTTTTTTGTAACTCACCAGAACTGTCTGTTTATTCTTCTGACTTTTCTAAAGTGGCGGGGGGGGAGGGAGGGGGGAAGGAGAATTGATCTCATGGAAAAAAAATGCATTTGATGTACACAAGATTCCAATAGTCACAAATTTATCCCTATGAAAGCTGTGTGAACAATGTCGTTTTTCATCTTGTTGAATTCTTTTTCTTTTTTTTTTTCCTCCCACTACAGCTTTCATGACAAGAGCAATCCTAGGGCAGACAGTGTCAGGCGACTGCTTTCATTGTAAGCAGTCTCAGCAATTAAACAGGTCTCAGTAGTTACAGACCCTGCTGTGTCAGGTCTACACTAGCATTCACCATCACTAAACACAAGAGAAACACAGAGGGCAATTTTAACCTAAAACCAACTGGAATAACCTGACAAATTGTTCATATGTCTGTAGTAAGCAAGTTAAATGAGACATAGCTGAGAAAACTTTGGACTTGTCCCAGTGACAGAGCACTGAACCTGACCACTGATTTGGGTGTAGATGATTCTGACTCAAAGAATAATGGCTTCTTAAACACTATTATGGAGAACAAGCTAGTATAGTTTAATCACAGTCTTATCATAGTTTAAGACAACCTTTTGAGAGCTGTGGGAAACTCTTAAATGTTGTTAACATACAAAATGAGTTGTTTTCAGCATTCCCCTCAGTCTGAGAAAAAATTTGCTAGGATAACTATTAGGATGCTTAAGTCAAAGCTTTATACAAAAATGGCCAGCTTGCGACCCTGGGCAAAATTAACTTCTGGGTTTCATTTACAAGTGAACTTCACTTTAAGCACTGGCATTTGTTAAAAACAGGAAGAAAAATTCAAGATTCCACTTATGTTGGAATTTTTAAACACAAAGGGAAAAAAGAAGCAAGTGTCTCTGGCACAAGGTCACCCTCTGTTCAGGAACTCAGTTTTGGAGTGTTAGGTTTTGCACGGAAAAAGCAGGGTGGATGGGGAGGGGTTAATGCTAGAAGGAAGGAAAGATAAATAAATGTTTCCCACAAAACATTTTGGGGTTTCACAGGATTTTAAAACAGGGGAAAAAATATAATATATTGACTATCAACATCTTCTCAGTTTTCATTTTGAAATTAATTTCCATCGTAAGATTACATTTCCGCCTTTGATAATCTATTCTTACAAATCAGTCTAGACGTCTCATTACTATTATTTGCATCGTACGCCAGAGAAGATACTCTTTTTATTTCTAAAAAATTTATTCTTACCACCCATACTTTAATGTGGAAAAAGCCTAAAAAAAGAATAAAAGCCAACACTGGAGTATAAAACACCAACCACACGCACCTTTCACTATTTATCACTGACGTGCAACAACTCTGACCAATGCAAGTACAGTGATCAGCCGCAACTTTTGCCTGTAAAATAACAAGTTTAAATAATCAAGAAATAGAAAAGTGGTATTTGGGAATACATGGACTCAAATAACTGGTCTGATTGAAGGTGCTTGCAGGTAAGGCACCTGTGCTTATTTCCTCTTAGGAAGCAGCAGATGCTCAGGCAGTAGGTGCCCAGGTGTCTTACTTGCTGGCAAGGCACCAAACCTCTCAGAACCTCCTGACAAGACCAATTAAGGCAGGTCTTCAGATCTGTAATTGAGCAGGTTTACTACAAAAATCTGACAACACAACCTTCAAAATTGGCACCTCTGACACCACAGCCAGAGAATAACTGCTCTAACCAACCTGTCCTTCAGATGGCTTGGGCAATCTGCAATTAAAAGTCTCTCTGAAATCCCTTACCAACAAAAGAGAAGGAGCAGGACTTCACTCAGGAACAAAGACATCAGGGAGAAGATAAAAAACTGCCCTTAGGGAACCAATGAAAGTCAGATCCCTGGTTTCTATCAAAGTAGGAGCTGGAAATAAGCAAAAAAAATCCCAACATTTTATTAGGCAAAAGCCACCATATGCTGGCTGGAATTTAAAAAAAAAAAAAAAAAAAAAAAGAGACTGAGAAAAAGTCTTTATTAGGGTAACATGAAATTTGGAGGGGGGGAATTTAGAGGGGTGAGATAGAGAGAGACTGTATAAACATCAGTAAGTATGTCCAAAACAATCTGTGCTCTTATTAATCATAATTCTAAAATGATAAAAAGACCCTCTTTTGGAGTGAAAACAGTCATCACTGTCACATGCTCCATTATGGAAAGGATTTATGTGGTTTCCTCTTAGCAATGTAAACCAAACCATATTTTACTGTTCAAAGCCCTCTTACGGCAACTACGAGACACTACAGTGCTAATCCCCGTTTAAGAATTAACAGACATACTGGAAGAAAGAGAGGTAAGGAGTTTTGCTCCAAAATTATTTAGTATATTAAAAAGCTGAAAGTTAAATAAAGCAAAGGATAGTAGCTTTAATACAGAACTGAAATTTCAGGTTGGATTCCTTTGCTCTAATGTTGGCAAGCTTCCACCAAAATTACTTGTAATATGTTGCATAAACTATAAACACACGGTATTTACAGCAAATCCCCACTCTTAACTCAAATCATAGGTCTGTATTTGAAGCAAAATTTGGACTCTAAGCCAGTGTTAATAGTGCTGAGGTAAATTTGTACCACTTGAATGCTTTTTATGACCTTTATTTATGTTAAATCAAGGCCCTCTTCAGGAAAGTTGGTAGTTATAGTCTCTTATGTTTCCTAAAAAGAAAAATAAACCCTACATCTCATTCTTCTTGATTTCAACTGGATAGAAGGCCATGGGTACCCAAGACAGTGCGGCATCCATTTTCATCTGTTTTGCTTGAACAGGCAATTACTTCATTTTCACCACTGATCTCATTAGCATAGACTTACTTGTATCTACAGTATAAAAGGTGCTCCATAAAAGCAAATTCTATTTTGTATCACACCAGTCAAGACTTTTCAAGCTACTACTTGATACACAAAGGTAACACCACATACCATTGAACTAGCTCATCTTTTTCTTATTTACCTGTAGAAATAGCTTGTTTATCTGTTCAAAAAGATGCCAGAGATGTTGATTTATATGATATACTGATGGCGTCAGACTTTGCTAATGACTAGATTACTTCATTTTTGGCCCGGTGTCTCCATCAGGCCACTTTAAAGAGGAACTGGAGTTCTTCTACACATTTTACAAGGCCCTTTTAAAATGTGCAGCATTCCCATTTGCCAACTGGCAAATTTTCAAGGCAATCCTGGTTAAGCCGTAACATATACAAATAGGAGGAAACACGAAAGAGTTTAATAAAAAGAAATCTACCATGAGAGCAAAGATTATATCATGTTCTAGAGTATTTCAATGAGCACCCACTAAAAAGAGATCTCTAATTTTGGGGTCGACATTTCACAGTGAAGGAATCAACTGGAAGACTGTATGTTTGTTGGAATGCTACTTGCTATAGCACACAATAGCAAATGATCACTTGTAAATTATTTTTTTGGGGGGGAATTTTGAAGCAGTGAGAAATGCAAACATCCAAGTGTGAATTTTGGCTGCAACTAAACAGGGAATAGTAATGAATCTAGTAAAATCTACTGCAGAAGTAGGGTCTTCGCTTCTTTTTCCTCTCCAGGTTTCCAACACTACAGTTACCAAACCACACAGGTTTATAACAAAACAGAGAGTGCTTTTATGATCCTGTGTCTTTAACAACTATGCTGAGAAGACACATAGATACCGCTCATTAAAATTACCCTTCCCTAGATTCTCCCTCTCAGTCTTCATTTAAATCCTTAAATTGATTCTTAACCCCACAACATGGGAAGAACTTTTGCGGCGGGAATTCCTGATTGTAGAGGAAAATGCATCTCTTTTGCCACACTGAGCACGAGGAGGGTCTCCCAGCCCCTGGAGAGCACTTGGGGCAGGGCGAGGAGGCACAGCTTCCTCAAGCAGGCATGCCCTCAAGAGCTGAAGGTAATATGCTGTTAAGTATACACCCATATTATAGCTACCAGTGCACACCAAGGCTTCCAATTACAAAGGACTTGAAAGCTGTGCAGAGAGATCTCACATAGCACAACGCTCTGCACAGGATGCTCAATTACAGACCCTCTCGTGTTTCTTTTCAACCACGTTCTAATGCCCATTTTAAACCACACCATCTGCAAAAACGATAAATACACTATAGAAAAGCTGAATAGATTTCACGCTTTTTTTTTTTTGCCTTTTTTTGCTTTTTTTTAAAAATGTTTAATGGTTTCAACATTTGTTTTTTGGAAACTGGGTCTTTAATGCATGCAGTGCTTTATGCTTGTAAAGAATAGTTGTTTGAAGTGAAGAGAGAACACTGAAAAAACCTGAATCACTATCCCTGCTTGATCTAGGCCCAATTTCCCTGCATTTCAATCATATTAAATTCCATTCTCCGCAGTTTAAAATGTCAATTAACTCAAGATAAGTCCAGTTAGATAGGGCAGACACTGGATTCTCCTGGCTGTTTGACTACTGTTGAAATGTACCTGTAATTGATTGCAAGATAACTACTGTTAAAAGCAGGGTATACTGTCATTGTTCGGAAAAAAATGTTTTATAAACAAAAAAATTCAGTCATGCCCTGTAATTCCAACTCAGATTTGTTTAGTTTTATTCCACAACATACTGAACAAACATTACTGAAATAACTCTACCAGAACCCCATCAGCAAAAGACTGGATTTTTTCCATATGGAATAAATATCATTTTCCATATGGCTTTGCTTACTTTCAGTTCTAAATATGAAAACATCGCAAACAGAAACAGGCATAGAAGAGTTATCGAATCCTGTTAGAGCCAAAACCTGGACACAAATGTAACACCATAAGGCAAACAGGTTTGGACTCAAAATTAAATTCCAAGATTCCAAGTGCTATAGCAAGCAGCTGCTAAACTCAAAACATATCACTGCATTTTCATCAAACCTTCGGGTTTGGGTTTTTGTTGTTGTTGTTTTCTTAAAGTGTCCACAGAAAACTAATTTGCCATTTTGACAGCCCTAATATGTAAAGCCTGGGCAAAAGAGCAACTGCAAGCATTGAAAGGCTACTTCCCACTCCCAATCAAACAAGAACAGCTATGTTCCTGAAAGCCAGCCAAGCAGCTGTATTTCAAAAAGGTTCTGATTCATTCCTAATTTGGAAACAAAGGAGACTGCTTTGTAATGTATTATTTGCATTACCCTAATAATCTAGAAACCAGATCATATGCTAGTACACAAAAACTTAGCCTGTAATTTGGCAGCCTAGACTGTATCATCACATATTAAGCTTTTTTATTAACAGACCTTTGCTTCATGGCAGTAAGGTAAGAGTGAAATATTTCAAGCAAGACAAAAGTTACATGTTACATGAAAGTAAGGGAAAGAGTTTTGGCTTCAAACGGCTGGCAGTTTGTGCTTCATGCAACACGTGGCAATTTATAGACCGATCAGACAGCTACCTATAGCTCAGGACAAATGAATTTGGTAGATCACTCTCAGTAAGGATTCAATTCTGACAGATACTCAGTAACTGCAGTGGCAAGTAAGATGCCTCCAACTTCACCGCACTCCTCAGTTTTTACAATGTTGTTTTTACTCCAATAGGAGTATCCCCCATTTGCACAACTTCTTCAGAGTTGTTTTCGTCATGCTTGAGAAAGCCGTAAGAGTGGGGACAGAATCTGCTCCTTCTGGTATAAAGTCCTGTTTCACTTTCATTGCTCTTCTGTAGTTAGAAAATACATGGAGGCAGGACAGAGGGGCCAGAAGTCTCTGCAGTCAGCTTGTTAGACACTGTATCAAAGTTATTACTGAAAGAATATTTAAATGGACTTACCAGTAGAGAACACAAGAACTGTGTTGTCCCAAAGACCGTATCTTTTCAGAGCATCAGTAAGATTTCCTACAGCTTCATCCATAAGAGTCACCATCCCTGCATAATGGCGCCTCTTTACATCTTTAATGGAAGAATATGGCTTCATGTATTCTTCAGGGACCTCAAGAGGTTCGTGGACAGACTGAAAAGCGAGGTAGAGAAAGAGGGGCTGGGGTGGAAGGGACAGAACGGAAATTAGTTGAACATAAAGTACAAAATGCAAAAGTTACTGCAGCAAAAGCAGCCCTGATTCATCAACAGCTGCAGGCACTGGATTTTGATTTCTTTTACATTTCTGTCTTCTAATCCTAAACATAAACTAATAAAACTTTGATAAAGGACTTTTGCGAAGCTGTGGAAAAACATCAGGTGTATCTTTTCTTCATAACACAGTGGTTAACATTTTCCTTCTATGAAACTTCTCCCATTAAATTGTCCATTCTCTTTTTAGAAGAGCAAACTACATGCTAAATCATTTCTATAAATTCATTATTTGTATTATTAAAAAAGAAATGGAGAAGGGTAGCAGGCCAGGGCTGTGCAGCCAAAGCTGATTCTGACAGCAGACAAGGCAAGTTTTACCAGCGCTGCTTCTGACATTTAGCTCTACGCACCCTGCCGAAAAGCCCCAAATTACAGCTCAAGTGCAGGTCTCTCCATTAATATTTCATTAACGTTTTTTTAAACATTCTTTAGTGCTAAAGTTACCAAAGTAACAGCTGCTGACTGTACCTTCTCAGTTTTATGATTGGCTATAAGATCTATAGCTCTTTCTGTGAATAAATTAGTAGAGTATGTGTTTTTAAACCCAGTTGCAACTTCTTCTCCATCTCGAAAGTCCAGAGCGCAGCGCGTTACGTTCTTTGCTTTGATGAGGACACAACGGTCATGAGAATAATAATCCTCACTCCCCAGAAGATAGCCTAGAACAGGAAAAGATATCAAATAAGCAGGCCAACGTAATGTCACATAAACAGACACATCAGGGGAAAAAGAAGTAAAAAATAAATGTCAAAACTTTAGTGCTTTTGAGCTGAAACAGTCATCCAACATTTGACCATCTGTAGTGACCTCCCTTGACAGGTCTAAGTAGCTCAACATTTAATACTTCATAAACTTTTTATTGCTAATGCAAGTAGTAATTTCAAAACACAAAACATTTTGAAAGCAGTTCAATGACTTTATATTCATAACTTGATATCAAATACATTAGCATTAAACTAATGCACTGATAGCAAAGGCAGTGACCTAGCCGTGTACTACTATGATTTTTAGCTGGTATGATTTTGTATATTTGTATTTTCACATAAGACTTCTCTCTCTCTTAGAAAGTTCAGATTTTTTTTTTACTTAAACCCATCCCAGTATGAAGCATTTTTTACGTCAGCTGTAAAGCAACTTCTGATCCACTGCTGACACCAAGTGGTGAAAAAAAGACATTATTATTTAAAGATAGCCAAAAGAAACTATGCAAAAATTCTAGCTATATAGATTTGCTCCTA
Source organism: Calonectris borealis (assembly GCF_964195595.1). Taxonomy (NCBI): domain Eukaryota; kingdom Metazoa; phylum Chordata; class Aves; order Procellariiformes; family Procellariidae; genus Calonectris; species Calonectris borealis. The sequence goes on from NC_134352.1 coordinate 61,478,386, forward strand.
TGAAGGCCTATCCTGTTAAGCATTGAGTGCCTTTGGTTTTTATCAACGAGAAACAAACCTCTTCAAACTTTTTTGAGTCTCAGCAATTATTACTTTGGAAATTAGATTTCAGATTTATTCACCAATACCCTGAAAAAACAGGCGAACCTGCAAAAATAAGTCTTAAGTTCTACAAAACCAAACTAAAACTGGGGACAAAAACCCAAAATGGAGGAACTTCACTTGAATTTTTATTCAGCAGCTTCAAGTATAGTTACTTGTGCGAAAAAGTATGTACAGAAAGAATTAAGTTCTGTTTTAAATACAATATAAACTTCTAATACATTTTTAGGAGGAAAAAATGGCTTTTGTTTAAAGCATAAGCAGAGATTTTGTGGGCAGACTGCCTACATCAATGTACTCAGAGCCAAAAGTTGCATTTTTCCATTTTGAAAATGGAAAAATGAGAATAATAATCCTCACTCCCCAGAAGACAGCCTAGAACGGGAAAAGATGTCAAACAAGCAGGCCAATGTAATGTCATATAAACAGATATATCCGGGGAGTGGGAAAGACACTGCGTCAAGTTTGCCAAAGAATCAAATGCCCCTTCATTGCACTCAACACCTACTGGAATTACATGAACATTATAGGATATTAATCAATGGCTACATTCTCTGAAAAATAATGTCACGCTGGGCACCCAGTGACCATGCCCAGAGCCAGCCTGTATTACGGCCCCTGCATGAAGAGCCTGCTCAGTCCCAGGGCCAGATTTCACGAGTACCAACCTATCTACACCTATGCCGACAAAAAGATCCCAAGCTACTGCAAAGGGATGGGAGGAGGCATATATGTTTAAGCAACGATATATATATTACAATCCATATATATTAGCTTAATTCAGTTGTGAAACCACGGCCCCTAGGTCCCTGAAGAGTGAAAAAAGACAATGTAAGGGAAGAGTTCTTCCCACCTAAAGTTTGGATCGCTTGTCCTGCTTTCGGCTGGGATAGAGTTAATTTTCTTCCTAGTACTGGTATAGTGCTGTGTTCTGGATTTAGTATGAGAATAAGGTTGACACTGATGTTTTAGTTGTTGCTAAGTAGTGCTTACACAGAGTCAAGGCCTTCTCAGCTTCTCATGCTCTACTGACTGAGAAGGCTGGAGGTGCACAAGAAGCTGGGAGGGGGCACAGCCAGGACACATGACCCAAACTGGCCAACGGGATATTCCATACATATGATGGCATGCTCAGCATATAAACTAGGGGAAAGCTGGGGGGCCGCTGCTTGGGAACTGGCTGGGCATCAGTCACTGGATGGTGAGCAATAGCATTGTGCATCACTTATTTTGTATATTCTTTTATCATTATCGCTATTATTATTACTATTTTCCCTTCCTTTTCTGTCCTATTAAACTGCCTTTATCTCAACCCACGAATCTTACTTTCCCCCCCCCCAAACCCCTCCCCCATCGGGGAAGGGGGGGGTAAGCGAGCGGTTGTGTGGTGTTTAGCTGCCTGCCGGGTTAAACCACGACGTCGCCACTGTCTGTAACGGGCACGTAGCACAGCCAGGCTCTTCATTTATGCACCTAAAGTTAGACAAGAGGAACGCGGACTTCAGCTTAAGTTTCCCTGCATCTTACTTTCTCAGCTGTAGAGGTGGGCAGCAGTACTATCAACACCTTGCAAAGTTATTTTTAAGATGGTGAACTGTTTTGAAATTCTCCATTCAATGGAAGTGTCTCAAAAACAACCAAGTGGAGATGGACAATTTTGTATTCAGTACTATGCGGAATGAGATGTATTGCAGACAGCCTGATTCACATAACATCTGCAGCTCTTGTGCAAAACTAATAAACATCTAATCAATATCGGGATACGAGCCTTTGCGAGAGGAAGAATAAACAACATGTAGCTACAAGTTGCTTTGTAACACACTCACACTTGGACAATCTGATTCTGGCATTATTTTTTTAATCTGAGGGTTTGACTTCATAACACGCGAGTTCCTGCAACGGACCTTTTGGATACTGTTTTATAGAGGCTCTCACACCATCTTCCTTGCCACAGGCTCTGGAAAACCAATGCTACTCTAATGGCAAAGCATGAATGTGGTATGATGTCTATTTTTCTCTTAAAAATATCAGCTTTTAGAAGTGCAGCATTATTTGCAGAGCAAGCCATGTCTACTGTCTAACACAAAGCGTTCAGATTAAAGACACTTATAAAAACAAACCAATCACTACACCTTAAATCTTCTAACCATCATGGAACCAAATTAAATCCAGATCATAAGAGAGAAATACTTTCTTTGGAGCCACTCAATAATTGTGATATTTTCTCCAGTAAGTTGTAAGGCTTGGGCATGCATTTAAGGCACTATCTTATTTTAAGCAGTTACACTTTGGAAACATGCATGCCCAGATATTGATTTACTTATACACTAACAGTAAATCTGCTGTTCTTAGAAGAATCGGGCAGTTTCTCATCATCTTTAACGCCGCATTTATTGCCCATGTTAAATCTAACCATTACCAAAGTAAGTATCAAATCCTCTGCGGGTTGGAAGGCATTCTTTTCTGTACATCCCTAAATGCCACTTCCCCACCATGTGAGTAACGTATCCCGCCTCTTGAAGTAGCTCTGGGAGGAGTTTCTCATCCAGTGGCACACAGCTGGGCTGGCATGGCCAAATTATCTGGTGTTGTAAACCTGTGTGGATCTAGCAGAGAAAAGAAGGATGCGAGATTAGTTACAACACAGCAACGTGTTCCCGTAGGCTGCTTTATAAGCAAGTGCAAAAAGAAACAAAGCTCCACCAGAGGCTAGCACTAGTTTTAGGGCCTCCTGTCCTCACCAGTGTGGCACTGAGGAAGATGAGGAAGCCGCAGGGGGATGGCAGGGGGAATATGGAGGAAGACAAGATCTTCCCAGGCATAAATTGAGTGCAATAAAAAAAGAGCAAAGCCTTTTGCAATTTCGTCTAAAAATCTAACAGGTAACAACTACCATTACGGTCTCTTTGAAGGCTAGGGACAACATCTCAACATGGAATGAGAGATTTTAAATGGGATGGAGATGGGCAAACAGGCACACGGCAGGTGAAGCTACCGAGCTTTTGCCTGTACCAGAGAACAGTCACCAGAGGAAAGGGTGATAAAGGCTAAAAGAGCCTTTACATTACTTTTCTAAATGTACATTATATACACATGTTTATATATTTATTTACATACTCAAAGTGAGTGTGAGCACCTTTAGGAAAAAAGCATTTGGATACTGGGGATAACACAAGTTTTAGACACTGCCTAGATCTGACCTCTAATAGTTGCGCCTAAGTTTCCCATCTTAACAAGTGGTGAACTTTTCATCTCTTTACAAAACCATGATTGATAATGATACTCCGAGCACTACACTTCGCTTGATGCAAGAAACCTGTTCAGTTACTGTGTACTATAAGCTGACTTTTGTCAACTCCCCTATCTCCTCCAGAAAAAAAAGGCACTACCCTAAACTTAGGCCAGCAAACACACACATATGAGCATAAACATCTTGTTTATTTACTAAATATTTCTAGTAATCTGCCTCTGTCAAAGCACAAAATCTCCAAGACCCCCTCCGGCAAAAGACATCAGATTTTATAACTCCACTGAGCACTCCAGTGTAGCAAACTGCATGATTAATTTTTAAAGCATCACTTTAACAACACTTTGAACTCACTTTTAAACCAAATAAGCCCTGATCTTAGGCAAGTGGGTAAGTAGACTTTCACAAAGGGCCTACTATTTACTAATTTTCTTTGAAACAGGAGCTGGAAAAAACTTTTTTTCTTTAAATGCAGTATTACAAAAAAGATTATTAATATAGTGAAAGAAACAAGCTAGCAAAGCACTGCAATTTCTTCCACTGTCTCTAGAAAGCAAGAAAAAGGAGAGGAAAATAATAATAATTAAAAAAAAAAATCTATAGCTTTAATAAACCAGTACTTTTGCTCTTCTTTCTTTATGAACTGCAAGATGACTATCAAAATTCCGGCTCCAGATAGGACCAGATTTAGGTTACTTCTTCAAATCTCTGAGCAATTGTTCATCAAAACAACGGGTAAAACAAAACAAAATCCCACATACTTGCTACATAATTATTTCCTGCACACAATGTTTCCTCAATTTTATAGAAAAATTAATTCCATTTTCTAATATTATTTTACTCATTTGTAACAAGGTCAACAGGAAGATTATTAAATTATCAAGTCAGACGCATATGATGAATTTAAATCAGGACTGAACGATGACCTTTTCCAATTTCCACTTTAGAGGTCAGATGCAGCACTGTCCACTTAACCCTGAGCCATTTCTAGATAAGCACGTTCAGAGTATGAACTGTATTCTAGAAATAGTCAAAATGAAAAAAATGTTCTAGGTTATTTACACAGAACAATTTAAAGAGTTTTTTTAAAAAAGTCAATTACATCTTCCTATTCTTTGTTATTGACTCTTGGAGTTTCTAGGAATGGAACAAATGTTGCTTGGAAAGAGTAAGTATCACCTAGAACAACCTTCCTGCGACAAGAAGAGATAACATTCTCTAGTAACAGGATGACATTTATTTTCATCCTGAACAGTTTCTTTGATAATCACTATGGTTAACATGTATCTGCAGGACTTTTTGAGAAAGAGAGGGGATGTTTCTCAAATACACTTAACCCTTTGTGAGTTTTTCCTTTCTGTCTGTGCTGTATTCTTCTTCTCCCCTCCGCCCCGCCTCATTTTTGCCAAACTTGCAATAAAAAGTAGGGGGAGAGGGGAGTACAGCAGTATGATAAAGTCCAATTCGTAAACCTGTGCAACTGAAAAAAATGGGAAAACTCATGACTAGGACTACGAGGCAGCTGGACACCCTGACTAAGGATCAGTGTGCACGCCATCAGAGGGTGCATAAATGTCTATACCTATGTTACACATGAAGGAGAATGTACAGGTTAGGATGCACTTAAACGCTGCATTGGAAAACAAGCTGCATAAACTCAGCACGTAGCGCTTATCCGCTTCCAGCCGCATCTTGACTGCGTGCCTGTCCAGCTCAGAACTACGTAAGAGAAGATGACTACAACAGGAATATTTTTCGCGGTATGCTGCCATGCCTGTTAACACAACTGAAGCGCAGAGAGCACCTCAGCTTTTCTGAAGCAGAACAACTTGCGCTAAACTCACGCTTGGTTTACTGCCGAGCTAGCAAGCCCAAAGCAAGGGAAGTAAGTTTCCCTGCATACAAACGCAACTGGTTTTCGCACAGCAGCCTGCTCCCAAGCACACCTCCGCAGGAGGCAGCGAAGGCCGGACGACACCCAGCGCTGCGGGAAGCCCGGAGGAGCGCAGCGCCCCGCCCCGCCCGCCACCTGCTGCCGCCCCGCCAGGGGCGGCGCGAAGGGGCTGGGGGGGCGCCGCCGGCGCCGGGGAGGGCTGGAGGGAGGCCGGCGGCTCTCCCGCGGGCATCGCCGCGCTGGGGCAACAGCTCCGGGACGAGTTTCCCCGGGTGTCCCCCTCGGCCCGCGCCTACCTGGTAGCGGCCGCTGAGGAGCTGGCTGCGGGAGGGGGTGCAGAGCGGCTGGGTGTAGTACCGCTCCAGCCGCACGCCGCCCGCCCCCAGCGCGTCCAGCCGCGGCGTGCGGATGGCCGAGCCGTGCCAGCCCACGTCGCCCCAGCCCAGGTCGTCAGCCAGCACCAGCACCAGGTGCGGGGCGGGCGGCCGCGCCGCCGCCAGCCGCGGCAGGCAGAACGGCAGGCAGAGGAGCAGGCAGAGCGGCGGCGCGACGCCCGCCCGCCGCGCCATCCCCGCCACCAGGAACTGGGCCGCGGGGACCGCCCCGGGGACGGGCCACGGCGGCGGCCGCGCCCGGCTCCTCCTGCCGGGCGGGCCGGGGCTGCGGGGGCGGTGGCGTGGGGCGCGCCCGTCCTCGCGCAGCGAGCCGCCGGGGCCGGGGCCCGGGCCTCCCGGCCCCCTGTGCTGGAGCTCGGTCCGAGCTTGTGTAGCGGTAAGAGTAGCGGTGCGCCGGAGTACCTGTTGTGGGTGAAAGCGGTGGGGCTGCAGGCCGATTAGTTTGTGAAATGAGTCAAAAAAAAAGATGGTAAAGCTGCTGCCGGTGTTAGCAGAGCATCCAACTCACTGACACTGGAGTTCATTTTCCTTCAGTTCCTACACGAAACACCCGTTTTAGGCCATGGAGCCTTTCCTAAGGGAACCAGGGAACTATTTTCAAGCTTGTGTTTCAAGTCAGCCGAGTTTCCAAGCAAGTCAATACAACAGCTGGGGTAGAGGGCACAGCGCATTCTGGTGCAAGTAACTGGACTGTTGTTTCTGTCTTCATATGCGACACCATGGCAGCTCATCCAGATTTAATACTGCCAACAGAGTTTATTCTGTGCATAAGCAAAGTGGGGCAGCTGCAAAACAGCCATGGCCTTGCTGCCTGCCAACCTGTGCCATAGCCTGGGAAAGACAGATTGCCACCGCCACTGAAGAAGCAGCTGAGCTGTGCAAGATGGCGATCATTCCTGTAGGAGAAAAGTGCATGGCCGCTCTCCTGCCGTCATCAGCTGCTGCTCTCATCCCCTCCCCTGCCCGCCCCTTCTGCAAAATCATGAGCGACTCAGTGCTTGTTTCTCTTCGTTTTGTTCATACGGATGAGAAGTCTTGATCTAGGTCTGGCTGTAAGAAGGTGCTTGTGACTGTTACTGAGTAGGAAGGAAGTGAAGCAACCCAGAAGCAGAAATAACAGCTATGTCAACAGGGCTGTTTCTTCAAGCCGTGTAATCTTCTGAAGCAATACTGTAAACGACCACTACCTTAGTTATAATCTTGATGAAATATCTAAGAATGTGAAAGAACAGAAATAGCTGTCAGCTCTGATCAATTTTGTTCATCCATGGAATATCTATAAATTTCAGTGTCCAGTTAAAGATGAAATAACCATGTGTTTCACAGTTAGCTGGAATGGTACACACATGCATTTCCAAATTTATATAGCCATTTGCTAACAGGTGTAAGAACAATCCACATTAAAAATAGTATTTCTCGGTAAGAAAGACAAATACTGAGTATGCTGGACTCCTGTCTACTTTCTTTTTGATTGACAAGTCTCTGTAGAAAGAAAGTTCCTGCTCCTATGAATGAAGTCGAGTGGATAAGTCTAGGAATTTACCAGATTTTTTTCACAAATCCCAAAGAATTCCCTGCTGGTTTGAAAACCACAGCCATGATGAGTGATGCCACATTTTTTTCTACAATAAGAATGTGTGTGTCCACAGCTGATATTGGAGTAACAAGCAACAATACTGTCCTGAAGTCAGTTTTCCCTGAAGTAAATTCCGGGATTGCTGACAAGCAGGTATGTGACTATGAGTTACATTTTCTTTGTCGAGATGTGATTCATGCTGTTCAAAAGGCTGGAAAGTTCCGATTTATCTCGGGTTTAGTTCAGAACCCATCACCAGTCACAGTTGTCTCACTGAATTGTGTATTTTATTAACTTCTTCCATGTCCTTATTATAGGTGAAGTTCCATTCAAATGTTTCCATTCCCGTGGAAACCATTCCTGTTCATTCAAAATAATTACTCTGAAAATCCACTCAGTGCTGGTGAAATTGGAAATGTTGGATACAAATTTTGGAATAAAATTCATAATAGCTATTCACCTGACATGTTTCCAAAAGTATCACGGTGTTCAAGTGCAGCTGAATTCATATTCCCGTGTAGAGGAGTGTCAAGAGTTACTTGCTGGTTATCCTGCTCCACCAGAATTGGATAACCTGTTTGCCTGAGCTGCCAGAGTTAAAACATTAAGTTGTACCATCTAAAACATACACAGCAGATGCTGCACAGTCACAGGCTGGATGTTGCTGCCTGTCATTCATTCTTAGTGTGGTGGTTTTTTTTTATTACTACTTGAGGGATTTGGAATCCTAATCAGAAAATACTATTTATAGCAGAGAGTATTCTCTTGAATCAAAAGAATAAATCCTGGAAATGGTTTATGTTCAGTCAGGTTTCCATGTACCTTTTCTGAATTTGGGGTTGAATCATTTGAATGCTGCTTTGAGGTCAATGATTAATGAAGTCATTAGAGTGACACACAAAATTATGTTATCCATGTCGATTTATCATTCCACACAAAGTATGAACATGGCACATCTTGCCATAGCACGTGGGAATTTGAAACAAAACTTCAACTGGTAGTAGTAACATCTACTCTGGTGTACCAAAACTCTCTGGAGATGGAAATAGAATAAAGGAAAATGACAAAAAAATGTGTCTGAGAAAGCTGCCTTTTGACATGTCCTGAAGTCTCCACACACAGAAATTTGAATATTTCAGAAAACTTCCTAGATGACCAACTGTCATTTTTTCACCTCATTACAGAGGTGTCTCCTCTGTTAGCTAATCGGGTTGCAGAAGACTCAAAAGATGTCCCTCATAGTCTTTCTACCCTGGTATTTCTGTTTGATTGGTTAGAATCAAACATCCTCTTAAAACATGGATGTAGTACTTAAACATTCTTGCTCCTATTCATTTCCTCTTGCTGTATCCTGACACCACAAGTTTATGCAACACCATATCACAACATATAATGGAAAGAAGCAGTGACAGGAAGCCATGAAAGCTGTTCAACACCCTACCCCACCCCCACCCCCCACCCCCCGACCGCCCCATTTCTTCAGGTTTATAATTTTCATTTTGTAACTATGAAAGATTGACTTAAGTGTGTGAACCTCTCAGTGGGCATGATTTGTAAAGCTTCATCCCCTTACAGTTTAGTTTATCCACGCTACGCAAAGTGCTGCAATGTTGAGCTATCCTAATAAATACTCAGTAAGCTGACTTAGGTAAGGCAGCTTTTTTACTGAGCCGTAAAAAAGAAGCTACGTCAACTAGGGAGCCCTGTCAGACATATGGCTATCATAGCTAGAGTGCTTCCAATACTCAGCCATGCTTGCTTAAAACTACTTCAGGTATTTCTGCGCCTGAATGCATTGTTAAACAGAAAGCACTGTCTTTCTTAAGAGGTAAGAGAGTGCAACAAGCTCTCAGATACTCCATTTTTCTCATTTGTGGTCAGTGATGAACAAGGAGTTCTTTTGGTCTTACAAGTTGGCTGCAGAAAAGAAACTTCACTTTGCATTGCCTTGTCCCAGAAGCAGCATGCGACGGTTTTTGTCTGCTTCCCTAAATCTTGAAACTAAATGAAAATTAACTGGCCAAGGCTCAATCTTCGTGAGACTTGGGTGACAACAGCCATCCCTGAGAAGCCCACAAGGAAATCCGTGTTTGGGCCCCTAGAACACTACACTGTAAAATAAGACAGGTAGCTGTCTGCATCAACTAAGAGGAGAAATTAGTGGTTGGGAGGTACAAGCCCATGGAGGGTACAGTTTCTGAGCTTACTTGACTGTAGGAATTACATCTGTGATTCATTATCTTTTGCTCAGGCTGCAGAAAGCCTGCCCCTTCTGCACAGTTAGACTGATCTGGTTGACATGTTAATGAACAACACTTCTTTCTCCCAAGTTGGAAAAGCCGTTACAAACCTGATTCTAACTTACGGCTTGGGATGTGGAAGGTATTGTTGAAACAGAGTTTTGGCATAGCAAAGCTTATTAGGAAAGTATATGCGAGAGCCTGTCTCAGGATAACTGTTACTGTACGCTCCAGGACGTGGTGTCTAGTGAATTTGCATGTTCTTGGGAAGTACTGAAATTCAAAGCTATGTTCCTAAACAAACGAACATTGCGTTGTGTGGTATTTTATATTTCTTAAATTCTCAAGGAAACATAGTGGCTAACTGCCTCATTACAAATAATGTCACCTTTAGAAAAGTAACATCTCTGATTGGTTCAGCAAAGTAGAACTAAATCACTTATGAAAGCGTAACAGAGGAAAATTTCTGAATGGATTCTTCACTCAAGATAGTACTACGTGCAAATCTGCCAGAGCTTGTATATTTTATTTTTACCTGCTTTGTAAAAGATATTCAGGACAGCACAATGCAATGTCAGCTTACTTTAGCAAGAGTAAGTGTTCGTTATTCAAATTGTGTTTCTCCTGGTATATCCTATTTATATGTTTGCTTCGTTGCTGAAGATTTAGAGGCACCAACTCCTTTGGAGAAAGTACATTTTGGACATTATTCATATTCATATGTACTTCGGAAAGGTTTATCTATAGCATAAAGGGGAGTGTTATTCTTTGTAAGTTAGAAATTGTGACATTGTTCTTATTCAAAAGAATTGTTGAGCATATTATGGAATTCAAGAGAGTGTTTTAATAATTTAGTGTGTTCCCATCATTTACATTATCCCAGTCCTGCTTATTCGGGTTATCGAATATTTAACACTGAATAAAGCTCCTCTGCTGTGGTTTTAATTACTTTTTTTTATTGTTAATATTTCTGTTTAACAACATATGGCTCTTACTGCTGTTCAGTCTATAATTAACAGGAAAAGGAAGAACAGAAGTTCTCTGGTGTCAGTCTAGCTCTTCAGATTTAGAACAGTAAATCCATGACACACTAAAGGTTCTGTTCAAAATTGAGCAATAACATCCTGTGTGTTGTAGAGTATTACATGTAATCTACCAGATGATTCATCTAAAGTGACAAATGGGCTTCCCATAACTGTTTCATTAAGAAGAACTAGATTTTAATCTTCTGTGAGAATTTCTGCCAGAGTGACACACTGGGAAAAAATGTTAACAGTTCAGTTTACCTTTAATATTGCCTTTATTATTTTTAATGATTGCTAGGATGTATTTCAATTCCTTAGGAAGCATTTCTGTGCAGAACTAGTGATATTATTTTAATGATAAGTTTGCAATGTCGTGTTGTAAGGAGCCAGGATAAGCTACTTTATGGTGAGTACAGGCAAAGGAGAAACTGAGAGTGTCAAGGAGGAGGAAGAATTTGCTATTGGCCAGTACCGAGAGCAACTTTCTCCTCTGCATTAATTCAGATCTGCCAGCCAATGTGGGAGCAAGCTGAATCAAGGATCTACTCATTCTCTGCCACTTTCTGCTTACAAGTGCTACTGAGAAGGGGGAACACATATTGGTTCATGAACTGTGCTCAGCTTTCTAATGTGAATAGCCCATAAAAGGAAGCAAGAGGGTAACACCATCGAATTTCTTACTGATATATGGCAATGAGGATCTTGTGTTTAGTAATTAGCAAATCTGAGTAGTTTGTTTCTCTTAATTTCATGCATATTAATGGAACTATTTCCTACTGCACAATTTGCTGTATTCTCATCTGTGTTTATATTTTAGGACTTTCACCCTTTCTCTGAAGGCGCATTCTCGTTGATTCAGTCAGCACCAGTGGCTCTTGTATAATGGTTGCTGGATAATTTTTTCCTAAAAGTTCAACTTCCAATTTCTGTCCAACTTTGCTGAGTTCTGTGGGAACATATGCAAAAGCCAGACTCTGCTGAGCACTGTAACTGAAAGTTCCAGATGTGGTGTTGCCAATAACCTGAAAAAGACCACAAACATTTATGTTTATTTTCAAGATGCAGTGAGGTTTTCTTAAAAAAAAACAACAAACAAATCAAACAACTATACATCTCATATACTAGTTTCGGTATATACGCTTCAGACATCAAGCAAGTTTCAAGTGTGTCATGCAGTTCGTAATATTCTCTACTGTGGGTGACACCACCTTAAACTGGGAAGCTTTTGCTCCTTGAAAAAACAGTGTATTGCTATTGTGTTCAATTAAGTTTTCATGGGAACAAACACTATACGCATGCATATGTTTGTTACATATAATAATGTAACTGCTAGTGAGCATTTCAACACATAATCTGTGCTGAAGTGTGGAGGCCTAAATTTTGCTGTTGTTTTGTTTCTTTTACGTGAATAGCAAAAGCTATTTGTTGTTTAGGGCAATAGTGAACTTGCAGGAGAAGAGAATGGATGAGTTAATGCTTTAGTCTGTTCCAACTCTGGTTTCTGTGAATCAATGGTATTTCACATTTTCTTTGCAGATATTTAGTTAGTCTTTACTTCCTCCTTGAAGATTAGAAAATGGTTATCATAGCTTCAGATTGTTCTGTGCCAGTAAAACAAAAATAATGCATTCACACTTGAAACACAAAGTTAGATTCTGTTCATGCAGTATTAACATTAGTTTTTTGTAACACAATCTATAATCCTTACCTTGCCATTATGCCACACACTTTCATTTCCCTCTGGATCGACGTTGTCTGTTTCCAGGGTGAGATATACCAGTCGTCGTTTGAGCCCCTTTTCTTTAATTTGCTTCAGTGCTTGCTTTCCTGTAAAGTCTGCTGGCTGAAAAAAATAGAAGATAATGATGATATATGGTTATTCAGGTTCTGCAAAAAGTTTAGAGATACAAGCGTTTAAATTTGTCTTCATTTGTTTTCCTATCACTTAAGTATTCAGTATGAAATATAGATGAAATAAAATCTTTGACAGATATTATATCTTATATCTTGATGTTTTTATATTGGTACAGTATATGTTGGTAACTTTATTGAATATATTAGTTTTTCTAGATCACAGTCCCTTAATATCCGTAATTCCAAGTGTGGTAGAAATACATATGTAGTGAGACGTGTTACAAAACTGTCTGCTCAGTTAAGGTTGTGAGCCAGAAGACTGTGTTTAGTTTCAGTTTCTATAAAAAATCTGGAATACCAACACTCAAATCCTAAAGCCCTGGCTCCCCTATGTGGACACACATCCTTTTTGATGCCATCAGCAACCATTTTAGTAACTTCTTACTATTCCATTTTGGTGTCTTTGCCAGGCTGCAGAGCTGGCAGTTTGCTCCATATTCTTGTTTTATGGTATGTGTGGGGTTTTTTCATACCTACCATTTTATGGGATAATGCAGCATGTTAGTTAAAGAATAACACTATCATTTGGAGTTCCCTTTTTGCCTAAAAAGGTACAAGCAGATTCTCATATTTCTAGAAGCAGAGTGCATAAATGTGTGACAAGTACAGGGGGAGCCACAAGTAAGTCTCTGAATCTTAAAGGGTATATAAGACAGTATTTATTGTATGTGATAATGTTGAGATGTTTCCACTAAGCTAGCCTGATTCCACAGCCAGGTTCACAGATATAAGCTTCTTTTGCCTACCAGTAGCTGTGAACCTGACTTGTCTCGCTGTTATCTCCTAAGTCTTAAATGTAACACAGACAACTTCCTTATTTAGTTGGCTGGGTAGAGAATAAATTGGAAAAAGAAACCATAGAAAGAAGAGTTGCTATAAACTTTGTGGTCCTAGACAGAATGCCTCAAGAACCAAGAGAAAGCCTCTTTCAAAGATGCTGACAGTTTGGACAGAGGATAAAATAGTAATCAGGCTGGATATCATTATTGCTAATAACTGTGCAGTAAATATTAGGAACAGTGGCTTACAAATTCTGTCTATTCATTTATTCTTTAAAAGTATAGATCAGGCAGAACAAAAGATTTGTATTGAACTGATTTGGCAGATCCACACCAGCCTGCCCCCATGGGCAAGAAGTTACAAGGTCCTCTAGCTTTCCAGCCTTTGCTGAGAAGATGAATAGCAGTGAAAGCTCTTTTAAGACACTTGATCTTAGGACACTGTTACAGCTCTAGTAGGTCTGAAGCAGGAATTATATTCATTTGATGAGTGTTTAAGAGAAAAGAAGAAAATATTGTTGAAGACATCAAAAATACTATTTCTGGTAATGTAATTTCTATAGAGAATTACTGCACTGTCAGAATTACAAGCAACACATTATACATGTACTTGGAATAGATTACTATGCAGGTAGTTCATGAGTTGTTGTTTCTGTAGTTCCTGTTCAGATTCACATATGTCTATGTGTAGGCTCAAATTATTAAAGCGATGAGGGGTTTTTGAACTTTGAAAGATTAGACTCGGTAAGCAGTTGTGGAAAACAGCTTATGAACCAGTTACGGAGCAGTTAGTCTGAAAATCAAGGTGGACCAATTGAGGATAAGGCAGATATTGCACATAAGGATCATAGATGGCCCCCTTTGGGAAAAGACAGCATGAAATATAGCCCAGATCAGAAAAAGAAGGGACTGTGAGGATTCATTTTGGAATATAACTTTCAAGATGCTACTGGAAAAGATAAAGCAAAGATCTCAGACCAGATAACAACCAGCTACTGGTAGTTCCCTCTCACTTTTCATAGAATTACATTTCTGCTACACAGAAACATACATGAAACGAAACACCTGCAACTAGAAACGCAAATCGCAGAATCATATAATGGTTTGGGTTGGAAGGGACTTTAAAGGTCATCTGGTCCAACCCCCCTGCAATAAGCAGGGACATCTTCAACTAGGTCAGGTTGCTCAGAGCCCCGTCCAGCCTGACCTTGAATGTTTCCACAGATGGGGCATCTACCACCTCTCTGGGCAACCTGTTCCAGTGTTTCACCACCCTCATCGTAAAAAATGTCTTCCTTATATCTAGTCTGAATCTACCCTCTTTTAGTTTAAAACCATTCATCTTGTCCTGTCGCTACAGGGCCTGCTAAAAAGTGTTTCCCCACCTTTCTTATAAGCTGCCTTTAAGTATTGAAAGGCTGCAATAAGGTCTCCCTGGAGCCTTCTCTTCTCCAGGCTGAACAACCCCAACTCTCTCAGCCTTTCCTCATAGGAGAGATGTTCCACGCCCCTGATCATTTTTGTGGCCCTCCTCTGGACCTGTTCCAACAGGTCTATGTCTTTCTTGTGCTGAGGACTCCAGAGCTGGAGGCTGTACTCCAGGTGGGATCTCACCAGAGCGGAGCAGAGAGGCAGAATCACCTCCCTTGACCTGCTGGCCACACTTCTTTTGATGCAGCCCAGGATATGGGCTGTGAGCGTACACTGCCAGCTCACATCCAGTTTTTCATCCACCCGTACCCCCAAGTCCTTCTCGGCAGGGCTGCTCTCAATCCCTTCATCCCCCAGCCTGTATTGATACTGGGGATTGCCCTGACCCAGGTGCAGGACCTTGCACTTGGCCTTGTTGAACCTCATGAGGTTCACATGGGCCCACTTCTTGAGCTTGTCCAGATCCCTCTGGATGGCATCCTGTCCCTCAGGTGTGTCAACCACACCATTCAGCTTGGTATCATCTGCAAACTTGCTGAGGGAGCACTTGATCCCACTGTTTATGTTGTTGATGAAGATATAGATATATATCCCAATACGGACCCCTGAGGGACACCACTTGTCACCAATCTCCATCTGAACATCGAGCCATTGACCACAACTCTCTGGATGCAACCATCCGGCGAATTCCTTATCCACCGAATAGTCCATCCATTAAATCCATCTCTTTCCAATTTAGAGAGAAGGATGCTGTGGCATTCGTGTCACAGGCCTTACAGAAGTCCAGATAGGTGACATCAGTGGCTCTTCCCTTGTCCACTGATGGACAAATAAGACTCTATACCACAGCACAACACACAGACTAAAATGCTTTGCATGACACACAGAAATACCAAGGAAGTAAATATTCCACAGGTATGCTTAGCACTTAATCAACTCCTTCCTATACATGCTAATGTAGCATCTGGTATTCAGTCTCCAGGAAAGGAACTGTGGAACTCAACACAAGTATTCAAATACAATCTCATACACCCTGGGGCTTCTGTCTTCAGCTGCTGCTCTGGAAGAGGTTAGTTTCTCCCTTCAGTCCTGTGTCTTATTTGCCAACCCAATGTGGATGTTATTGATACACTAAGGCATCTAAAACAGTGGTATGAATGTCTGTGAGTTCCCATTTTTAGGTCTCTTAGTCATATAAGAGCGGCAACAGACAGGACTCTTTCAGCATCAGCTTCTGACAGCATTCTTCCACTGTGCCCTTCTCCTCGGGCGAGTCACCATCAAGTCTTCTAGAAGAAAGACTGTAATCGATGCCTTTGGGAATGCCATATCACACAGCACTGATGTAGCTACTGCTGTACTGAGACCACAGCTCCTTTTTTTCTGGAGTATTCAGATACTTCTAAGTGCATAGACATAGAGAAAAATGAAAGTCTTATAAAACACTTTTATCATTTTCCTATTTGGGGTTGTTGTGGGTTTTTTTAAATTCAAGATTTCTGGTTAATTTACACCTCTATGAATTCCTCATTTAGAAATGGAAAAACAGTTTCCATAAGGTTAATGCAGCAATCATAATCAGAGCCTTGAGTATGACCTGGTAACAAATATGTACTGCTTTTATGGGTCACTTCCAGATTAACTGTATAGATGACAGTTAACTCCTGTTAATATAGTAATTACTGGAACCTTGAGGTTGACAGCAAAAATAATTTTGACTTCCACTTCTTAATTACCTTTTAGATATGGAAACTATTAGACAAGGAGCTAGCAGGCTTTAGAATCTATGTATCTCTGGATCATTCTTTGTCTGTTGGTTACAGATACAGAATTAAATTTTTACCCAATTAATTTTGACTGGGCCAGGCTTTTGGCCACCTGGAATAAATCACTACACAGTTCTTATGCTAACTGGAGATGGATTTGGGGGATTTCATGTAATGGGTTTGTTCTTTGTTATTTTATGTTCTTTGAAGGTTAAGAATATTCTTGTCTTTTTAGAATTATGGCCTGGAAAAATAACCAAGAGGTAACCTAGAATTCAAACTCTGCAAAATATACACTCTCTTTCTCTGCAAAAATGTGTGTATATATATGTGTGTGGACATATATAAACATGCACATACATATATTAACACTAAATGAACGTGGATAAAAATGTATGTATGAAAATATATGTGTATATATGATGTACAACTGCAAAAAATATGTGTATATATGCATTTTTAAAACTATAAACATGTAAAACAACTTCTTAAGAAATTCTAACCATATGAATCTGACTAGATCAGTTTTCTTATTTTACAGTTCTTGGGTATCCATGTCAATTGTACACTAAGCAGATTTCCACCACTATTCATTTTTGATTTATGAGTTTGTGTGCATGAGGTCGTTCATTACAACCAAAACAGCCTTTTGGAAACTGATTCATTCAAACTCAGTTTGGCTATTCTTGGTAACAACTGCTTCCTGTTTCTAGGAGAAAAATAGATAGTTTGGCTATTGCTTCTATTTACTTTAGCTTGTCACACTAAATATAATGCTAGGAAAAAATCTGACTCAAAACAGTATAATTCAGTAAAAGAATATTTAAAAAACCCAGAAGAACAGAAACAAAGGAAAACCA
Organism: Calonectris borealis; assembly: GCF_964195595.1. Taxonomy (NCBI): domain Eukaryota; kingdom Metazoa; phylum Chordata; class Aves; order Procellariiformes; family Procellariidae; genus Calonectris; species Calonectris borealis. The sequence goes on from NC_134352.1 coordinate 61,495,615, forward strand.
TAAACAATTCCAACCTCAAACAAATATCAAATTTAAAGCTGCTCTTACTGTCTCTTAGTTTAAACAAAATAATCATTTGACATGTAGTACCAATGTAAAACCTTTACTACTTAGATTAAGGACAGTCCTAATAAGTTAAACCTAAAATACAGAAGACACTCCATTATCTTGGCATGAGCTCCCAAAGCATTAAGCTTTGGCAGATGTACTGTTTTTCACATAAAATAAAAACACTTCTTAGATACAAGATAAAGAAAGTATCTACTGCTTAGCTTCATATTCTTTAATTTGAGTGCAGTTCACCAGATAAAACCAAAAAAGGTGGGTTGTGCATTTTACTTGTGTTACCTAGCATACAGATTACAATGGAAAATCATATCACAAAAAAAATCAATTAAGATTTTCCAATAGCATGTAGCTAAAGGGAGCCCACTGATTATCTCATCTATTAACATATCAGACACACATATTTGCCTTGCCCTTGTCCTCATCAGGCTTTTACCTTGTATAAGTTACCATCTGTTTGCTAGAACAAGATAAAAACACTTTTTTTTTCTTTTTAAAAGAGTTCAGGAGACATTAACCAACAAGGTGATTTTTTTAGGCACAGTGATGTACCCTGAAAAGTTTAACTTACTGTGTTTCAAGTGTGTTTGGCTTTCAATGGCATACAGATTCTAATTCTAATCTTCTGTAAAAATCTTTTGTGGCTTAAGGGAAGCAAAGGAATAGAAATTATCTATAAAACTTTCAAAAAAAATTTTTTATCGTGCAGTTTAGCAGAATAAAGTCTAGGTATCTAAGAAGAAAAATGTCATATCCATTCAACAATAACTGGCAGCAAAGATATGCAAGTCTTTCAATAAAGAAGTGCTGTAATTTATTTGGTATGCTACTTATGACTGCGAGTATACAGCCAAATTATGTACACAAAGCTACCCAACTAAGGCAGCACCAACAGCTGCTGCGATCTGCTATAACCATCGTGTTACAACACAGTGGAGACAGCATCAATGCAATATTTTGAAATTAATTATTCTTAGTTGGATGGTCTTCAAAAATTTCATGGTAACACTCCAAATGATACCCCCCTCACCAGGGCAATAACTGGAGTCATTTTCCTCCACAGGTAGCAAATATTTGACAAGTTTCTTTTTCTGCAGCAAACCAAAGCTACGGTTTACACCACACAAAACAGTTGTTTTGGGAGATGTGGGAGATGTGGCCAGTCAGTATGCATAGCACCTCCATCACTGCACCTTTCATTCAATCTGCCTAAGCCCTTCTTGCATGCAAACAGCCAGCAATAAGAAATTGATATGATACAAAAAACTGATGAATTATTGAATTATTTAGGCTCAAAATTCCTAGCTCAATGGGTGCTTATTCCTTTACATGGCCTAACAAACACACTGGGAGTGACCTAAGTGTGCATTTTATACAGATAACAAAATCGTAGCAGGTTCTTTCTAATGTGTTTCATACTCTATATAAATTTATGGAATAAATCCTCTGTTTTATGACCCTCTGGACATCAGATGAAGTAACCATAGAATATGGTTCCACTCCTAAATTTTAATTTGAATGGGAACAAGATTTAGGTGGAAAAGTACACTGAATAAATATGTTATAGGCATAATAAATGGGGAATGAAAGAAAGAGGGGAAAAAAAAGAGTACCCTTCCCCCCTTTCAAAGTACCTTTCCATCACTCTATCTTTTTTCAGATCCCTCTGCTTTCCCGCAGGCTCCTTATCCCTTCTTCAGTAAAGCCTGTGCCCTTTCTTCTCCCTCCTCCTCCCTTTCTTGCATGGAGTAGAGATGGCACAAAACACAACCTTATACCTGTTTGTGGAGTGGGGTCAGTGATCACTACTGTGGTCATTCCTCTCAGATCAGGAGGGATGCAAGTTGGAGAAAGTGAAGGAAGGGCAAACAATGGCAATAAGGGGGGGTGACAGAAACTCTTGTGGGTCGGCCTGTCCAACATCAAGTTGGAGCAGTGCTCCCAGCAGACCTGGATAGCAAGTGCCAGGCATTCCACCCACTACGCCTGCCCTATACACCCTAAATTTTAGATTTTAGAAGTGAGAAGATAAAAATGAATCATTTGCTATGATACTGCAAACACAGCTCCCATTTTAAAGTCAGTGACTGCTTAGGAAAACAAAACAAAACAAAACAAAAAACAAGTGGAAAACATAAGCAAATGGTTACAAGTGGTTGCTTTCCTGGTTACCCCTACTCACCATGACTGTCCTGCGGGTGAAAGGTTTTGATTTCATGCTGCTGCTTATCAGCACTACAGACCACATCATCAAAGCGTAGTTACCAGATCAGAACAGTAGCATTTTACACAGATGATGATATAAATGATTACATATGCTCCAATGCTGCAGAGACCCAGAGCCAGCATGTACATCTTCCTTTCTGCCACTTTCCCCACCATCTTCACCTAGCGCTCAGTGGTGGTTGTGGCCAGAGCCCTGGAGGCTCTTGCTAGGACTGATAATTCTGCTAGTGCTCCCTTTTGGAGGGCGTGTGTCTGCAATTAGAATCACAGAATCATTTAGGTTGGAAAAGACCTCTAAGATCATCGAGTCCAACCGTAAACCTAATCCTGCCAAGTCCACCACTAAACCATGTCCCTAAGTGCCATGTCTTTTAAATGCACCCAGGGATGGTGACTCCACCACTTCCCTGGGCAGCCTGTTCCAGTCTTTGATAACCCTTTCAGTGAAGAAATTTTTCCTAATACCCAATCTAAACCTCCCCTGGCACAACTTGAGGCCATTTCATCTCGTCTCATCACTAGTTACTTGGGAGAGGAGACCAACACCCAACACCCACCTCGCTCCAACTTCCTTTCAGGTAATTGTAGAACGCGATGAGGTCTCCCCTCAGCCTCCTCTTCTCCAGACTAAACAGTCCCAGTTCCCTCAGCCGCTCCTCATAAGATTTGTTCTCCAGGCCCTTCACCAGCTTCGTTGCCCTTCTCTGGACATGCTCCAGCACCTCCATGTCCTTCTTGTAGTGAGGGGCCCAAAACTGAACACAGGATTCAAGGTGCGGCCTCACCAGTGCCGAGTACAGGGGCACGATCACCTCCCTGCTCCTGCTGGCCACACTATTTCTGATACAAGCCAGGATGCCGTTGGCCTTCTTGGCCACCTGGGCACACTGTCAGCTCATGTTCAGCCGGCTGTCAACCAGCACCCCCAGGTCCTTTTCCTCTGGGCAGCTTTCCAGCCACTCTTCCCCAAGCCTGTAGCGTTGCTTGGGGTTGTTGTGGCCAAAGTGGAGGACCCGGCCCTTGGCCTTGTTGAACCTCATACAGTTGGCCTCAGCCCATCAAACCAGCCTGTCCAGGTCCCTCTGCAGAGCCTTCCTACCCTTGAGCAGATCAACATTCCCTCCCAGCTTGGTGTCGTCTGCAAACTTACTGAGGGAGCACTCGACCCCCTCATTCAGATCATTGATAAAGATATTAAACATGCCAGTTCAACCTTTTTTGGTGTTCTTTCTCCAAACTGCATCTGTGAAATGATGAAAAAAAGCCTTTTTCCTAAAAAGATTTAACATTTTGTGCTTAAATAAATCAGGACATATCACTTTAGACCATGGTAACACAATGCGTTGGACTGACACAACTGAGGGGCAGTTCTGGCAGAGTGAACAGGAGGGAAACAAATGACTGGACAGAGGAGGGCATGAACTTATAAGGTTAAACTGCTACCAAAGGAATAAAAGGATGGAGGCACAGTTTTACAACTGCTCACCCTAGTTTCCCATGAGATAACTTATGTGTAGTTATGCTGGAGGTTAGGTCAATATACAAGGACTGTATCTTTGATTTACAGTCATGCACCCACCTGTGTGAAGTTGCTGGGCATGACACAACTTCTATTCATAACGAATGAGGAAGCAATTAAATGCTCATGTGTCTAATAGGTGCAATAGTAAAAGACACCTCAGAAATCCAGTGCCAAATTCAGAAGATGAGGTAGAGCTTGTAGTCTAAAAGGCATTTTTTGACATGGAAATGCAGGCAGTCACTGAGGAGGGTTGGTGAACATAAGACATAAATCGTGAGAAGCAGACAGGGAAAGGAGCAGAAAATGAAGAAGGTAAAAAAAAGTGCTGGTAGAGTAGATCTAAGGAAAAGCAAAAGGAGAGAGATTCTGGGTATTGTATAATCTGGAAAAAAGCTTGAAATGGAGAACAAAGAAACTGCCCCAGTAAATAAACAGGGCTGCCACAAAGAAACACTGTCTCTGATAACGGTATTTCCTCCTGGTGGAAACAAACACGAAATCTTAGCTAAGCACTCAGATCCCGGCCTGGAAGAGCACACTGGAGCAGAGTCCCAAAGGGTTCCTGTCATCTACCGCATTCTCTTCCCAAATAGCAGTGAGCTGTTGCTGCAGAGGGAGTGCCCAGGAGATGGCAGTCTTGGATACAGCAAACATGTCACAAACCTACAAACAGTTAACTACAGAATTTTGTAGCTGTACGCTCTTGATGACTGCTGGCACTATTGAGTTCACATGGAAAACACTTCTGAAAGAGTTCATTTCTATGAGCTACCCAAATTGACATGGAGATGTTTCACTCTAACATCAAGTTTTATTGGGATTTACGGTCCATTATGCTCAGGAGAAAAATCGGCTGCTTTAAGAATATTGAATCAGCTAAAAATAATCAACCACTTCAGAACACCGAAAAGGCACATGCTAGCAGGTTTTGAAGATGCAAGCAGCTTCTGAAATAAGGAAATATTTTTTTCTGTATGTCAATAGTGAACATAATAATCAGTGATAAGTTTAAAGTGTAAGGTTTAAACTTACACTTAAATCAGTGACACGTTTAAAGTGTAAGAGGTCTTCGTAATTTCACACAAGAAATTTTTACACATATGGCAAGGTAAACACAGCTGTAGTTGATTCTGCCATAGAACAAAGGTCTGGAGTAAATATCTGGTGATTGCTTATCTTTTTCTATGATAATATTTGAAAAAGCCATTAAATTTAAACCAGGGTTTTGAAAAATAGAAAGCATTCAGAGGTGATATACTGTATCTTTGACCACTTGAACCTGAGAAAGTTCAAATGTGCAGCAGAACTAAAACAATATTCTGGGATGTGGAGAAAAAAGAATTGCAACTTTTTCTTCTTTAAAGATATTCTGTGAATTTCCTGCCACAAAGACTATTAGGACTCTATTGAATATTTAGTAGCAGAGTGCTTATTCATGAGATGAAAGTATTAGTGAATGAGGCTATCTAACAACTTATCTAACTTACTAAATGGAAGACCAATTGAACAAACGAAAGACAACAGGTATTAAAAAAAAATCCCACCCCTAAACCAGACAGATTTTGTTGTGAAGTTATGAAGACAATGTATACTCTAAATTAGAAATTAATTCTGTTACTGTCCCTCCACTTCAGTTTAATCACAGCCCATCCTGCTCGTCTGTGCAAGGAAGCAACTAACACCAACATTAGAGAAAAAAGGAGTATCAAGCAGAGTCTAAAGGAAACCACCTAGAACAATGTCATCTCTTCAGCCTTTCTGATAAAATGAAAGTTGCCACAGAAATCCTGAGGAAACAGGTTTACTTATTGTCATGCTATAATTTAATAGACTGTGGAAAAAAAAAACAGTTGTCATCTTAACCTTTTAAGAGTTTCTCCTGTTACTCATCGCAAAAAATTAACTAGTCCATATGTACCTGAAGATGATACATACGCTAAACTTCATAAACACAGAGAAGTATCGGGATTTTATTGGGAATTTACATCTCTTCATATTTATTCCCCAGATATTTGAATGCTCTCTCACGGAAATTAAAATATTTTTTGATTGTAGTATACTTTCACTGGCATTTGGTTGTTCATTCACTTTAATCTGTTTAGAAACTGTTTACATTTTCCATGACATACCATTCGAAATTCACTAATGCTGAAGTGTTTTTGCCCATTTTGTGAGCTATTTCAGCTGCTTGTTGCACGGTAAGAAGCATCCTAGTGATACTGAACAGTGCATTTGGGTTTTAATTTACACAGAAATCAGCACTTTCCCCAGTTGGGGGCGCATGCTTAAAGGAACAATCCCTGTCAGTAACCCTACAGACCAAGATGTCAAACAGATTTAAGCATCTGTTGCTTGTAGTTTGTATCCCGTTTGCCCTTTTTTGTGGAAAGTCTCCTTAATAATAGGAGCAGATGATAACAGAGTATTTTGCTTGTCTTCAATCACGGTGGCCTCTAAGGCATGCTGAAGTCCATGCCATGCCAAATGGACACCAAAACCAGAGGCATGGAATTGGTACTCACAGCCCCAAGCTGCCAAGAAGCAGAGTAAATAATCTTATATTGTGCTTCGTGCTACATTGTTTAGACCACTTCCAACATCTGAGTTTGCTCAGGTACCTCTGCAGTGTCAACATACAGTCACAACTGCCCTCATTTGAGTCAATAAATAAACATCGATTATTTCCTTTTTCACATTAGTTCAGCAAAACTGGCAAATGTTTTAGGCTGACATCCTGCATCTATGCCGGAGATTCATTCCATGCCCATTCATCTACAAGGTGAATATCTGCTCCAGAGTGCTGTTCCAACCCTGCATTTCAACCTTGCAGAGAAGTGTGCAGAGCAATAAAGAATCAAGTGCTTCATCCGCATTAGTGCTTTTACATGTTCTGCATGGGCAAGCAACAGCTTTCCCTGCTTATGGCTGCTTTCCTGCTTATACGAAAAAAAAACAAAACAAAACAAAACAAAACAAACAGATGTATCAAATCGAAGTGGAAAGAAAAACTAGTAAGAGTAACATTTTTCATTGCATTCTCCCATAATCCTGCTAATGCTCTCCTCAAGATGGGAAAGTCCTTGATGAGTAAATGCAACATAATCCTGTTCCGTAAGATTCTGTATTTCCCTTGCATGTGTCATTTTCTCTGATTAGGGCAAAATGACAGTACCCAAATGGAGACAGCTGTAACTCCACTACATGTAGGAACTGCCATTGACATCCCTGGGAGCACCTTGCCCTCCAGTGGGCGAGTGGGCAAGAACAAGTTTAGAATGTGTGTTTCATGCTAGAGCACACACTGACGTTAGATTAGGACAAAAAAGAATGTTTTATCAATCCTGCACAGGTTGAAGAACTTTAACATCTACAGACAGGTTCAACAGTTGGAGAGGAAAAGCATCTTCCTGGGTTCATCCCTGTTACTGTCAGTGAAATTGTCTCATAAAGATAAAAGCACCTTTACAGGTTTAACATGCCTCCATAATTCTTGCTACCCAAAGTTTAAGATTTTTGGAGCTGTAACTTAAAGTTTGGGATTCCTTTTATCAGTTTCACAGTGTCTCCACATAACATGGCAAAAAATATCAAGGGTCATTTATTATCTGATTTATTACCCTTTCAGGTATAAAGGGAATATAAATAAAAAAAGAATTTGTCCCTGTATCACATGACATCATTGTAAAGATGAAATGTCTCACAAACATTACTTTTTCTTCTTGATCTCCCGTATTTAATAATGTTGGCACTTTCTCTATTATACAGGTGAAAAACTGAGGCAAAAGATTAAGTCAGAAATACCCCTCATTTAGGGCACCTAACTTGAAATGTATAGGACCTGATTTTCTACATTAGAAACTTCACATCCATTGTGCAGGCAGCAGCTGTTTGAGTTGATGGGCTAACTGGCAGCAACAGATGAGATTAGAGCTGCACAGGAAATTATTTCACTGGGTTTCATGGAAAGGTCCTCTATTTGACAGAGTTAGGACACTTCGTTTGGGTTTCATTTGGACCAGAAAAGAGAATTACAAGAAATTTCTGCATCTATTAGACTATAACAGAGTTTGATTTGCTAAAATATGAATATAAGAAAATGGGGATGCTGATAAAAGGAGATAGAATAATATCTTTTAATTTTTACTGCATATTTAAATTCAACTAGTCCCATTCTCTAAACTTCAAACCAGGCAGGAACAAGTTATGAGCAGAGGACCTCTTCAGAAATTCTATGAACAACTAATTGTTACTATTTTTTTAACCAAGATATTAATTTAACTTATATTTGACTGATATCCAAGTTGTCAGCCAGCAGTTGTTCTGAAAAATCTATTGTTTTTTTCAGTTATTGCTGTACCAGAGTGGTAGCCAGGGAAAATGATCCTACAGACAACTCTTTTAACAAGAATAAGCAGGTAAAATGTTTCCACAATATGAACAGGCTTGTTCAGCTTGTATACAGATACTATATGTGTACAAAAACACGACTCAAATTTCTCTACAAAAGGAAATCACAAAGAGTTATTTTTCATGTAGACAATATTGAGTATTTGCAACTTCCTGACCTAATGTATAATTTTATTAGCAAGAAACATGGAAAAATATGAAACTTTCTTTTTTTAAACAAATCGCTACTTAATAAGGTAATTATTTTATCTACAGTGAAAAAAAGCTGCTCGGTTCATTTTATAAACCTATTTTATTTTACAGATAATTACCTTTTTCTTTTCAAACACTTAAAGAATAACCTCGGTCATAATAGAACACTTTGAAAATGATAAGACATACCTTGTTTAGCTTTACAAAGTACTCCAGTCCAGCTTCCAATGGATTAGTGTCGCAGTTCATCTGTTAAAAAAAAAAAAATTCACCAACCATACACGATGGACTATTATAGCTTTTGGGTTAGGGGGTGGGGGATATATAGTTATTCCATGCAGCCTTCTATTTACTCCTCGGTCAATGTCTTCCACGTTGCATATGTGCAACTTCCATTTCAATACACTGTATGTTTCCTATATGTGATTTCAACAGAATATCTACTGTTATGCCTAATACAAAGTGTAGATATGTAAATCATTCACCTAGGTTTCAATATGCAAAGTAAACACACATTTCAGTAAGAAACAAGACTTTTCATCAAAGCAGAATGGAACCTGCAGAAGACTGAATAACTGAGGTATGGACATTAATTGCAATACAGCAGAATGCCTTAGTTGGAGAGGAAAAGAAAACACAAAGCCAATTTTATTTATCACCTTCCCATCAGGTGTAGGGGGAATGATTTGTTAGGCATCACTTGAAGCAAGAATGAAAATAATTATCACTGGGCAAACGAAAAGGACCCCTAAACACCCACCATTTCACCTTCCTGAGTTCTTTGTTTTCAAAAGGAATTGAGAAAAATTTCAGGTAAGCAGAAATTATACTGATTTTCCCCAAGTTCTCTAGGCCCCCTGAGTAGTTCTATATTGTGAGTGAGCAAATTCAGCAGAAACAAGCTAATGGGAAATGAAAAAGTTCCAAATACATTATGAAGCAAGAATAATTGGCCTCTCATGACACAGTTATTACAGAAATAAAGCATTTTCAGAATCTATCAGCCAAACTTTTGATTTCAAAACACTAATGCTCAGCAAAACCCTCATAATTTTGTTATACACAAGAGGGAAAAACATCAGTGAATCAAAGTAAGTGTCTCTTTGCCAGCAGTGCAATGGAGTATACTAGTTACTCTTATTTAGAAAAGACACTGTTCAGAATTATAGCAGCTTTTCCTGCTCAAGGTAAATTTTCTTTTCATGCAAAATTGAGAAACTGGAACAAATACTATCTGAGCTAACTCTGACTAAAAGCTGTATAGTCATAATGAAATAAAGAAAATAAACAGAAAGAATAATAAAGAAGTTATATTTCCTGACCTCTGCCCCCCAGGCTCGGAAACCCTTTTCCAGCCTTAAAGCATTCAGAGCATATGTTCCAAAGTTGTCAATTCCCTCTTTTTGGCCAGCTTCCATGATTGCACTGTAAAGAGCTACAGAATCTTCTTTTCTATGATAGAGCTCCCAGCCCAATTCACCTGTTATACAAACAAGATTAACGGTTTCATCAGCTCAACAATGAAACAATCCTAAAAAATACAGTCCTGTTCTTGGTAAAAAGTGGGGATCAATGCTGTGTTAATTCACATTCTAGGGTCAATTCTGCTATCGTATATCAAGTCTAATTCCCTGCAAGAACCACCAGATGATTTATGTCCTAGATCCACTGCTTAAGCAGTGGTACTATTATTCTAATTTAAACTGTTAACTGAAATCGGGGGGGGGGTGGGGGGGGTGGGGGAGGGGCAGGGGAGGGGTAGGAAATCAGAATAACTGATAAGAAAAGGTCATGTAGCAAAGTCACAATGAGAGATGAAGCTTAAGGGCATTATAAACAGATGATGACTTGGCAAGTGAACACCAAATGTAACTGAGTATAAATAAGCATAAAACAAGTATATTGTATCATATTTAGTACAATACAAAGAGAAGGACTTCAGCTGCTTCAGAATGGTCTGAAGTCAGTCCATTGCAGTAGAGATAGACATAAAAATAAATAAAAATAAAAAGTAACTGAGAAAAACAAATACTCAGCATTACAATGTTACATTTTCTAGGCACTTGACAAACACTAATATACGGTAATCCACAAACAATTCTTGACATTGGTTTTGGAGCAAATACCACAGAGGTTATCAGAACTGGCCTTTTGTTATGTAAAATAAATATTTACACTGAGTATTCTAGAGAAAAAGGTCTTGGAAAACTAAGCACAGACCCTGACCAGATCACATTTGAATATCAATGTACTGCATTTTCTCACACATTTATATATAAACTGTGAAGAACCTATTGCTTATGAATACACGAAGAGATTTATTTTTCAACATAATTTTAGTTACACTTATTATTTTATTTATCGCCTCTTTTCTTAAGAGTCTGTTTTCTCTATTGCTTACCTGTGTACGATATCCTAATGGCAGTAACAGCAATATCAGAAAGTTTCAAATGTCTAGACTGGAGAAACTTAAATGAACCATCACTCAGATCCTCACTTGTCAACTTCTGGAGGATCTGTCGGGCATATGGACCTGCTACACCAAGTACTCCCATCTCATCTGTTACATTTTCTATTTCAACTTTATATCCACCTCTCATTACTTCCTCTTCTATCCATCTGCATGTAAAACACAACAGTGATGTTGATTTTTTAATGAAAAATAACTGATTTAGACAAAGATTAAAAAGGAATAATTTTTTGTTAGTGTTCATCTTGCCAGCAGCTCCCAGTCCCACACCTTCTCAAAACCAATGGAAGTATGTGCTACACCAGATAGTCAAATCTGTCATGGATGTTAAACAGTGTTTTCTGGTGAGATACTGGTGTAGGAACACAGGGATCTGGGATACAGCCAGGAAAGGAGACAATTTAAATGGGTGGAACAGTATTTTCAAGATAAGAGAAAGAAGTGATCTCATAGAACTGAACACAGATTTGCCTTTGGATCCAGAATGTTTTAATAAAAAGTCCACATACAAAAAGAGTAAGCAATAAACACAATGAATGTAAGAAATCTCAAAATAAATTCCCTGTCAACAGAAATGTACAACCAGGATTGTTCCTTCCTGAACACAGTACTTAAAGTATTGGCAGAAAGTTCACTTTTGAATTTTGATTTCATCAAAAACATCAGCTGGGTATTGTCTTTCAGGAAGCTCACAAAATAAATGAAAGGAGTACATTTAAAAATCTTACAAAGTACTACTTTGTTAAGCAGTGCTAAAAGATCTCAGGCACAGGGGAGTACCAAACAGGACTGCTGAAATTCTGTAGCAGTAAATGCATTAGGTCTGGTTCTGCCATTTGGTTCCTGAACGTGCCAATGGTTCTACTGTTTCCCATGAGACTATTAGGAAACAGAATATTATTCATCGTTTGGGTAGCATATTTCAGTCTTTTATGTGTTGATTCATTCTGAATAACAGATTTGTCAGCAATCTCCAGTAAGAAAAATTCTTTTTCTTAATATGCATGTACAGCCTCTTATAGCCCTAGAAATACCACTGCCAATGCTCATCAATGAAAAGTATTTTAATGAAGTCACCCTGCACCTGCTTCTACCTCCTTTCTTTCTGTTGTTTCACTTTGTGGCCCCAGAGCCCACAGCATAAGACATTATCACAGTATCAGGAAGACTGCATCACCCTTCTGGATTGGCCAGGTCAACTTGTGTTTACAAGCCTGTGGGGTCATCCATGTTTAAAGCCAATTTTCTTTTTTGCGTAAGAGAAAACAGTAGAAAGGAACAACCGTGCTGTGTTCCATTATGCAATGCCAAACACAAACAGATTCAACAAAACAAGAACTACCTCCATTAAAGTATATTACATAACTATCAGTAAATTCTCCATCTTTTTACACCAACAATAATTCAATATGCAACTGCTTATACTTCAGAATTCAACTCCACCAAGTTTCTAAGAAATCAAAATCAATAAATAAGTAGAATTCACTTGAACCTAGCAAAAGATTTGTTGAGTAATAATTACAAATTTGGCACTTAGTAAAAAGGTTTCTATATTAATGTGACTATATGGCACTGTGTACTTACTGTATCAAAAATAAACTCACCTCAGATCATGGAGTTCTGACCCCGAGCCAGTTACAAGCATAAATTCTTCAGGATACAGTTGAGAGACTGTTAGCTCAGCATATACTTTTCCTCTCGGTGTTAACATATGGCTAATATTTGTGGAACCCACCTACAGAGTAAAATTTGCAATTATTAAGAATGCAAAATAAACCTTTGAATTCTTATTATGAAATACATAGAGATATGTCTTTACTTGAAAGAACGACGTTTTTATGTCTGTTCTGCTATGCCATAATGGGAGCAGACAGATACACAATTGGCCAAGCTTAAGCTTTACAGTAGAAATTTCATGTTTTTCTTCATACAAAAAAATTGAGATTTTTGAAATGAGATAAATCAAGACCTTTATAAATATTTGTTAATTGTGTATTACACAAGGTGTTCTTAAGCTACATTTGATTTAAGAATGTACTTTCAATGCAAATTCAATCAATCAAAGTTTGTTCTCTGATTATCAGAATAAAAAATTCTATGTGTTATTGACATAAATATTCTTTTTCAATCATGTGAATAAAGCTTTCAGATCCCAAAAGGATAACATTACTTTGCCCTTTACTTTAATGAAAGAAATACTGAGCTGGCTTATGCTTTTGTGGCCCTGACTTATGTGTCCTTCTATATTTTATGTAGTTGCTGACTATGAATCTACATCTCTGTACATTTGAATCAGGTTCGTGTAGAAATGTGATCTCTAGAGGCAAAATTTCAGATAACAGTTACTTAGCTGTGACTGTAAAACGTTCACATGTTCATACAGATATCACCCATACAAACAGAAATATGAGTGTGCCATAGCTGTTATGCTGGTCTGGTTCCAGAGCAGCCTTTAATCCCTCTTATTTCATTCTGCTTTCATTAGAACCTTGTCAATCACCCAGTCAGTGCCCAGATTCCAGACAATGAATGGAAAAAGGAAAAATATTGCAGATATTAACATTCTTCTGCAAGCACATATTACATTAATACAGTTACTGACACATTACAGGCACATAATTGAATTTTCAGGATCTGATGGTAGTCACACTCAGTCTGGTTGTGATATAAGTGTATCTCCATTACCTTCAGTGAATTATTTTATGATGCAGACAAGCATGAATGGTACCAAAAATTAGACAGCCTAAATAATCAACTGTTGTGAATGCTGGAGTATTAAGTGGACTCATAAACAGATCGTTCTGTTTTGCCTTCTATCCTTCTTTTTCCTCTTAGCAACAGAACAAAAGCTCCACAGAAAGCACTCACCTTGTTCTCATAATTTCCTGTTTAATCTTACTTTCTCCCCACCCCATATATTCAGCAAGTGTTACCCATGCCTACTGATGACAGTTACCCCACCTCTACCCCAGGCTAGAAAGAAGACAAACTTTTAATCTATATTGCTATCACAAAATTAATACAATAAAAAATATGATTACATGTCAATTCAGGTTCTTCTTTCTCCTAAACCTACAGGACACCATTCTTGTGTACAGCCTTCCCATCCAGTTGGCTCTGACCTCTGAGAAGAAGTTATCTACCTTCATAACTACAGTCTCGGTATACCTCCTGTTGCCTTATGCTTCCTCCCTCTGGTGTCTGAAGAAGCTAAAACCATCACCCACAGCAAAAACTTAATGAAATTCTGCGCTGGAAGGAGCAAACCCCATGGCTGTAGCACTTTGGAAAGGAACAATCTGCTTGCTGGAAGTGTATCTCTGAATTTAAAAACACGAGATGAAAGTGGTTGACAAAGCAGGAAGATAAAGGGACTCATGGAGCACTACCATAAACTGAGGATCAAGAATAAGAAACTTGGGGTAGTTTGTCACAGTGTGCCATTTTTGAAAACAGGATCATATTCTGAGAATCTGTGAGCAGCCACACTTGTGGAGAAAGGACAGGTCTGACCTGAAAGCTGAATATCCCGAATATTTGCAACGCTGCCTGCATCAGGCAGCCAGCTGTAAAATAGAGTCAGTATGAGGGGGGTGGAAAATAAGCATAGGTCACATTAAAAAAAACCAAAACTGTTCCCTTGGGCATCCAGGAAGAATAAAACATCCAGCTATGGTCAGGCAAGAGCACCTTCCACTGCTCTCCTCTGCTGCCTGAAGCTGCCACAGTACAGTGCAGTTTTAGGCGGACAGCTGCCAAGCTATTCTGGTACTACTATAAAAGAATTCCAGGTGAGATTCACTTGGACTTCTTTAGACAAAGATTTGAAACAGAAGGAAACACCTTTTTACTGTAAAGGTGACTGAGCACAGGAACAGGTTGCCCAGAGAGCTGGTGGAGTCTCCATCCCTGGAGATGTTTAAAAGCCATCTGGACATAGTCCTGGGCAATGAACTCCAGATGACCTGCTTGAACACAGGGTTGGACAAGCTGACATCCAGAGGTCACTTTCAACATCAACCATTCTATGATTCAATGATTTGTGCCAAAAGATGCTTCTACATGGGGCTACTCTAGTATAAACTCCACTGTCCATGCCCTTAACTGAGTGAAATACATTCCCTGACACAGCAATTTCTCCAAAGGATTCGAGTGGTATCTGAAAGATATGGCAATAATATTATACTTCATTTTCCATTTCTGAAACAGATCTTGTTTGTTTAAATCTTACATTAAAACAGTTATCACTGTCCCATTTACCTTTGGAACAACATTTGCAAATAGATGATCCAGCAGCTTAACAGAATCTGTGCCTTTTACTTTAAACTTGCCAAATGGTGACAGGTCAATCACACCAACTTTTTCCATAACCTGTTTATACTCACGACCCACAGGGTCAAACCAATTTGTGCGCCGAAAACTGGGTCTGAAACAGAGCATTTACACACATAAAACACAACTTGGAAATTTTGTGCTCTTTTCAGCAAAACGTAGTCTTCAGTTTCTTCAGTTCAATAATCATTCAAAAGAGAGAGACTTTCCTAATTGTAGGTAGCTTACCCAATATTTTCCTTGGTCTAACATAGCTTAATTATTAAAATCTTTTAACAACAGAGAAAGATATGGGTTGATATTTTATCAACCATTTTGTACACTAAATTGTGAACTGTTCAAATGTTAGAAGTAGTAGTCTGTCACGTGTAAATTTACAGCATACTTTGTTGCTGAATCATTTATTTGAGTTTAAGGTGTCAAAGGCTTTATTTCTGAACAGCAGAGTGTGTCTCTTTATTCCTTTAAGAGCCTCATTTAGATTGGGACTCCAGTTCTCTGTGGAAAACATTTATTTGCTGGATGCTCCCTGATGCAAGCAGGTAACGAGGTAAGCAGGCACAGAAAAAAAAACCAAAACAAAAGAGGATTGGGCTTCTCCTTTCCTGAGAATTATACAGAGAGGAATCAGCTTTTTCATTAAAACATTATACTGTGCTGCTGATCAAATAATAAGAAAGGGAGAGAAATACACATTTATAACAAACAAGTTGTTTTCTAATCTTTTCCTTGAGCTAGGCTGCTCCCTGATACCCCATAGCTAGAAGAGTTACAGGATACCTCAATGTGTATTTTGAAATGTCTGTATTATCAGAATGAAATGGATTCTAAACTATAGAAAAAACAATAATGGAAGATCTACCTAATAGATACGCTTAGCTGAAATGAATGATAAATATATGCTGCTTATTAAATTTAACTCAGATGGCCCTTGTTCTCATGACAATTTATCAGTGGGGAAGCGGGGTGGGGGAGGAGGTGATCTTTTATTTACTTGTATCCAGTCTCATCTCCAGGTTTGTAGAACCAATGAGGTTGCTCCCATCCTGCATGAAAACCCATTGAACATTTTGATTTCAGCAAATCATACAGCCCACTGGTTCTCTCGGTTGGTCTCCCAGCAAATCTTTCTTCTTTAGGGTAACCAACTAGAGGGAAAAAAAAAACCAAACCAAAAACCATGGCATACTAAATACTGTAAATCACCAAGATAGAATATATATTAATACATATATATAAACAGAGAAATCTAGAGGCAGGCTTTGTTGGAATCCGTTTTCAGAATATAAATATATTTTTTAAAATACCTTCTTACCAATGTTATTAAAACCATAAGATTCTCTTGCTTTGGCTGCTGTGTATTCTGTGGTGGTCCACTTTCCATACCGATTGGGATCCAACTCTATCAGGTCAAATGTAGGTTCCCCCTGAAGGATCCAGTCACTGAGGTACTTTCCTATGCCACCAGCATGTATAATGCCATACCTTAAAAACAGGAAAAAGTCCTGTAGTGCCAAATCTTTTTTTGTTTGTTTTTAAAAATCAGTACTAGCATATACTACTAATACAACTCCTAAAGTATTCTAAATTTTTCCCTCTGTTTTTTTCTTTTTTTGGTTTGTTCTATTTTGTCTTGTTTTCCAAGATTACATGGTTTATTGACAGATATTTCTACTGCCCCAATGTCAGCAGCAAAACTCCATTGCTGATGTACAGCGTTTGCAGTGCTTGAGATTGCAGCAAGCGCTTGCTTTCTCTAAAGTTCAGAATTTAACAATCTTTTCCAGGGACATTAGAACTCTTCAACAATTAATACTAAAGAAAGTACTCAAACTTCTGATATCCATTAAATACACTTTCTAGTGTATTTAGTCATAGAATACCTATTCTTTTTTAACCAGATTTGATTAAACCAGACTCAGATTTGAAAATCAGACATTCTAGCAGCTACAATGAATATTTACATTACAGTGACAAGAGCAACAGCAGCAAAAGTCAGAAGACAACACTACTGAGACAGCTTTAATGAATCAGGGAATTTAGAGGAACTGCAGATAAAACTAGAAGACTTGTTTGCAGTGGTGCAAGAGTTGAAAGCTGCTTTTTCTCACCTGATTTACCTTCACTGTTCTTCACTATAACTACAAAGAGAACTGTTTCCAGAAAGCTTATGCTAACAAAATAAACATGTAAAATTTTCTGCTACCAGCCTGTAGCAAAAGCCTGTCCTGTTTCTACACAATGAGTGTGTGAAGGATCAGACTGTAGAGGAGATCTCTTGTTAGAAACCTGCATTAAAGGAACCACACCAGACAGCAAAGGTAGATGCTCAAAAGTTATGAAGTGATAGGTGAAAGGATTCCTTACTTAAACATTTTTTACATAATTCTAACTTTCAAAATGCTTGACATCTTCACATCCATAAGGAAAAAGCTGTGTATGAAATGTGCTCCTGTGAGGTACCTGAAGTGGACAACTGGGGACAAGGATCTTTGTTGTGCTGCAATACGTGTATGTTGCTACTCAGTCTACATATGACCAAACAGTGCTATCTAATGCTGCATTAGAGGCACCTCAGATTTGACACCAAAACATTTAATGACAAATAATTTTTAATACTAAATTATTTAAAACTTTTTATTTTAGTACCTCTGTGAATTTGTTTGCCACATCTAAAAAAAAAAAGTGTCAGAATAGCCTCCTGTCTAGGGAAGATGTGAAAATAAATTCTTAGTTATTTGTGAAGTGCTCCAATGAGCACAACAGAAAAATCCTTGAAGAAATAGTAAGTCTGTCCAAAACCACATTTAGATTAGCATGCAGCAATTAAATCACAGACACTCACACTGAATAGTGAAGCTAAAACAAAATTGAATTGCTGTTCATCAACTTTGCATTCTGAATTCTACGTCCTCAATTAAACAGGCAAGGATCTTATGGGGAAAAAAAAAGGATGTAATCATTTAATTCTAATGCATATGCATAAGGAGAATGAATTTAGATTACACAGATAACTTAGTTCTGGCACTTCCTAACTGTAGGATGCCTGACTTCATAATATTAATGAGATTACTTTGATATAGTGGGGTTTTATCTGTAATTTATTTATTGATTTAAATAAAACAGAAATATCAAACAGTTGAGTACATGAAGTAATTCTGCCAAACACACTCCTTTAGGCTGTTCAGCATAAATATTCAGATTCTCAGCACAAGCTTGTGTCACCACAGTTGATGCAATAAGGATGAGTGCTTGTAAATAAGGATGAGTACTTACTCTGTAAGTACTACAGAACGGCTAGCCATTGCTGGAGTTAGTTTAATTAGGCAACTCTCAGTTATTCGTGGATATAAGTTTTGTGACCATGGCTATGATGCCTTCAAGATCGGCTCCAGAAGAAGTTTTAGACAGCTTAAGTCTCTCTGCACCATTCACTGCAGCCAAAAGCACAGGGGAACACAGCACAGAGACCACTGCATGACTCTGGGTGGCAACAGACCAAATACAATGAAGTTTTTTAGCTTTAGCTGAAGACTGCTGAGCTGATGGCAGGGTAACCCTGGGGGCAAGACAGCCCTGCAATGTGGAGTTGCTACTACAGGTACAGCACTGCACGTGGGCTGACAGGTCTCTGCACCCTGCAGAACTTTGCAGCACTGACTCTGTGCAATCAGTTGATTTTGGTGCTCCTAGCTGGGCCTACATTATCAGAGATTTTAAATTATGCAGGGTGCCCAAATCCATCATTACGTCAGATAATGGGGAGCTGATTGTATTAATATACCACTGCAGTTCTGCTACACAAGAATGAAACACCTGCTTTGCCGGGATGGGATGTTACAAGTAGCTGTAAAGAGTGGTACAGTTTAGGAATCTCAGTCTTCACATGAGGATGTAAAGAAAATTTCCTTAATGAACACGAACTGCCCTTCTCCGTTTTTCTTCTCTCCTTCCAATCCCTGCCAGATTGTCTTCCCCATTGTTCCTGTCCTATTCTTGTGTCTTACTTGTTTATGAGTCCTTGCTTCCCACCAATTTTCATCTCATTCCGCTCCTTTCTCCTAGGAAATCTGACTCCTTGCATACCATGGTCCCTTTTCTAGTGTCTTTGACCCAGGTTTAGCCATTTTTCTATCCCATTTCTGCAGGAAAACTCCTGTTCAGTCTCTGGCTATGGTAGATAGAATGCAGGAATCTTAGTGCAAGGTTTAGTGAGTCTCTATTAAGCGTTGCTGAGCTGTAACATTTATAAAGGCTTGTGAATGGGCCTCATAGATAGATTTTGTGAAGAACAGCAGAAAGGCGTATCTTTAGGAGAAAGGTCAGTTCTGCCAAATGTGAAGTTCATTCTCAGAAAAAGGGGAAATCAGAGCTTTTCAAAAGAAACACTTCACCCCAAAAACCTTAACACAGCAAAACAACATAACTTCCAAAAATCTCGTTCTTCAGCATGGTTACACTGCTTTGACTTAAACTTTTTTCACTAAAATTCTAGCCTACTCTTGTAAATATTTTCAAAGCTATAAGTAACTGAAAACAGTCTTAAAGGGGAAGTGTTGAGCAACCTTAATAATAAACAGTGCTACAAGCTCTGCTAACTATACTTATTAACTTCTTTGCACATTAAAATGCCTAGCAAGCTGCTAATTTTAGATAATAAAAATCCTCTAAACTAGCAGCACTAAGTCCTCTGTCACAATGTCCCTGCTAGTTGACTATGAGATAAGGATTTGCTAATGCACACAAAAAATTACAACATTGGTAGAAACACCGCTGTGACCCAGAAGCGTAGAACAGAGAGTCAAAAGTCCCTGAAAAGCAGACAAAGCAATCCAATGACAGCAACATAATTGCGACTTGTGTCTAAACATTTAGAGATTAATCAAATTCCTGAAATAAGTTGTTTAAAGAAACTTCAACATGTAACACTGGTCTTCAGTTATTCGTATATGGAACTTTGATTCTGCTCCCATTGACACCAATGAAGGAAAACAGGCTCCAAAGTCTGGCAGCACAGTAATGAAGTTAAACAGTTTGGTGAACGAGGACTAGGCAAACCACTTTTGTAACTATAAGTTCTGCGAATGTTACTAAAAGATAACAATATTTTTTTTTTTAAATCCAAGCAGCAAAGGTGAATACCTTTCACAATGAATCATTGCAAAATTACCAAACCTTTTTATTTTGAGGACCTCGGAAAGCACGTTTAGTGGTACTGCTTTATCTTATGATCTGAGCGTTTGTTTGGTTTGGACTGAAAGAAAACTGGAAAAACCTGAGTTGGATTTTGAACAGCAAGTTAGGCAATTCAAAAAACAATGTAAACAGAATGTGTTCAATTACATGTGCCTGGAATTGTATTCAGTTCATTCTATCCATCTTGAATCAATGGTCAAACTAAGACAATTAAAGAGAAGTCAGTAGGAGTTTTACCACTGACTTCAGTGGGGCCAGAGTATGTAAGATGTAAGTCACATTCAAAGAAAATATTGTAATGGGCAGGAGAGAATAATGACACCAATAAAACACCCATTCCTGTTGTCACACTGCGCTCATTTGCTTTCCTCCAACATCTAGCAACATCATTTCTCAGGTCACCCTTCAACAGTCAGAACCGTTACTCTGTTCTTACCCCTAGAGTAGCCAGTACGCTGGCAGTGCCTTCTGCTTGGTATGCCTTCCACTCTTCACCCGAAAGTTAATACCTCATATTAGAAGTTCTCCCTGTACCAATCATTCTTGCCACAACTTCAGTGACACCAGTTTCTGCATATGCCAAACAATGGTTGACCACAATGTAATTCAAAGCAATACATGAAATGAACTGGGCAGTGTGTTGTAAAGCCCAGCACTTTTCTGACTTTAATTTGCTGCACAGACAGTACCAAGTACTACCCATTTCTTGCTGCTTCATAAAGTGTCACAGGTATTGGCCTCCAGAATAAAAGGAGGAAACAAATTGAAAAAATAGTGAGAATTATGAAGAAGAAGTGAGAGATTACGTAGGTAGTGGTAATTACGACTATTTCCAATTACATTTTACATAAAATACGTGCAAAACAATCCCCAAACCCATAAAAATTCGCAAAGCTTGAGCTGACTGCCATTTTAACAATATGACAGACAGAAGTTGTCATGAAGAATTTACTCACCCGAAACCAATAGCTACCCAGTAATTTCTGACACCCTGATGTGGTCCCACCATAGGAAGAATGTCGGGAGAATAGGTGATAGGACCCGCAATTGTGTTTACGATGTCTGCATTTTTCAGAACTGGGACCATTTCCATAGCAGCCTCAATATGCTCCATTATTCTGTCTAAATCAGACTCAAAAAGTTCTTTTCCAAAACCTGCACAAATATTTGACTCTTATTATATACTTAATTACACTGAAAATACTTACATTTTAAATACAGTTATGCAATCTACATATATAAAAGTTATATGGAATTCATTGGTGAGTATGTTCAAGCCTTTGCCATTCTACACGAGAAATCGGTGCGCATGAATCCCTAGCTACCTGCAGGATCAAGTTTATTGTTACTGCAGTTACACTGTCCTTTATACATATTTGTTTAACCCTAAGATCACGCAAATTCAACAATGACATAGAAAAGAAGCAGAGAAACACAGAAACTTCCTTCTATGTTAACAAGACCCACTTATTTTTCTCAATATGCCAACAATTTGAGGAGGGGAAGAAAGATACTGCCTGTGTCAGCTTATGATTTCCATGGTATTTAGTGAATTCCCGGATGTATTTCAGCCTTCAGTCTGGGCTCTAAGCATCATTGAACATCACTTTGTAGAGGGACCTGACACTACTGGAGACAGTAAGTTCAGGAAGCTATGACAGTGCAATCCAAAGCCCAACAACGTTGATTGCTCTTTCTTAGGAAACACGTGGTTTTTTTAAAACAGCAACACTATTGACTTAATATAACTTTCTGCCCAGAAGTGAATAGAAAGCTGGAGCCTAGATACAAGCCAGTAATTTTAATTTTTTTTTTTAATAAGCAACAGTATGACATTGTTGGGATTTTTTGTACAAAAATTCTGTACAAAACTACAGCTCTCTTGCACTTATATCCGAGCACAGCCTTTTGTCTAAGACATTCCTTTGCTATACCTGTGTTCCTATTTGACAACCACATTATCTCTGTGGGAATAGCAAAAATCCAAAGCCCCTGTCAGTATGCTGGAGAGAAGTGTAGCTTAGAAAAATCCCTATTCAGTTGCAAAAGGCTACATAACACAGATTTGGTGACTGCATCTAATCACAACACACAGGCACCTGTTCAGAGAGTAGGGTAAGACTATGTTGTAGATGTGTATTTTGTGCCTATTTCAAATAGGCTTTTTTTATGTTACATTTTTATTTCTATTCACTCCTATCATTAGAGTTCTATTCTTTGAAAAAAAGTTTCTGCATTACAATCGCGCATTGCAAATATTTTCTATTTTCCATAACATAAGGCAGCATGACAGGCTGGGATTTATACGCATTAAAACATGTGCTAATGCGTATCAAGTTTAAAGATTTAATGTTCTTAATTACCTGGTGGGACTCCATTTGTTACCCATGAGTCCTGCAGCTTCATCTTCTCCTCGCTTTCGTATGGACCAAATAAAAGACCATCCCTTTCTTGCCTTAGATAATATGATCCTTCTAAGTCACGAATCACAGGCAATTCTGTTTTTAGGGCTTTCACTTCAGGGATAGTTGATGTCACAACATACTGATGATGAACGGGTATGAGAGGGTGCTGCAGGCCAATCATCTTACCTATTTCACGGGCCCAGAAGCCTAGAGAAGACAAAAAACAAAATAGAAATATTCAAAGACCAATTTCAATGAATAGAAAATAACAGTAAAACATTTGCAGGAAGCACATGGAATGTGACAAAGACATTTTTTTCCATACTTTTAATTTTCAAATTATTTTTCATATTATCCAGCATAATTTTCCCTCTATAATTCTATGTCCTTGTTCCTAATTATAGTACCATATATTATTCTAGTATACAGATATTAAAAAAATATAATTGGAAAAATATAAATTAGGCTTCTAAAAGTTCAGAAGAGAGTTTAATTAACAGTGCCACAAACCCCATGGTTTATTTCTGTAAAGTAGGTCTGCAATGCAGTCATGGCAAAGTCAGAGACACTTAAAAATCAGAATAAATTAGCTCACACCATAGGTGTTAACCTAGCCTCTTACTATCAACCAAACGAGCTAGTATGTTTTCCCAAGACAGTAGTCAAGTCCTAACACCTGGATAGAGCAAGACAGTACTTTCAATCCATCCCACTCCTACCAGTTTGATGCCAGTGCCAGCAATAGATGCCCAGAGCCTGAAGGATCACAGGTCAGCAGGAGAGCACCTGAAGAGCGGCACAAAGGAACCCCAGCCAGTAAGACAGCTTCATCGGGGGCCCAACTTAAATGTCCCTATGCAAATGCACGTAGCATGGGGAAGAAACAAGAGGAGATAAAGACATGCGCACGCCTGCAGGGCTACAAACTTATTGGCATCACGGAGACGTGGTGGGATGGCTCCTATGACTGGAGTGTTGGGATGGAGGGATACAGACCCTTTAGGAAGGACAGGCAGGGGAGATGAGGAGGGGTGTCACCCACTATGTCAATGACCAGCTGGAGTGCATGGAGTCTGCCTGGGGATGGATGAGGAGCTGACCGAGAGCTTGCGGGTCAGGATTAAAGGGAGGGCAGGGACAGATGACATTATGCAGGGGCCTGCTACAGGCCACCTGATGAGGAAGACCGAGTGGATGAGGCTTTCTATAGACAGATAGGAGCAGCCTCATATTCACAAGCCCTGGTCCTCATGAAGGACTTCAACCACCTCAATATCCGTTGGAGGGACAACAAAGCAGGGCGTAAGCAATCCAGGAGGTTTCTGGAATGCGTCAATGATAACTTCCTTCTCCAAGTGGTAGAGGAGCCAACAAGGAGAGGTGCTATGTTGGACCTTGTTCTCACCAACAAGGAGGAACTGGTGGGGAATGTGAAGCTCAAGGGCAGCCTTGACCATGAAATGGTGGAGTTCAAGATCCTTAGGGCACCAAGGAGGGAGCACAGCAAGCTCACTACCCTGGACTTCAGGAGAGCAGACTTCAGGGATCTGCTTGGTAGAGTGCCATGGGACAAAGCCTTGGAGGGAAGAGGGGCCCAAGAAAGCTGGTTAATATTCAGCGATCATCTTCTCCAAGCTCAGGAGCGATGCATCCCAACAAAGAGGAAGTCAGGCAAAAACGCCAGGAGGCCTGCATGGATGAACAAAGAGCTCCTGAACACACTCAAACACAAAAAGGAAGCCTACAGAGGGTGGAAGCAAGGACAGGTAGCCTGGGAGGAATACAGAGAAATTGTCCGAGTGGCCAGGGATCAGGTTAGGAAAGCTAAAGCCCTGATAGAATTAAATCTGGCCAGGGTCATCAAGGGCAACAGAAAAGCTTCTATAGGTACGTCGGGGATAAAAGGAAGTGTAGGGAAAATGTGGGCCCTCTCCAGAACACAATGGGAGACCTGGTTACCCAGGATATGGAGAAGGTGGAAGTAGTCAATGACTTTTTTGCCTCGGTCTTCACCAGCAAGTGCTCGAGCCTCACTGCCCAAGCCACAGAAGGCAAAGGTGGGGTCTGGGAGAATGAAGAGCCACCCACTGTAGGAGAAGATCAGGTTCAAGACCATCTAAGGAACCTGAAGGTGCACAAGTCTATGGGAGCTGATGAGATCCATCCACGGGTCCTGAAGGAACTGGCGGATGAAGCTGCTAAGCCACTATTCATCGTATTTGAGAAGTCGTGGCAGTCCAGTGAAGTTCCCACTGACTGGAAAAGGGGAAACATAACCCCCATTTTTAAAATGGGAAATAAGGAAGACCCAGGAACTACAGGCCAGTCCGTCTCACCTCTGTGTCTGGGAAGATCATGGAACAGATCCTCCTAGAAGCTATGCTAAGGCACATGGAGGACAGGGAGGTGATTCGAGACAGCCAGCATGGCTTCACCAAGGGCAAGTCCTGCCTGACCAACCTAATGGCCTTCTATGATGGAGTGACTACATCAGTGGACATGGCAAGGGCTACCGATGTCGTCTCTCTGGACCTCTGCAAGGCCTATGACACGGTCCTCCACAACATCCTTTTCTCTAAACTGGAGAGGTATGGATTTGATGCTGGACTGTCCGGTGGGTGAGAAATTGGTTGGATGGACATATCCAGAGGGTCGTGGTCAATGGCTCAATGTCCAGATGGAGGTCGGTGATGAGTGGTGTCCCTCAGGGGTCCATATTGGGACCGGTACTGTTTAATATCTTCATCAACGACATAGTGGGATTGAGTGCACCCTCAACAAGTTTGCAGATGACACTAAGCTGAGTGGTGCGGTTGACACACCTGAGGGACAGGATGCCATCCAGAGGGACCTGGACAAGCACGAGAAGTGGGCCTGTGTGAACCTCATGAGGTTCAACAAGGTCAAGCGCAAGGTCCTGCATCTGGGTTGGGGCAATCCTCAGTATCGATACAGGCTGGGGGATGAAGGGATTGAGAGCAGCCCTGCCGAGAAGGACTTGGGGGTACTGGTGGATGAAAAGCTAGTCATGAACTAGCAATGTGCGCTCGCAGCCCAGAAGGCCAACCATATCCTGGGCTGTATCAAAAGAAGTGTGGCCAGCAGGTCGAGGGAGGTGATTCTACCCCTCTACTCTGCTCTGGTGAGACCCCACCTGGAGTACTGCATCCAGCTCTGGAGCCCGCAGCACAAGGAGGACATGGACCTGTTGGAGTGGGTCCAAAGGAGGGCCACAAAAATGATCGGGGGATGGAACGTCTCTCCTATGAAGAAAGGCTGAGAGAGTTGGGGTTATTCAGCGTGGAGAAGTGAAGGCTTCAGGAAGACCTTATTGCGGCCTATCAGTACTTAAAGGGGGCTTATAAAAAAGATGGCGGCAAACTTTTTAGCAGGGCCTGTTGCAACAGAACAAGGGGGAATGGTTTTAAACTAAAAGAGGGTAGATTTAGACTAGATGTAAGAAAGAAATTTTTTACAATGAGGGTGGTGAAACACTGGAACAGGTTGCCCAGAGAGGTGGTAGATGCCCCAACCCTGGAAACATTCAAAGTCAGGTTGGACGGGCTCTGAGCAACCTGACCTAGTTGAAGATGTCCCTGCTTATTGCAGGGGGGTTGGATTAGGTGACCTTTAAAGGTTCCTTCCAACCCAAACTATTCTATTATTCTATGATTCAGCCAGCTAACCTCAAAATTTAAGCTTCTCTTCTCTTTCACATGCATCATGTGACTCCTATTAATTATGTCTCCTACATAGCAATCAATTCATTATGGAGTTCATACTGGTGAGTCATCAGCTCTTCATAGTTGACAATTCAAAGTTCTGATACAGACTATGACCAGAAAAAGCAAGCAACAATTTACCTGCCCCTGAAGCCTATAAAGGCCCTTCATGTATACCACTAAGCATAAGTTAAAGAAGACCTAATTCTGTTAGGGTCCCTCCAGACTAGCTGTTTCCAACTGGTAAGACACATTCACTTAGTGAGGCACCTGTGTCAAAGTCAAGGAGTCGAGCCACTTAACTGCCAAACTTACTAGTCTGGGCTCTGCATCATGGCTCACACAGACCCAGGAATCAGACAGATACAATTGACTGGGATGGCAGCTGCTCTAAGAAGCTTGGAATATCCTTCAGCCCCACTCTCCTGACTCTTTGGATCAACGAGTGGAGGTCTCAGAAGTGGGAATGAAGGGGGAAAATCCAATGAAGTAGGAGTTCCAGGGAAGTCTAGGAGTGCGGGTTGGGGGAAGGCGAAATGGAAGAGGAGGAAGAGGTAGCAGGGCCTTCCAAATAAAGGGTGTGTGCTATATGGCACCCAGGAAAAGAAGGCATGTCAGCCTGGTTCCTGTGTAACCAGCTGACTCCAAACTGTTTATGAAAAACTACCTCCAGCAAGATTCGCTACCTAACACAGCTGCCTCTTCTCCTGGGACTCACACTCATGATGCCCAGCTTAACATACAACTTTTCTTCCTTTTTTCTGCTTACTTGTCTTACGCAGATGATCCTACCTCTCTCTTCAATTCCACACTCTGCAAGATCTGGTCAAAATTTAGCTTTCAGGGCCCTGAGGGCAATAACAGTCATTAATGATCCTGAGCAGCCTCACCCGGGACTTCTACCCACACTCCTACTCATGGGTGCAGGAGCCCCGTTTCAGGTCAGCTGAGGGCCTTGAGAACCTGTCTGAGCTGGATTGATTGCAGGTGTGCCTGTTTACAGCTCTGTCACAACCATGCCCGTGCCTGGCCATGGACCTCATTGATCCAGACCCTGATCCGTGGACTGCTTTCCAGCTTGACCTTAGCCCAGTCTCGTCTCTATGGTCCTGCCTGTTGATCACTGGGCAGTATCTGACCCTGGTTACATCACCAGACCTGTTCCTGACCTGTGGATCGACTTCTGGGCTTGGCCTCAGTCTGTTTCATCACTATGGATCTGCCTGTCCCTCATCTCCACAAACTTGTCTGGATATTTGGACTGTGGGCTGACCCCAGCTGCTGGTCCTGGGTCTGCCCTGCTCCTTCCCTCGTGCCCTGTAGGATGGAGCCCTTGCTGGCTCGGCCCCTGCCCTGCCAGCCTTGTTACCACGCTTGGCTGCCTGCCCCGCGGGGAGCAGCCGGCCCGCGCTGCTTGCTGACGTTAATTTGGGAATACATCCTCCCATCTCTGGCATGGCCTAAAGCCAGGGCAATTAGGAAAGTTAAGTTGGGCTGTGCTGGCCTTGTGCCATTCCCCCATGCCAGGAGGCTGTCAATCTCTTATTTAATATTACAAACCAGCCTCAGGGTCTAACACCCACAGTTTTTAAAAATGCAAAGTTTCTAAGGAAAACGTTTTCTGTGGTGACTCACTTGACAATTGCTGACAGCCAGATAAAGCAAGGGAGCAGAAAATCCAGGATCATGATAGAAAGATCTCTTCAATTAAAAGCCCCTGCCCAGTAAATACTAAAAACCAGTATCTGTTGTTCTGCATTTATCATGTGTAAGAGTTTTGTTTCCTAATGGCATCCTCACCACTTGGAGGAGACTTGCTGACAGAACACTTGTTAAGTCAGATAAATTAGCTCAGGGAAGATCATGCCATAGTCATACAGTGATTCAAAATATCCTTTAAGGCTACTGAAACCTGATTTATGCTCCCTTATACAAAAAAACAACCAAAAAAATTCTAATCAACTTGAATTTCTAGCACATCTGCAAGGGTTTCCTCCAGTACACATGACAAACACAAATGTGAATCTAAGTAGAGGCTAACAATCTTTAGGGAACTTATTTTGATTTGGGCATTTCCATGTCATCTACAAAGAAAACTTAAGGTAAGGTCAGCTAATGATCCATAAAGGAGAAAGAAAGGTGAAGGAGCAGAAAATTCCATCTCTAGTGTCATGCACTGTTTTCCTGCCAAAATTGCTTGGACTTAAAGAGATATTTGGAAAAGAAATAATGCTCTGGGACTGTGCTTCTAATAAATTCACTATTTTGCTTACTCATTAAAACATAATGAGTGGGAAAACACAGAGAGCAGGCATATTCAAGCTCCTCAAAGAAAATAAAAATGGTAGACTTAATTTTAGGTCTTTGAAACTTAACTTTGTTTCTTTCAAAACAATATTAAATTTCTTAAGTTTGCAGAAGTACATTACAAACACATCTGATTTTAAATTGCTTTTGAATTAAAGGCAAATAGTTTAGGTTTGCTCAAAATCAGATTTTAAATTGTACTTCTAAAAAAAGTCACACTTATGATAAGTGCTTATTTAATTCCTTAGAATAGCAACAGCTGACATTTACTAAATGAAAAATATTACAGTTTCTTTATTTAAAGTTTTTGAACCATGTGCAAAAGCTATTACAAACTCAAAAATGGCAAAAGGGAGAATATGTTCTCGGAAACAAAATTCCAATTGGAAGCAGATGTCAAGTCCTATCACACATAGTAGAGATAAACAAAGGCATAAATTATATCTCTAGGACATTTGTAAAGATTAAATTGTAGAGATCGCAAACATCTGATGCTGAAATATTTAGTGGTAGTTGTACTTAGCATCTCTGTTGCACTATGTAATCTGACTATCTCTTGTCTTTAAAAAACTCTTCCATCACTTCGTATGTATAAATGGTTGTATATACAGTCTGTACACGTCTGCAAATGTGTGCTTATATACACACGCACATACTGTATATATAAACTAAATTCACTGTTTCTGCAGACTTTAATCAAACATTCCATTATA
This sequence comes from Calonectris borealis, assembly GCF_964195595.1. NCBI lineage: Eukaryota > Metazoa > Chordata > Aves > Procellariiformes > Procellariidae > Calonectris > Calonectris borealis. Next base: position 61,525,173 of record NC_134352.1, read on the forward strand.
AATAGGCTGCAAATCACTTCAGCAGGCTCAATACCAATTAGTTCATGTCAGGGATTATTTAATAGGCATCTGCTTTCTTCCAAAATGGAAATCTCACATAAGGAACAACTAAAGATCGGTTGAAACTAGTTTGTTCCAGTTCCACAGCAGATGTCAGTTGGGGGGTGAGGGGGGAGAAAGAATATAGAGAGCCTTGATATATTTTTCTCTGCTCGTATTGCAACATGAGCTTAAAGTATGAGCTCTGAATTACACCCGTCATGATCTGTAGTGGAATGAGGCAAGGCTGAGAAGAAGAATGAATGTTAGCTGAGATAACATTTATAAGAGATATGTGTTATACAGTATTGATTTCACATCCTTAGCCAGAATGTTAAGCAATATGTGCTTCAAATGTTCATTTTGGCTGAACAGTTAACTATACAAGAGAATTAACTAAATATATCCTTGGCTTAATAACTTATTAAACAAAAAAAAAAAAAGACTACGAAAATTTCACAAGGGTACATTCTAATTTTTGCAAATAAACTTTGAAAAGCATTTACTAGAAAACTCTGCCTAATGTCAACTTGATACGTAAGCTAAAAAAAGATAACTACACCACAAAAATATAATGAAATTACTACATCTGTGATACTTCATCCCTACGATGCAGAGCCAATGGTTAGGAATAATGAGTGCCTAGAAGTTTGTGGCCTAAATAAGAAGTCTGATTGCCAAAAGAGCTGTCTTTCCATTCCATAATCTTGGACCATTCCCAGACCAATATATCCATACTGTGTAACAAATGACATAAGGATCCTATTAGTAAGAGAGCTTGTGATTTTGTAACTGAATGCTGTTCCATAATTCATGCCTGAAAGCCATGAACTGACAGCCCAAAGGCAATCAAATATTGATGCCTCTCATCTTCTAAGTGCTTGACTTTGCAGTCTAAATATAATTCTTTCAATTTGGTTTCCCTGTTTCTGTGGTTCCTTGCTTTCTAAAAAGCATATGAACTCTTCTAGTCCTCTTTCTCTCCAAAATGTCATTATGTGGCACTGTATGAACATCATGACAGTTCATGAGCATGCTTAGAACCTCAAGGTGAACTTTTCCAGATCCCTGCTATTTTAGCTAGGCTTATAGCAATAGCAGGTGATGACCTATGTATGGGAAGCATATGATGAGAAAGCCCACTTTTCAATGGGTTTCCCAGTTAGTCTTTACTGAAAGCCTGGAATGATCTAACAAGGGGCTGTCCACATCCCAGACACTGTCTACATCCCACTAAAGCTCATCCTCTCAGACTTCTGCCCTTTTGTTCCATTCCCTCCAAATTTCCCTCTTTTCCAATCTTCTCTCTTCCCCATCCCTGCTTGTCCCATACCTGCTCTTCCTTTCTGCTCAGTCTCATACTCTGCTCTTACTCCAGTCCTTACATCCTTCTTCAGCTATTTTGTCTCCGTGTGCAAGTCAGACTCCCTCATTTGTCATATCCGGTCCCACCCGCCTTCTCTTCCTTCCAATGTAATCCCACCTACATCTCCCTTGCTACTCCAGAGTCTTTCATGCTCAGACAGCTCAGGTAGCCTCAGTTTTCCAGTCTCAGTTTCACACACAACCAATCCTCAAGTATCCTTCCTAATCTTTTTGTCCGAAAAGCTCCAGCTCCAGTTCCCGTAATGAAACATGTCAGATCCTTTTCCTCTATCCCTCTCTATGGTGTCATCCTCACTGTTGCCATCCCCACAGTCCCTCCCAGTTTGAGCTTCCTTATTCTGCAAGTCCTCTAGCAGATAAGGGTTCCACTTGCTGCCAGTGCTCAAACCACCTCCAGGAACCTTTCCCAAGCATTTCACTCTCCCAGTCTATTTCCCTTCCAGTACAACTCACTCATAATTCCAATTGTCAGCCATGGTTATTCTACCCACCAGCAAGAAGAGTCCCTGTCTCACTTCTTCATTTCATCTGCTTTGCACTAGAAATAGATGCTTTTTTTCTTTTCCACTGCACGGATGTAAAAAAGAATTATAAAGACATATCCTTGCTCCCAGTTCACTTGTCCCATCTGAGCAAGAAGAGAAAGTCCTCCTGAGCCATCACAGCTTCCTACTGAAGTCTGATTATTCACTGAGATCGGATGCAGATATGATTCAGTTTGAGACAGACAGAGTCTGCAAAAATGGTAAATATTCAGCATGTTTTCAAACTTCCACTAGGAAGTAGAAAGCACGCTTCACGTAGGAGGTGCCAACAGTTTCACCAATAATATATTCTTCTATAACTTGTATAAAGCATCATAAAAATGTGAAGTTTAGATTGAATATAGGTTTTTAGGCCTATCAACTTGTTTAGGAAAACAAACACAAATCCAAAGGACTCTTACCCAAAAGCTCTTTGAAGCAGAAACATCAGTTTGGCTTCTTTAACACAATAAGGAATAAAAATTCCATATGTAAATACAAGCTCCTTTGAGTTAGGAAATTTTTATTACATGAAAAAATGTATTGTTAAGCCAAGTGCATGTTTAAAATACTACTCAAAGGGCAACAAAAATCTTCTGTTTCAAGGATATGTGGATAGAGCTAAATCTTAGAGATAGTATTGAAATAGGCAGGGTTATCTTACCTGATGCAAATCTCCAGTCTCTTTGAAAAAACAGTGAACACATTTCTACTTCATTTATACATCCCTTTTCCCTTCCTAAGTAGCTCTCATAAGATTTTAGAGGACAACAGGCATAGACAGTAGCCTGTCTCTTCTACACACCTTACTGTAGAGCAGTAAAGGTCTCTTCTGCTGCTAAAATCTAACAAGACAGTCTGACTAGTAACTGCTGGAGACAAACCAGAAAGAAATATTATTAATGCCTAGTCAAGGAAAATTAACGTAAGAGCTAAATTTTCACAATACTTTGAAGTAATATGCGCAAAGTATGTTTTACCACAAACAAAGTGAATAGTCAAAAACATATATTACTTATCCCTGTAAACCACACAATTCAGTACGGACGCTCCGTGTCAGCTAGTTTGTAAATCTGAAGAGTATACAAATGCTTATGTTACCTGCAGTATTCACAATTCTCCTTGCTCGAATCATTCCAAGTGGAGTTTCAACTTCCCATGTCCCATCTGATCGGGAGTTAAGATTAGTCACTTGGACAGGGTAATTTAATTCGGCACCGTATTTTCTGGCTCCTGCAGCCAAGGCCATAGTGAGAGAGTAGGGATCAATATGACCATCTCCAGGGTTATACAGGCCAGCTAAAACCTGAGTGGAGGTAAAATCCCACAAAATGAAAGAAATTAAAACTCATCAAATTTAACTAATTTTTTAAAAACCACTTTATTTTTTGAATGTAGTAAACCTTAAGAAGTCAAATCAAAACAAATTTTCGAAATATAGAATAATATCAGGCCTTCAGCTAGCCAACTTAAGAATGGTGCAAGGAAAAAAATTGCTCAGTTGTCCCATGCAATCAAAGGCTGCAATGCTTTGGTATTATAATATTATATATATTATAATTGATAGTATGCATACTGGCGTACAGTATGCACTAAAATGCATGTGAGTCTGATTTTAGTTTATAATGTATCTTTTTTTCACTGAAAAACAAGAATTTATTGTACAATTTGTATAAACAGACCTTATGTCTACATATCTGATAAACCAATATTTAATTGCAATGGAAGTTATTTTTCATGAAATTAGGTTCTTTACCGTATCCATGTTCAATAAGGGAAATAGCTCTTGTACTTTCTCAGGCGTGATTAGGTACTGCTCTGTTGGGTGCCAACCAGCACGAGTCATTTGGTATTTGAATTCATCCACCCTAGTGGGGGTTGAAGCAATTCTGATGCTGCCAGGCTGATGAAACCCCACAGCCTAAAATAAAGAGCAAAAGTGAATTACTGAAAGAACCTTTACTTATCTCCACAAATGCCTGTTCTTATACTACGGGAAGTCTACAGGAATTTTGCCATTAACAACACTGAAAAGAGACTCAAATAAGTTAGGTGCCCTTGAAGGAACAGGACTTAGATGTAAACTCCTACAGAAAATAAAATTCAAAAAAAAGTTATCAAATTAATTTCTTAGGTTAATATATACTATCGTCAAAACAGTTGTAAAAAGCTTTTATTGAATGTTATGATATTTTTATTACGATTTGCTAAATATTTGAATTTATGCACTCATACAGTATCTTTCAAAAATAGAATCAGATACACCTCAAAAATAAATATATAATAGTTTATATTAAAGTCTATCACCTGCATAATTTTCTGTTGAGATGCTGCAGAACAAATTTAACTGCCTAAGCATCTTTATTGACACAATGAATAACCACTTGCCTTTTTTTGTCTGTAGAAATCCTTACATAGCTGGACACTGAATGCTTACTTTCTGGTATACACCATTTACTTCACCTTTTCTGTGTTACCTCACAGGACATTAATATGGCTGAATAAGTCTTTTAGTAGAACTCACAACTATAATCTGCTGTAGTATCTTATCTAGCTGAGCAGTAGAATGAAGAAAAAAGCATTTTATTACAATTACCAAGTTTGTAGACGAGTACAGTGAGGATCATGAAATTTCTGCTGCTGTCTGAAGCAAGCATGAGTTTTGTAAATGAAATTTATATGGCTGAATGATGCCAGATAAAAAAGACAATCCCTGTGTTTCTCTGCATACCCGTTCCTTAAGTCACTAAATAAAAACACATCTCTGAAAGACATGGGAAGAATTGCAGCAATCTTCTCAAGTACAGACAGCATCATATCATATGAATTTTTAAGTAGACGTGTTTAAAGCAGGAATGTATCATGATCAATCCGTTCATTCCAGATCTTTGATGCTATTTTAACTATATACCAAGCTAAAGTTGCAGACTCTCAATCTGCTGAGCTTTTGAGATGTTTGATGAAAACCGTTTTCTTAAACTTTAGAGGGACCTGGGAAACATCTAAAATATTTAGTGACTAAGCACCGGACTATATGCAAGCAGGAGAATATATTTCAATAAAATGGGAGCTTTATGATAGTCATGAACACATAATCAAAGTGTCAACTCCAAACTTTTTTGTAAGACTCTTCATAAGGTTAACATTGATCTGAATTAGTAATTAAAAGGTTAAGGAGATTACCTGTCCAGTCTCTTCTTCCAGCTTTTCATAGAGTTTGATGCTGTAAGAATGGATTTTCTTCAGGTTTATTCCAGGATGAAAATAAGTAGTTAAACCAGCCTCAAATAAGAAATAGGAACAACAACATAAAGATATGATTAGAAATGCAGTGTTTTCTTTCCCTCCTTCCAACTGTCATTCAAAAAGAAACTGTCAAGATACTGTAAAGAAAAGCAACACATGGATAGAGCCAACTGCTACAAAAATAAAAATAAAATCCTTTCCCTACTTATGGCATTCTTTTTCTCTGCACACATGTTTTTCCACCTGTCTTGTCTGATCAACTTTGTCAACCCACAATACTGTTGCAGTTGTTCTCTCCTATGGTTTCCTTTCTTCCTTAAATTATTCAGTAGTCAGTTTCAAATCTTCTGGAAGAGACACACAACTCCGTTCCTGATCAACTAAATCAACGGATTGTCCTACTAAATGTCCTGTAGTAAGATCTTTTCCTTCTTGCAAATGGAGATGGGAGAGAAACCAAACTGTCACAAAGACCAGATCTTAACAGAAGTTATTATTTTCCTGGGGTGTGAACAGCGGGGCTGTGGAAGTCAATATTCTTCTATTCTCAACAGTTGTCTCATGGGGCAGTTGAAGAGCAACTGCTGCATTTCAGAAGTAGCTTAAGAAATTGCTATATGTATTTTGCACATCATTTTACTAGGTCTGACTTTAGGAAGCTGTCAAGCCCTCTTGGGTTCATGCAAAGGTAAAATCAAGAAGTTACTACAGCCTCTTCTGTATCTAAGGAAACTGGCCACACGCCTACAAGAGACAGCTGCATCAATCTAATGACATTCGTAACTGCAGACATTTAGCACTTAAAAAAAGCAGAGTTAAAGTGTTACTGAAGTTAAGCATATGTCTTTGTATCTCTTGAATTTGACTAATCTCACTAAAGCCCTTCTTCCAAGTGAGGCAACAGAAATGCAAAATTACCTTAGGTTTTCAAGCTAAGTAACTACATTGATTTAAATACTTTATATATATACATAGTGCATATTTTGCTAACTAGAGCTTATTCATAGATGAAGGTTGCTTCAATTAAGTGAGCCAGACACCAGAGTCCACCTTTGAGTTCACTGCCATTCTGAGAAAAAAAAACAGAGGAAATCTAAAGGTAAAAGTAGCACATATAGTAGAGTTTTGATAGTTTCCTTCTAAGTTGCCTACTATGCACATACATTAACTATTCTTGATTTTAGCCTGTCAACTCTGTTCTGTGCTACATATTGTAAGGCTTTAACTTTTAAAGCTAGTGGAATAACTGTATACATATGAATAACAAAAGCAAGATTTAGTGGTCTTTAAAGATATATTTTAATTCAAATTAATTTAATTATGCTAAGAACCTCCTAAATGTTACACTTCTCTATAATTAACATTGACATATATTGCATGAATTAGATGACACATCCTCATTTTTTGAAACCATGGCCTCTTCTGACCCATCTTTCTTGGTGCAGCTTCACATTTAAGACCTGATCTTTTTCTTCAGAAACAATTAGCTTCAAATTGCTTTTAGCAAATGGCTTACACTCAGGTACCATGTCCCTCAAAAAACATAAATCATATTCACTGCCTGAGATGACAGGTACTCAGTATCTTCAGAGCAAGAGTATGACAAGTGTCTGGCATTACTGAATATATGTCTTTATGCTAGCCATGGTGTTAAAAGCTTTTCCCTTCATCACCTTTCTTTGTGATGATTTTCTCTTTCTGATACCTTGAAGTTTATATATGGTATCATAGTGTACTACGAGTGAAATGCCAAAATCAACCCATGGAAAAATGTGCAAAATTAATCATCTACCAGTATTGTATTTTTCAGCTGCACCTGTATTTTGTTCATAAATTTGGCTCTAGTTCCCAAAGTATGTTTGGTATTGTTCATTACCTCAACAATCTGAGTTTAAAAAGTGATCACACAGACCTGTAGGAAGAAGAAAAATCTACTAAGGGCCACATTAAGCACAAAGCAGCATGCCGAATTCAGGAGGTCCCTGGGCTAGATTAATGATCTGGAAAAATACTACTTGTCCTTTTCTTCTGGTGATCATATCAGATCACCATCATACTGGACACTGCTGGAAACTACATATTTGACTAAATGCGTTTTTGATCTCATTTGATACGTGCGGTTTTACTTGTTGTGAACACATTTATTTTAATTACCTCAGACTAAAACCCCGGGCTGTTTCACTGCAGAATTTGTAATTAAAATTTGCTTGTTTCTTAAAAAATAAGTCCAAAACAAGGGCCTTTTTTCTGTGTATACAGAATAAAGAAATAAATTAGGCATTGAAATGTTTACATTTACAATAACCTACGATAATTAATTTACTTGTACCTGCAAATTGTGTCACCTTATATTATTTTTACTGTCTTCTTTTATTTTTGTAAACATTTTCTGGTCTTTTGTTATTTTTCCAAATGTAGTAATATATTTTCTGGATGTAGGGAAATTGTCAGTCACTGTCAGTAAAGTAATTTTGAATCAAATGAACCACAAATCACTTGCAAGTTAGCTATAAACCCATATACATTCAAGAGCATTTAATTGCAGGAATTAACTCAAAACTTCTCTCCCTGACCTTTTTAAGTGAATAAAAGAATTTTAAACATATTTGATGCCTTTTGGCTTCATATAACATATGTTTCTGATTTCAGGAGTGCAATTGGGAGACAACTATAACCTGACTGGACTATATAAAAATCAAGATCTTAGAATCATAAAACAATGATAATAAAATGAACAGATTGAATGGGACCTCAGGAGGTCTCTATCCAACCTCACACTCAAAGCAGGGTCAGCTATGAGATCAGTCCAGGTTGCCCAAGATTTTCTCCAGCCTGGTATTGAAAATGTCCAAGGACAGAGACTGCACTTCTTCTCTGGCCAAGTACAGGACTTTGCATTTGTCCTTGTTGATAAAGTTCCTGTCATTGCATCCCTCCAGCCTGTATAGGTCCCTCAGCACGGCAGCCATGGACCTGAGTGCATTGACTGATCCCCCCAATTTGGTGTTAACTGCAAACTTGACAAGCATGTACTTGGTCACCTACTCCACATCATTGATAAAGAGGTTAAACAGGATGGGTCCCAGGACAATCGACGCTCCACTTGTTTCCAGCCTTTGGGTAGAGAATGACCAATTAATCACTACCCTTGGAGCCCAAATATCCAAACAGTCTTTTAACTATCTAGTTGTCCACCCATACAGAACATAACACCTTTGGTTGAATACATTAATATCATGGGAGACAGTGTCTAAAGTCTTGCTAAAATCCAGGTGACACCAACTGCTCTCTCCTTGTCTACAGATTCAGTCATTTTATCATAGAAGGCAATCAGGTTTGGTCAGACATGATTTATGCTTGGCAAATCTATGCCAACTGTTCCCAATCACCTTTTTTCTCCTTTATGGGCCCAGCAATATGATCTGAGACTCGCTCCATGATTTTCTCATGAACCAAAGTATGGCAAGCTGACCTTTAGCTCCCTTGCTCGTCCCTTTGGCTTTTTTTAAAGATGCATACATATGCCCTTCTCCAAATGTTGGGCACCTCCCCTGATCTCCACAGTCTTTCAAAGGCGGCGATACATCCCCAGCCTTGCAATGCCATCAGCAGCATTCTTGCATTCAGCCCATCTGGTCCAATATATGTGCATGAGTCAAGTTCTCCCAGTAATCCTTGTCATGACCCTCATCCACTGGTGGTAGTTCCTCTTCTCCTTGAACCCTGCTCACAGCACAGAGGTCTGAGAAATCTTGTCAGTGAAAACTCAGGCAAAGAAGGCAATGAGTACTTCAGCCTTATCAGTGTACACTGTGACTAAATTACCCACCTCATTCAGCAACGGTCCCACATTTTCCTTGTTCAGCCTTTTACTACTAATGCAGCAGTAGAAGCTCTTCTTGTTGCCTTTAATGTTCCTTACAAGTCTTAACTCTAGTTGAGCTTCGGCGTTCCTAACATCCCCTTTACATGCCCAGGCAATTTTTCTAAATTACCCCTTCATAGCCTTCTCCTGCTTCCACCTGCTATATACCACGGTTTTTCTCCTGAACTCAGTCACGAGCTCCCTGCCTGGTCCAGCCGGCCTCCCAATACATGTTTCTTGTATTTGAAAGAGATTTGCTCTAGGTTTTGCTCTATTTTTCTAAAACAGAGATTCTGTTACTGTAGGTGAACATGATCTGGGAAAATAATTTTAAGAATGGCCACTTTGCTATGAGAATTGACACAGCAATTTTAAGGCATTTTTATAGTTGAAGTTTTTCTTTGCTGAAATGTTCATGTATCAGTTTTGTTCTATTCCAGTCTGTTTCAGATTTTATACTAACTCCATTTATTAAATTAGCATTCTGGAGGAAAATGGCATTAACACTGTTATCATCCATACTCTCTCTTCTTGCAAGTTTGAACAAGTTGTTACAAGTTTTTATTTGTCTTGTGCTGTGCTTTATTAACTATCAGCAGCAAAATCAATTGCATGTTGCAGAAAAGAGTATCACATAACAGAATGATATGTTAAACATTTTCTTAGAAAACACCTTTTAAAAAAGTAATAATACAAAAAACTTATTTGCTGAGTGAGTTATATATTCCTTGTTCACTCCCTAGGGCTTCAGTGAGATTGCAAAAGATCTGACCTGCAGAACAGTACAACTTCAAGAGTTCTTAAAGCCCAAGTCCTGGCCTAATTTACACACACATAATAATGACTACTTTGTCATGATTAGATAGGTATAAAAATGAGCAGCACTTGCTCTATTATTTGTATCTTCTTATTATTGATAATATAAATATGTGCACACTTTCTGTGCTGTTTTAATTTAAATGAAATGAAAGCCAGCCAAATTTATCTCAGACCTGAGAAGTGGAAGAAAGTTTTGGCAGCAACACTAGGAGGAATATGATCTACATGAAATGATCCTGAGCTCTGGCAGGACCTAATGGACTGTTGAAGAGGGAATCTGAATCAGACTTTCAACATTTGGGGCTGCAGGCAATATACTATGTGCCATTTCACATGCTAACTATATGTGTAATTTTCATCTGTATGTAGTATTGTATCACTGTGAGGAAACCACTGATAAATGGACGGTCCATAGCATAACAAAGAACTCACAGCCACAGTTTTGATATTTCTCATCATCTGAAACAACATCAACTTTTTAATCTCCAGACACAGCAGCCTAATACAGAGACAGTATACATGTAGTTTACCTACTAGTTATCCATTTTTAACCTGTTCCATAACTTGGTGTCTTGCTGTGTTAATCACATCAAATTCTGTCGCAGCAGGTGCCACAAAGCAGCCCTCTCAACAGCCCAGTGCAGGCATTTTCTGTGCTGCGCTCCAGGTCTTTCCCTACTTTTGAAACAGTTCCTCATTCAGTGCTCCATCGCTGTATTCACCAAGAAGTGGGGGCAAAAATACTGAAGGAGAGGTTGCTTTTACATAGTTATGAGTAATAAGCTAGAAGTGAGCGAGTATAACAATAAGAACAAAGGAAACATTTAGTAACAACCTCCCACTAGTGATTTTGGTTTCTTCTTCAATGAGGGGATTTTTATTTTTTTTTACACACTTACTGTTCTGTATATGCATTGGATAAACAGAATTCAGTCTGTGCCTCACTCATATACTTAAGCCACAGTATTTCTTTGAGCATTTCATGATTACGATTCAACACACAAGATGCATGATCTGACACTATACGTGGTGTTGCTCTGTTAACTGAACTGCATCACCTGTGGTATCATTCTTTCTAAAAGAGACGTAATTACTGAATTTTGTTTTTCCTAACTTCATACAGTGTGTTTTCTTTTGCTTTTTTTGTTGAAAAGCAAGTAAAATGAAATATAAACCTACTCATACATTTCAGGCAGTGATTTTTTTTAATTAATTCTTTACTATTGTTCCCTCCTAAGGCCCTATACAAACAAAACATCTGCACTAAGATGAAGTATTTCAAACTTCAGACTTCCACCCCTGTGAGAAGTATGAGAATACAAATCAAATATAATCCGAGTCATGCTCCTCAATTTGTTCCTGAAAGGCACTCAAATACTATAGTTGTAAGTATTATATAAATGCTCTATTGTATTAATAGAGTAGTTCTTGAGACAACAAACTGTTGGGTTTTTACTCCCTTACACACAGAGATAACATTCTCCCAGTTTCAGCTGAGCGTAGCTGGAAATGAATGGAAAAAGCATCTATTATTGTGGCAACCTTTATTTCATTTTGTTACACTACCTACTCCAGACATTGACATAGAAAATATGTAATTACGTACATACATGTTGTGCACCAGCATGTCCATGTGATTAGCATTATTACAGGAGGTGTCCCCACCCTGTCATTATTACATGTATGTCTTTGAATACTGTGTTCAGTTTGGGGCCCCTCACTACAAGAAGGACATGGAGGTGCTGGAGCGTGTCCAGAGGAGGGCAACGAAGCTGGTGAAGGGCCTGGAGCACAAGTCTTATGAGGAGCGGCTGAGGGAACTGGGGTTGTTTAGTCTGGAGAAGAAGAGGCTGAGGGGAGACCTCATCGCGCTCTACAACTACCTGAAAGGAGGTTGTAGTGAGGTGGGTGTTGGTCTCTTCTCCCAAGTAACTGGCGATAGGACGAGAGGAAATGGCCTCAAGTTGCACCAAGGGAGGTTTAGATTGGACATTAGGAGAAATTTCGTTACTGAAAGAGTGGTCAGGCCTTGGAACAGGCTACCCAGGGAAGTGGTTGAGTCACCATCCCTGGAAGTATTTAAAAGACATGTAGATGAGGCGCTTAGGGACATGGTTTAGTGGGCATGGTGGTGTTGGGTGGACAGGTGGACTCGATGATCTTAGAGGTCTTTTCCAACCTTAGTGATTCTATGATTCTGATTCTTAATTCTTTTCTTAGAGTACAGACAAACATTAAGCCTTAAAAAAACCCACAGTGTACAGTTGTTGGCTTTGATCCTCCAAGGTTTTGTGTAATGTCAGCACTGGCAGGAAAGAATGCTCTTGTCTCTAACAAGATTCGGTTTCTGGGACAGTGATATTCTTTGAGAACTGGACACTGATGTTGCTCCTTGAATAGTTCTTTTCAAAGATGGCACATATATAAAAAATAATTACACATAAAATAATGCCAAATTTCACATTTCTGGTTTATGCATGACAGTGCAACCACTTCCAATGATAAAGTCAGCAGTATAAATTAGATTACCGTTGAAATAAAAACTTGAATTTAAAGTCTAAGTTAAACTAAAGTTTAAAGTCTAAATCTTTGGCAGTTAACTGCCAAAAATGTATAATAATACTAACAGTTACCTTCCAGTAATTTCAAAATACAGTATTTGTCCCAATTTTTACAAATGAGAAAAGTGTACTATGGATAGGTGAACCAACTTTTCAAAACTCATACAGCAAATCTATAAAGTACTCAGTGCTAAAGTTTGTATCTATAAAATAACTAAGATAGTTAATCTCTGGAAAGCTAGGGAATATAAAGGTAATGAAACTTCTACCACCGTCAGATATACAAACTGCTTTTAATCTGAGAGATTAACAAAACATTTCTTACTGCATGCCAAGTAGATCCTGCAGTGAGCTCAGATTTTTCTAGCAGAACAACATCCTTCAAGCCAGCCTTAGCCAAGTGATAGGCTAGACTCACACCAACGCAACCACCTCCGATGATCACTGTATCTGCTTTATCTTTCCCCAAGGAAGGAGACTGGGTTTCTTTCCTGGGAAAAAAAAATCACTGACAGTTACAAAAAGACAATTGCACTTCTGTCCACCTCTTGTTTACAGCTCCAATCACAATATAACTTGGTGCCTGCTTGGGAGTCTAAATGACACACCTGATTTAAAACCTAACCTGATCATGTTACCTTCTTTCAAAGTAAATGCTCTTAAAGGGTCATACACATAAACAGTAGTAATGCAAAAAGCAAAGCAAGTTTGCCTCCACTCACAATTTTAAATCTTTGTTATTTGTCCAATATACCCTTACATGCAGGCCCTGTTTTTCAATGAGAAACTGCACCCCCGAAATGAGTGTCAGAATCTGACTTTTCAAAAGTGCTATAGTATACCCAATACAAAGAGAAAGTCTTTAAAAAACGTCTACTAAGTAAAGCTCCTTAATAAATTTCTAAAGCCAATCTCAGCAGACTACATCACTGTTTGTGTTCATGAACAATGCAACTTAAGGTTTATTTTCATGTTCTGTCTATTTTGACACCTTCTACTTTGCTGAAGTTTCTAGAATGAAAACATTCTAGAAACAGGTTTTTATCAATGGCTCCCACCTGCTACTACACCACGCTGCATTTTCACAGCCACTTTAAGCCAGCACAAACCAGAACTGCTGCGATAGGCAGCCCCGTTCTCCTCCATCTCATCTGATCCTCCTCTTTACTGCCCAATCCACAGAGAGCGAAGCAGCAAGCCAGACCAGGAAATCTATCCAAATTTAAAAAAGCCTTTTTTTTCCAAGACCGAGACAAGGTAGGACCTACAGTAGCAGTACAGACTACTGTGAAACCACAGTATCTCTCCCTTCAGGACAGTTAATCAATACTCAATTTTATCTGTCCCCCTCCTTGTACATGTGCTTTTGCAGCTTCTGTGGCAAAAGGCTTTCTAATGTGTAACTAGTCTTCCACTCATGCTCCACTCAGAAACCAAAGCTACTAGTTGTATGTATTATGAGTGAAGATCTTATAAAATAATATGGCATTTTAAGCACAAATGCAGGAGGAATATGCACCATGCATTATGTGGCAATGAATGAAAAGTAAAATAAATGGGAGCACTGGACACCACAGGTTTTCTGTGTTTGGTGCACCACACACTTGCACGTGTTCTTTTTTGAGATTACAGATTAATTTTTGCAAGTTAACAGTAAGCTGTTTAACAGCCAGATGTGAGATACTTACTAGCTCCTCCTGCATTTTAAGGCACATGGTAATCAAGGTCAAGCATGGAGGCTTTTCTCATGCTTCTTTCATGCCATGAATTTGAGACTTCCTCACCTGACTTTCAGCTCTTTTCAAACCGTTTCTTTCAAACCCAGGAGGCTGGTAAGAATCCGGGGGGTACCTTCCCTGTGAACTACACAGTTCACACAGATGTTTGCTCATGCCAGTTAAACCAGGCCATCGATATGGCCCAGGAGGCAAGAGGAGGGATCTCTCTATACCCGGTCAGCGACTCACCCCGGGCTGGGTCTGGTCTTTGAGGCAGAAATGCGAGGCGCAGGGGCAAGAGGCACCTCCTGCCCGAAGGCAGAGGCCTTGGCAGCCCGGTGACCCCGACCCTGGTGGAGCATTGCTGGGCGGCAGAAAGAGCCGTTCCCCTTACCACCTTCCCCTCGCAGCCCCCGCCGGGCAGCTTTACCCTCGGGGGCCGCGCCTTGAGGCGGCGCGGAGGCCGCGCTTACAGCCGCGACCGTTAGCGGCTCCTTTGCCCGCGCCTCCCCACCGCCCCCCGCCCGCCTGGCACAGCCCGGCCCGGCCCGGCCCGGCCCGCACTCACCGCCCCTGCGCGCCTGCACCGCCGCCGAGGGGCCGCAGGGCAGCCGCGGCGAGGGGGTCGGGCCGGCCGCCGCGGCGGAAGGGCCGCAGCCGCCGCAGGGCTCCCCGCAGCACCGCGCTCATCCCGCACACAGCGCGCCGGCAGCAGGGATGGAGAGCGCTGGTTCCGCGCCTCTCCCGACGGCGTCCTGTCCCGTCCCTGCTCCCGCCGAGGCCAGCCCTCACGGAGGAGGGTGCCGGCCCGCCCCTTGGCTGCGGGGACAGTCCGGAGGAGCAACTGGGCACCTCCCGACCTCGAGCCAGGCGGGGGCGGCAGCGGGGGGGCGCGGGGCAGCCCCGGGCCGTGCCAGGGCGCCCCGCGGGGTCAGGGGCCGGCCTGGCCGGGGGTGTCTCCCGAAGCGCTGCCCACCGCGGCCCGCCTCCTCCCCGGACTATAAAAGCGCGGGCTGAGCGCCCAGGGTATCGTGTGCTTCGCGCCGATCCGTCGGGGCAGACTCGGGCAGCCAGCGTCCCTGGGCAAGGAAGATGCTGCCGATCAGGAAGACCGCGAAACAGGGCAAAAGGGTAATTCCCCCATCTCCCTCCCCCGGTCCCCTGCTCCCCGTGGGCCCGTCCCGCTCCGCTGCCCGGCGTGGGGGCGGCGGCGGGCGCTGGGAGAGGTGCCCCCGCTGCGGTCCCTTCGCCGCCTGGCGCGCTGCCGGTAGAGGAGAGGCAGCCCCCGCCGGTGCTGCGGGGAGCCGCGGGAGCCTCGCGGCGGCACAGGGCAGAGCTCGGCCGCTGCGCCCGGCCGCCTCTCCCGCCTCCTCGGGGTCCTGCCCGCAGGTTCTCCGAGGGAGCTGCTGCTGAGCTGGCACAACCCGCGTGCCGCGCTTCTTAACCTCCCCTTAAGGTACTCAGTATTTCTGCAGGTAAGGTCGTATTGTGGAAAGCTAAAGTAAAGCCATAACAACAACTATGCCTATTTAGCATCGAGCCATTACAGACATTTGGACACGGTTACGAGATATATAGATTAGATTAAACTTAATGCTGTAACAGCTCGTAGAATTTTGATTTCTCTGAACACATAGACTGGAGCCATTGAAGTTCAAAACCGTTTTGCTTAGTATTATTTGATATGCAAACTAAGCTGTACTCGCAACACCTTAAAATTGTAAATATTTTAAGCATAAACTGTCATTGGATGGGATTTCTGTCTCCAGCATCCTGCCAACTCTATTTAAAAGCTCCAAATTGCTCTTCCCTTGATTTATATGACTGAACACCAACAGTGTTTGTAATATGAGCGCAGTCTCCAATATATGCATGCCCTTTGCACCCTCATTTAGCTAAAGAAATAAGCCAGTATAAAAAGTTATCCAGGCATCAGTCATTCTGGCCATTAAGGCAAACATATGAGCAATATCTAAATCAAACTCTCTGACATATACCAGTACTGCTACCCTGCACTGCTGCTTGGGAAGGTCAGTGGGATCATGTAGTCTCTCTTCCGTTCAGAAGGACACTATTATCATTAATGGGACACTTCTTACTTAGAACTGGTTTTAGTCATTTTTGTGTGTAGCATGTAAGTCTAGAGTAAGAGAACAGAAAGATATGGGAAGAAGTCAATGAGCTCTAGGCCTTTCAGGTAGATCAGTTATAACGGAAGGAGGTGGGGAGGTATTTGCTCTGCTTTTTAATTTTTGGCACATACTTATGCCACCTAATTTCAGACACCTGGCAGAAGGCAATTGCCCTAGGTTCCCCCTACTGGCAATGGACAGAGATAAGTTTCTCTTGAGGGCTCACTTAAGATCTGAATAGTTGTTTTGAGATGCTTTTTTCTCTCCACTGATGGAAAGGTAGGATATAGGTAGACCAAGCAGGCTTTTCTCTTACATGGTTCAGTTACATTCCTAAAAGTGTTTGAGGGAGTATCGTCATCCAGACATTTGCACTCTTTCCATGGACAGATGTATGGACTATGTGGTGCAACTTTGTTCATGGTAGCAAAAGTAAAGCAGTGGAAAGATGGCTCAAAAGAGCCTTGGTTAGCTTTTCACAGATACTATTTCTTGTTATTTAATCCAGATCTGTGTCCTACCAGCTCACCTGACAGTACAATTTTGATCTGGATTGGGCATGAGCACACAGCTGTAGGTCTCCAGGGCAGAACAAAACAATGTTGATGCTGAATTTGTGCTAGCTTATGCTGGTTGAACCAATGGTATTTTTATTCAATATAGATAAAGTAAAAATGGTGTGAAGAGATTATATCAGACCTATAATAAGCTTTGCAAAACAAGTTATTTCCTTTTTAAGCCAATCTGGACTGACAAAATAAGTTTGTGTTAAGTACTTTGTGCTTTATAGTTATGTCACCTGCTATTAGATGCCCTGATGCTAGGTTTAATATATCACAATATAGTATGTATTAAGATGCCATGGCCTATTCAGCCATGGTTTATGTTGCTTCTGTGTGTCAAAAGTGAAGATTATTTTAAAATGCAGTTTAAAAAAGCTAGAACTGTGAAGGAAAACTGCTGTTAAATCCCAGAAGTGACTTGTTTAAAGAAAAAAAAACTTGTTTGTTGTAGTGCATTTAAATATAATATCTATATATTATGTCAACATGTATCTATTACTTAATGTTCAGTTAACAAGCAACTATTGAGACTGCTCGTATGTTAAAGATTTTTTTTCCTCCCCACTCCTGTTCTTTGCATATTAAGCTTCTGAAGCAGGCCCCATCTAGAAAAGATTCCTTGGCAGACAGAGGAAGAAGGTACTCAACCAGTGATCCCTTGGGTGCCTTTCTCTGGCCCCATTTGAGGCATTGTGTTACAGTTGCAAATTAGTTAATTGCAAACACAGTCTTTACAAAGGCTCCTGACATTTACACTTAGAACAGAATTGCCCTAGTAGACAGGCATGACTGGTAGACTCACTGAAAATTACTGAGTTTTAGAGAGTGAGTATTGCAGATTGAGTTTTGCCCTGGTCCTGCTGAAATAAAGATAAAAGCTTGCACCCTTTATTAAAGTTAAAGTTAATCAGATCAGTATTTTGGCAAGTCCACAATGTGCAATGGAATGTGATGCAGAGATTTGCAAGCCAACACTTGGCCAAGCTCATATATCTGCACAGCAGCACTGTACAGAGAAGTTCCACCACACTGCTGCCATGTCAGTGCCTGAGCCAAAAATGCCGACCCTGTGAGCCAGGCTTTGTAGCCTCCAAGTAGTCTTAGACTGCTATGCTTCGTACTGGAACTGGCATAGTTGGCACAGTGCTCTTTCTTGTTGGAAAGGCATGCTCTCATCCCACCGAAAGGTGCTGAGATGTCACAAGTGTTTGACTTTCCTGGATGTATGGTGTGAGATAATTGAATTAATGAAGGAGAAGTTATCAAGAAAGATAATCTACTAAAGCCTGGGGGTTGTTAAAAAGTCCTTCCTCTCAGCTGAAAACCACACGCAACTCTATGACCACAAGGCTTTTCTTTTTCCTACTCCCTCAGATTTCATCTACTGAAATGCTAGTGTGCCGTCAAGAAAAGATAAGTATAGAGGGAAATTTCAGTCTCACCTTTGATTAATTCTTTTCCTGTACCTACTACCTTTGTTAATGTAATGGGTCTGCATTCATCCACTTTTTAAAGTAAATAGAATTATAGTTGTTGTCCAATTGCAGAAATTAGTACTATTTAGTGTAACAGCAAGGTATTTTTTGGAAAATTTGAACAAGCCAATGAAGCAATGAAAGGAATACGAAAAATAATATATATTAGATGAAACCAATATATGTTGTTCTCATGTTTTTCAATTTTACAAAAAAAATAATTACCACTTTCCTTGCATTAGCATGGAGTTCGAGGCAGAAGCAAGGTTAATTACAGGGTGCTGTAAGGTTTGGAATTTGGCATCTTAAAACATTTCAGGGCTGTGCAAAACAAGCAGGATTTTCTTTCATTTTCTAAGTCTAGGTAAGCAAACCCAGGCCAGTAAAATGGAGGCCAGCATTTTGAGATGTGTCTTATTTGGTAGGAAAATGTCACAAGCTTACTTTTCTATGATGCCTGTTGTGCCATCTTGTGTCACAAGCTACTTGTGCTAAGGCTCTGTCAAGATAGCATTCGTAGCTAAAGAGCAAATGAGCTATAAAGACGTCAGTGATACTAGTGTTTCATTTTAAGAAGTTTCTCCTATATTTTACAGAAGAATTTAAGACAGTGTTTTACTGTCATAGGAATGGAATTGGACCATTGACTTTAGTTCTGGGGACTCTATCTCTGGAATGCAATTAAAATGACTAATGAGAAGTCTTATGTAATATATGTGCACATATTAAAGCCTTATGTTGCAAAAAATTTTTTAAAGAGAATTTCAAGAAGGAAATTGATTACTTTTTATTATTATGGCAAAGATGTTTCTGGTAGCCCACAAATATTTATATCTGCTTTGCAAATACAGGAAATGGCAACAAAGACAAAGGAAGCTCATAAAACTGAAGAACTGTAATTGTTAACCTTTCCTCCTGCTTTCTTCAGGGTATTCTAGAGCGCTTAGATGCTGGAGAAATTGTGATTGGAGATGGAGGATTTGTCTTTGCTCTTGAAAAGAGGGGATACGTAAAAGCTGGGCCTTGGACTCCTGAATCAACGGTAGAACACCCAGAAGCAGGTCAGTTTTATTGGGAAGTGGTAATCCTGTAGTGAATGTAAACATGGTTGGATAAATAATAAATATATAGGAACTTGTGGTAGGTTTTTAAATAGAAGTGTTCCTTGGCACTGTAGAATTACACTGTTAAGAATAGCCTAAGAATCTATAGACCAAATGCTCACGTTACCCCTTTTTCTTGCTCTTAACACTGGCCAAAAGCAGTTGGCTGACTAAGAATATGAGTAGTGCAAACATATAGTGATACCTCTCCAGAATGCTCTCCCAGTCTTCAATAATTTGCAGCCCAGGGACTTTTTGACCCAGATATGGTAACTTTGTATTTAATAACATTCAGTGATTTCCCTCTCATGGATTTGTCCAGTTTGTCCTTGAGCTGATATAAAGCTTATAATTTAAAACATCTTGTGAAAACCAATTCTGCAGTTAACTCTCTGGTTTTTTGTGTTTTAGCCAGTCTAGGACTTTTATAAGGTTATAAATTAATATAGTTTGTTTATTAATACTTTCAGGAAAATATCAGCTTTTAATAAACAATGGAATGGAAGAGGAGTATTTAATGTATCTGGCTCCACTGTGAAATGGGGAATGATAAACCTTATAAGAACTTAAGAATTGCAATAAACATTTAATGGAGCAAGACTCTTAAAGTGAAGGGAGACAAAACAAGCCATCATTCTATGCCTTCCAGCATAAAGATTATAGTGTTCAGCATAAATAGTGCAAAAGCAGATGCTATTCTCTATTTATGTATGCTTCATTACAAGAAAGCATTTGCCCTAGTAATATGATGTGCAGTTAATCTCACAAGCCAATTCAGAATGTCCTGGGTAAAAAAAGATTTCTTTGTTCTAAGTGATTTGCCCTTCCAAATTAGTTTTTTTCCTCTATACAGGGAAAAGAAAGAGAGAGATCTTAGCCCTCTCGATTACATTGCTTTGTACACCTTACCTATCTATTCACCCTAATCCTTCTCAACCTTCAAGTGTCACTTCATGTATAGCATGCCTAACTTAGGGTCACGGACAGCCTTAGATAATGCAGAGCTCCAGCAAAGGTTTAAAGGGTGATGACCTAATCTGCTGACTCTCATCTCCCCAAAAGACATCTCATCACCTCTCTCTCTGTTTCTCTCCACCTCTACCTTTGTCTACACATCTTTGTCTACACACCTACACATCTTACAAATCATAGCACTTATTCCATGCTTTTTATTTCCCCTTTGTTTACTTATTTGGCACCTCAAAAGCCCTTGACCTTCTCCACATGTCCTTTCAAGAAATGCAGGTCTCAGTCCATGGGGAATGCAAGACATCGCCTTACATAAAGGCAGTTGCAGATGGCTTAAATTAGCTAAATTGGCACACAGATTTGCTTTAAATAAGTGGTTGTAGTGATAGGTTAGAATCCAGCCTTCTAAGAATTGCTACTGATTTGCTAGAACGTATTGCTCACGTCTGTAACATAGTTATACAATTTTTATAAGCCCCTTATAGGCTATTTATAAATATACCCTTCACTGGAAATGTGTTCATTTCTTTTAGTGCAGTGTGCTGCCTCCCCTCCATTACTGCTTTTTGCTCCTGCGTGCTTAAGGGTCATGTTACTTTGAAAGCAGGTGTAAAGACCAGAAGGAGCAACTGGCTGAGCCAGCTGGTGTAAAAACCATACAACTACCAGACCTTCTTGTCTTTGTAAGGAAGGAGGAAAAAGGAGGGAGGTTCTGAGAATGCAGCAAGGAATGGAGAAGGGCGGGGGGGAGAGTGAGTTCAAGGCCACTATTTCCATTACAAGAGAGGAGAAGTTTTGCCAGAATGACAAGTTCAGAAATGGGATGTAAATATTTCTTCTGAGCCAGGTCAGGTATTGCTCTGTAGTGAGCAATATGCATAGGCACTTACTGCCCCCATCTCCTGTTCGCTTAAGTCTGTGTCTTTTGTGAAATGTCCAACTCATGGTGGATTGAAATGAAAACTCAGTGTTATACATCTGACTCCTAAAATGCATCAAATTGTTAATAATTGTTTAGCCTTGTATGTGGCTGTTACCCCGTTTCTTAATTAGTGGAGGAAAACACAGTTTCAGTAACATGCTGGAAGTCACACAAGAAGTAAATTAGAGTGGTTTGGGTTTTTGATAGTGCAGATTGCTGTGGGCTTGATAATAGTAACTGTATATTCTACCGGTAAAAATGATTTGCCTGGGGTTGAATGAGATTCAGACTGATACTTACACTATTCTTTCCCTCAAAATGTAGACCCATTCAAGAGTCTCCTGTTCACATATCTGGTAGTTTGGGATATGAAGTTCCTTATTTGTATGTGTTAGATTATGTTTCATTTGCCTACCTATGTGGCCATACTTACTCACAACAAATCCCAAGCATTCTTCTAGGAATGCAAGAACCATATTTAAAGAGCATTAACCATGGGGGTAAACAAATCTGGTTTATTATGAAAATGTCATAGAGCATTTATGGAAAATATTTGTAGATTCTTTTTTCCTTTTCCCATTTCTTGACTATTTTTCATCAATGATTTCTCATGGGGGAAAACAGAAAAACAAACTACAGAACATTAGAAATGTACAGAGACAGCCCTTTCAGTTGGGATCAGTAGCCTATTTTAACATTGTGGGAAAAAGAATACTCCCTACACTAGGAATGTTTTGACTCTGTGTAAAGGTTGGAAGACTGAAATTTGATCCTGGTAGTTCAGGCAGATTCCAGGGACTTTTTGAACTGTAGCTCTGCTGTAATCTATATTCCTGGATAGGTCTTTGTGACTGCTGGGAAAAGAAGTATTGTGTTAAATCACACTGTGGTTACCCAAGGCTGTAATTAGAAATGAAATACTGTACTAGTAGAGAAAAGCAAGGGACACGACACTGTTCCTTCACTGAAAGCAGACATGCTTGCATGTACGCAGATTGACTTCAGCAACTCAAACTGCTGTTTGAGCTTCTCTGGGATAGAAGGCTGTGTTTGGTGCAGCTGAAGGGAGTAATTTTATTCTCGTGACACATTCACACATTTCCCTAATGACACAGATTGTCTGCAGATAATGAGGTATGATAAACCAGGACTTCAGGAAAACTTTTCCAAGCATCTGCCACAGAAACTGCAGTGTTCTTGTGTCTGTGTACAGTATCTAGGGAATAAATTATTCCTGTATTGCTATAAGCTGTTGAGCATTTTAACTCCGTTTTACATGATCAGTAGTGTTCTAGAAATTATTATAATTACTGTTCTGTGGGTATACATATAAAATCAATTGACAGCTCCTGTTCTGTTCCTGCTGTGGCAATTGCACTGTACTGCTTACAGCGATGAAGGCGTAACTACCATTACAGAGCCTGCTCCTGAAGTCCTAATGCAGGAAATTTGCCCATTAAAAGTAATGCCAACCTTTCCTTCAAAAGAAGTGTTGGCTGTGTAGTAAGATCATCATGTGCTGACTTATGAGAAGAATTAAGTCTGTGTTGCAAGTCACTTTTCTGGAGCAACAAATAATCTTTTAATTAAGGGTGTTTGTAGCAAAATAGAGCTTTGGTTTTGGCTGATGAGACTCAGCTAGAGTTTTGTAGAGGGAGAAAACTAGGAAATACAAAATAGAGAATGTAATGGAACACTGTATTCTTCCATACAAATATTGTCTTGTCACCTAATTTGTTGCCACGATACTTTCTTCTGTTTTCTTCTTCATAGTCTAGAAGCTAAGAAAATACAGCTTTTTCATTTGATGATCTTTTTGTCTGGTATTCCTTGTTATTCTTTCATGTTCTTTTGTCAGATGTCTGCTTTCCCTTCTTAAACCACTATGCAGTTCTATAAAGTGAAATTTGGAGGTCTGAAGGATTGCAGAAAGTAGAAGATAGGCAAGGGTGGTATACAAAACTGAATCTACTGATAAACTAAATAGAAATCTTCCGTCATTCTTAGCAGAGAGTAACTAAGGAGAAAGTTTTCTACCTAATCTTCTGAGAGTGAGAAGAAGGAATTCTACGCAGACTGGAGTACTGCTTCTACTCTCTCATAATGGCTCTTCTAGTAAACACAGTTTACTTGTTTTACAGTTACATTACTTCAATAAACATTTAATTTTGGCATAACAACAGTAATAACTGTAGCAAACATCTCTTCTTTGTCTCTTCTAATTCTTTGCAGTTCGTCAGCTTCACCGGGAATTTCTCAGAGCTGGATCCAATGTTCTGCAGACATTCACCTTTTATGCCAGTGAGGACAAACTAGAGAACAGGGGCAATTATGTAGCAGAGAAACTAAGTGTGAGTAAAACTCTGTTTTGATGGAGATATGAATTAAATGGATTCATTTCAAAAGGTTTAGTAGAGAGATTATTGAGTACTTCCACAGTTTGTCAGAACAGTTTTGGCTATATTTGAAGACCAAAGAATGAGATTATGCCATTTCAGAGTTTGGAATAGCAAGAAAGACAAGGTTAAAGGACAAAAAAATAACAAAATGGGGCAAGGATGAAGAGAGGAAAGAGGATGACCACATCGTATTTTTCCCATCTGAGGAGATTAGTTTACTGGAGTTTTGATACAAAGAGTATAGGGAGGACTAAATGCACAGAGAGCAAAATCAGTTGAAAAAAAGAAATGCTTTAACATCCAGAGAAACAAATCAACTCCATAAATGGTGAAGAATCCTAGAGAATAACGAGTGGCTAATGAGAACAGAATGTTTTTTAGAACCATGTCTTCAATAAAGAAACAACTAAAAAATCCAGGGTATACACTGTGGTCAATATTCCCCTTCTCATGTGTAAGGGTAATCTGTTACAGCAACAGAAGTACCATGTTGGTGTTTTCTTACCCCCTACGCAAAGGAGTTGCAGGATGTTGGGTGTGTTCACTAGATGCAGGCCCCAGCTCCACTGGGACTTCTGGCACAAACATTTCTAGATAGTTCCTTTGAGACTAGGTTTGCCATTGAGTATTTTCTCCGATCCTTTCCCCTTTGGTCCTATTGTCTATTTCAACCTCTGCAAAATAGAGAAAATTCTCCAGGGGGGCAGGGAGGAAGGAATATCTTCGTATCTGTGAAGATATCCTAAGTCAGAAATTAGAACAATCTGGACACTAGGAAAACACTTGAGGCTTAATTAAGAGGCCGTACCAAAATGCCATGTGACCAAATTTATCTGAAATCTGTACCTCTACATTCAATAGCGGCAACATTGGAATGTCTGAAGTGGTAGTCCCAGAAACACAGTGCCTCTAGAACAAGCCATGCTGCAACTCTTGCTGCCACGCAAAATTATAAGAAGGGTTGGGAGAGCACCTGGTATTGGGAATGCATTGCAGCAAAGTTTTCAAGATTGATTTGCTGCCAGTTCTAGAAGCAGGTTCCTCCAGGCTTTAACTGGGTTATGGCTCCACCTCCTGGAGTTCCCAAACATGTACCTGAGCACAAGTGCAAATGGAAGACAATCTGTCAGCAATAGCCATAAAAATCAGCGGGGTCTTTTGAGGCAGCCATGGAAAACTTCAGCTGAAAGAAAACTATTTAGATTCTAAGTAGTCCATGGGCTGCAGAGAAACCTGCTCTAATCAGTATTTGTTATCTATTCCAAATAATGATTCTTTTCCCAAAATCTTTTTTTCCCAGCTTAACCTCTTTTTCACAAGCTGTTCTAGTCATCCTGATTTAGGTAGGGATTTAGAGGGGGTGTATCTTTCAGTCTAGGTGATTAATCATATATAGTCATAAGTTTCCCTTTACTATTCTTAATTGGTAACTTTAACATCAGACAATTAATGATTTTTTTTTTAAATGCCTTAAATAACTCTATATGAATACCATCTCTTAAATTTTGGAAAGTATCAAAATACTAAAATACATTAAAAAAGAAAAATCAATTGAAATTCCTACATATTTTGTTTTCCACCCACAATATGTCAGAATAAAAGCATACACTTAAGTGTAACTAACTTACACTTAAGTGTAAAATTCACACTAAATATTTGCTTTTTATAGACTATTTGTGTAAGATGTATTAAAGGTAATATGTTCTTGTAATATTTGATAGTATGATAACTTAGAGGTGGCAAGAAATTTGTTTCCTAATGTTTGTTATTTTTTTGAAAGATGCTGATCTTCCTAATCAATATTATTAAAAAATCCATTTAAATTATAAAAGAATATGAAGAAGTCATTTTGGCTTTTGACTCTTTTTGTCCTTTTTGTGTTCTGAAATTACATGCGTATCTCTGACCAGGTAAAACTGACATAATCTATATTCATACAGTGCCAGAAAGTGAATGAAGCTGCTTGTGACATTGCAAGAGAAGTGGCTAATGAAGGCGATGCTTTAGTGGCCGGAGGAGTCAGTCAAACACCATCATACTTAAGCTGTAAGGATAAAGCAGAGGTTAAAGCAGCCTTTCGAAAGCAACTAGATGTCTTTATGAAGAAGAATGTGGACTTCCTAATTGCAGAGGTAAATGTAAAAAAAGTACATGCCTTCAACTGGCACAGTGTTAGCTTTGAGATGTCTAGTCTACTTTAGGGAGTACAAGTATATATTGCTTCCTCCTTCAAAATTTTCTTTTACGCTTTTATTCCAGTAGTATCAGGTATTTTTCTAAATGCACAGCAGCATCTGCAAGCGTCCTAGAATAGGACCATGAAACTTAACTTTCTTCCTCAGTCAAGTCAAATTCTGTATTGGTACAAAGAGGATAGATTAATGAGATCTTTATTAGTTTCTATTTCATCCCATACACCGTAAGCAATCAACTTAAGGTGACTTTTCTAGATGGAAATAGTTTTTGGGGATAAATCCCTGATTAACCTCCCGTATGGGCATTCTTATCCTGAAACAAGAGTATCATTATTTTTTATTTAGTTTTACTTACTGACTTTTTAAAATCCTTTTTTAACTGTGTGGTCGGTGAACTCAATTGAATTCTGTCAGTGTAAATCGGAAAAGAATCAAGTCATTGTATTGTTGGTGAATTTGGGGTCTGGATTAATGTGTTTATGCTTCATCTCCAAGAAACTAAAGAAGGCCAATTTTAATTTCTTTCAGTATTTTGAACATGTTGAAGAGGCTGTCTGGGCAGTTGAAGTTCTAAAAGAATCTGGAAAGCCAGTTGCAGCTACGATGTGCATTGGTCCAGAAGGAGACATGCATGGCGTGCCCCCTGGACAATGTGCTGTCCAACTGGTAAAGGCTGGTAAGAATCTGGTTTAATATGCCCTTTAAAAGCATGGAACAAAGTCAAGTCCTTAAGTATTGAGCTAAATGGATGCGTATCTCAAGAAGGTAGCTTCCCAATTATATCTGATAAAAGTTTTGACCCTGTAGAAATGTTTTTATGTGTACTTTACTAGAGCAGACGTGTAAAAAAACATACGAAAATGCAGCAATGAAATCCTCGTTAACCAGGGTGATATTGGAAGCAATAGCCACAGGCAGCTGATAAGGAATAGAGCAGAATCCTAAACCTATTCAAATTTTGGGCTCACAATTATGAAACATAAGCAGAATCCAAAGCACCTTTGGTTCTCTGCTTATGTTTTTAGAAACATATGGAGTAGAGTTCAAATCCAGGATGAGAGAATAAGAGGATGAAAAAATTATCACAGGCTCTGTTTTCTGCAGGACAAGGGGAAGGGCAGAAGAAATTCACCAGGGGCATGATGAATGATGGTACAGGGGTTTATTATAGCTGTTTTGAACTACTCTTTTCCTTTAGAGTTAGAGTTGAAATCCAAAGGCAGAACCTGTGTTAGGAAGCTGCTAGCTATTTGCATATGTGGCTGTACATAATCAGTCTTCATTGATTAAGCACTGGTAAGAAAAGCAACTATATGAGCGTGGGAGATGTGAGTCATCATTAGGGACGTAAAGAGGAGTGCAACTGAGATGTAAATGGAAGGATCAACCTCAGGACAGTTGAGGCTGGCTCTAACCCAACTGCCTTGTTTTCATAATGCTGGTGTAAAAATGGACTGTTTTGCTTCTGGAATGGTGTGGCTAAGAACTTTCACCTCCCGCTTCCTCGGGAGATGTGACTTGAAGTTATTTTTCTCCTCCTAGGTGCTTCTATTGTTGGAGTCAACTGCCACTTTGATCCAGATACTTCCCTGGAAACCATGAAACTGATGAAAGAGGGCTTGCAGGCTGCTAAACTGAAAGCCCACCTGATGTCCCAACCACTTGCTTTCCATACACCCGATTGTGGAAAGCAGGGTTTTATTGATCTTCCAGAATTTCCCTTTGGTAAGACAAGGGTATCTTTTTTTTTTTTTTTTTGTTAATTGTCTGTTCCTTTTTTTCCCCAGCTTTTAGTAAAGCTGAAGCTGCAAGGTGTCCTTGTATACAATAGGATCAGTCCCAATTATCCTGTTTGGTATTTTCCATAGAGGGATTTCCATAGAGGGATTGCACTGTAATATTGGATTAAAGATCATCAACATAGAAAGAGTATTTCAGTAGTATCACAGCATGTAACTGAAAGTGAAATTATGATGAAAACAGTTAAAGTGCCACAACCTAAACTCACTTAAAAAATGTAGTTCTTCCTTGTGCTATAGAACCTTGTTCAGGACAGCTGTCCTGAGTCCAAAGAAATAAACAAGAGCAAATACACCAAAAAAAACCCCAGACTTAAAAGCTTTTGCATTGCAGCTCCCCAGCGTTCTCACTTGTGACATCTATCCCACAAGCCCTATAATGTTTACCTGCATAGGGTTTTAATGTACAATGCATATGCAGAATTGGATATAGGTGCATGATCACTGCATTCATAATGGTTTAGTCTTGCAAGTGTAACTGTCTAATATAAGTAAGATTAGAGAGAAACCAGAAGAGGGAATATGTTCTTTGATGTTGCTAACAGATGGATTAGCAGTTTGGAGATGGGTTCATCACATGTATGCTGAGGAGAAATTCTACGAAGACTGAAAGATTCAGCCACTTTATGTGTACTAAGGCTTGTGTATTTAGTGCTTATTTCCACCTGGGATGTAGAAGATCACATCCCTTTAAGATAAGAGGACAAAATCAGCCTAAATATTTTAAAACTGATTACAAAAATGCTTTAATTTTCAGGTATTATACACTTTTCTTTTCAAGATCAGACTATAAAATAAGGTATTAAAACATTTGAAACTTGAATTTGTAGCAAAAAATTTGAGAGATAGATGTGATTTTCAGGAAATTTTTTTTTTTAAATTCCTTTCTTTACATAAACGAAGGAAAGAGAGTAAAGCATGAGCCTGAGACATTCATTAAATGATAATAACATGTCTGAGTTCTGAAAATATTCTGGGATATTTAAAAGTGTTAGGAACTCATTTATCATATTCATTCCTTCATATAACTCCTCTGATTGCAAGCAAAAGACAGAACAGATGCAATCAAATGAATTGAAAGATTCACTATTTGTTTTGGTATGGTTCTTGGCTTGTATGTTGTAAGCAATCTGTATGAGATCTCAGTTTTCAGAAATTTCATGAGTCAATTGGAGAAGGCTGCTTCAGTGAATGTTTTCAATACCCAGAAGAAGCAACTGATCACTTGACAGCAGATAAGCAGTTTGGTAAATCTTTGTTAAACTGACCCAGTTAACTCTGGTTTTTGTGGAAGGCAATATGCACAAAGAGGTATTTAGATATTTGAAGTAGGTACATAACCTCTATACAGGCCAACAAGATCTCAGTTTCTAGAAAAGCTTTGGCTATGTTGCATTGGCAAACTCCAGCATCTAGATGCCAGCAGTGTTTATTTATCTGTAGAACTTTTTCCAGTTTTCAGTGTTTTCCCTTCTGTGTTATTGCAATTGCTCTGAAATGTCACCAGTTAAGCAAGGACACTGTTTTAGAAAGAAATGTCCCAGTCAGTCAAAGCATACCCAATTATCTCAAGAGTAGATATATAGAAGGGCTAAATCTAGGAGCAAGTTACAATCTTCTCATCAAAAATTGATGAAAATTTAAATCTCTTCTTACTATAAATGTTAACATAAACTGTTAAGCTATAGATATTTAATTCTGAATAAAGCCAAGAAAAGAAATGCATTGACAGGCATGGAAAATAGAATGTTAGTCAATTTTGGGAAGGGGAAAATCCCACAAAATGTGATCTATGTGGCAGCTTCTTTTCATAGAATACTGCTTGTTTTCAATCACCATGTTTCACCACATGTGTGGCTGGTTCTTACGGTGGGGTCTATCCGTGTTTCTTCAGGGGGCTTAGGTTGTTGCTGTCCTTACACTCCTGAAGCAAAAGGACTGATTCATAGAATGGTTTGGGTTGGAAGGTACCTTAAAGATCATCTAGTTCCAACCCCTCTGCCATGGGCAGGCATACCTTCCACTAGATCAGGTTGCTCAGAGCCTTATCCAACCTGGCCTTGAACACTTGGCAACCTGTTCCAGTGTCTCACCACCCTCACAGCAAAGAATTTCTTCCTAATACCTAATCTAAATCTACCCTCTTTCAGTTTAAAACCATCACCCCTCATCCTATTACTACACTTCCTGATAAAGGGTCCCTCCCCATATTTCCTGTAGGCCCCCTTGAAGTACCAGAAGGCTGCTGTAAGGTCTCCCCAGAGCCTTCTCTTCTCTAGGCTAAACAACCCCAACTCTCTCAGGGTGTTAACCCTTCGCTGTGCTCACCACAACCTGCAACAGGGAGAAGGGTTCAGAATAAAAACTGCATCCTCACTTATCTACACACAGATCTTTCCACAAGGAACGAAGTGGTTTGAGGCAGCAAGCTGCTTATGGCTGGGATTATAACTAACTAAGGGATGGGCTAAGAAATAGCTGCAGATCCCAGCTGTAAGTGAAACAACTGGCTGCCACTAGCTGATCATGGAAAAAAGCGTAGTAAGCATTCCTGAGTAATAATGAGCAGGCTTATTCCTGTTGCAGGTAGACTGATACCTTCTCCTTTCACAGATTAGAGTACTGTAATGCAATTTCCCAGATATTGATTGTTTACTAGGAACTCTTTGGAAATGCAGGCATAACATTGAAAGTACTCCAATACTCCAGTTAAGAACCCTGGCAGAATGGCAGGCGTGTGACTTAGGGCTTGATCAGTCTCAAAAGATATTACGTGTTGTTTTGCAAGGCCAAAAAAGCTTACAGCAAGCATAGCTTGGCAGACCATAGCAGAATCTAAAAGCTAGACTTCTGAAAGTTTGCATCACTAATTCTAGCTCAGACAGTTCAAACATGTACATCTACATCTACAACCAGTTTTGCAAACAGTGTGCAAGTATCTCAACAACGTGATTTCTTACCAAAAAATGTGCTGAAATGGAGCATGGTGGAAACTTAAGATATGAATGTCTTTGCAGGTCTGGAGCCAAGAATTGTAACCAGATGGGAGATTCAAAGATATGCAAGAAAGGCCTATGACTTAGGAATTCGTTTCATTGGAGGTTGCTGTGGATTTGAGCCGTATCACGTCCGAGCAATAGCTGAAGAGCTGGCTCCTGAAAGAGGGTTTTTGCCAGAAGCTTCTGAGAAACATGGTAGCTGGGGCGATAGCCTGAGCATGCATACCAAACCCTGGGTCAGAGCAAGGTGTGTATATCTGAACAGGAAAGCATACCAACATAGTCCTTGCAAAGGCTTACATTGGTCCATGCAGCAGACTGGCTTAACTGATATGGAGGTCTAAACATCACTGTAAACATTCTATGTATTAATAATTTTGAAGAAGCAAGGAGCAGGGAAAAGGGTGAGAGGGCAGTAGGAGAGCTCCAGAAATTCTCATTCCTCTTTAAAATGAAGATTTAGTTTGAATTAATGTGAAAGTAATTAATGAAAGTTAAGATCAAAAACTAACAGACTGCTGTAAAACAGCTCCTAATGGTGGGTGGCTTACAGTGTTCCTTTCAAGGAGAAAAGATGGCATGTAGTATTTCATTGCATGCTTTCATTCATACTTCTGTACCTTAACATAAAGTTAGTCTGTGCAAGTTAGATCACCCTTTGCAACAGTGATTTAAGGCACTTTTCCTGTAGTATTGTGAGGTGCTGGAAAAAACCCTAAATTTCCTTGTCTTTCTTTAGGGCAAGAAAAGAATACTGGGAGAATCTGAAGCCTGCTTCAGGCAGGCCATATTGTCCTTCAATGTCAAAGCCAGATGGCTGGGGAGTGACCAAAGGAGCCAGGGAGCTGATGCAACAGAAAGAAGCAACAAGTGAACAACAACTGAAGGAGCTCTTCCAGAAACAGAAGTTCTAATCCACTGCAGTTGTGTAAATGTTAGAATGATTTATCTAGAGACCATTTCATGCTTCACGAGAAAATCTGTGAAGATGAGTACCCTGTTGATTTATCAGTTAACATGAAATGAAAGAGACAAAATGCAGAAAGAATGTAATTACAGATTAAATATGTCAAATTTTGATAATAAAATCTTTCTCTGGACAAATAGTTTAGAGAATACAGAGTCAGAAGGAGGGTTGGATTCTTATAATAACTGAGATTCTGTTAGCTAGGTACCATTAATTTGATAGACACAGAAATACATAGGAAGTAATAATTGGCTCAACTCACCTGTGAAAAGAGAAAAAGCCATCTATAAATGTGGTATCAATGGACTTTCACTCCTGAGTCTGTTTTCAGCTTGGGATTATGTAGGAGCTTCCTCAGACCTCAAGATTTGTTGAGGGCTACTTCAGGGACACACAGGCTGCCAGTGCTTCAGATACATCATTATCTACAGTCGCTTTCTTGACTTCAAGAGAATAAAAGTAAACTGGAAAATATGTCTTATAATTGGAATCAAAAGATAAGGAGAATGAGATCATGCAGGAGAAAGGTTCAGAGAACTTTTAGGAAAGGTAAATAACTCACTGTTTTTGTCTCAAGGTACCACATACACAAGAATTACTCCTCTGGAGATTAAAAGGTTTAAGAGATTATTCTGAAATTTTAAAAAAATCAAATAAATTAAAAGTAATATGATGGAATAGTATTGTATTATCTTCACACCTGAAATCATAAGAGTTCAAACAACATCGCATACCTCCAGTAAACAACTAATTTTCAAATGATCCAGCTGATTTCTGGATATCTCATTGGAAATACTTGATTATCTCAAAATAGCACTTAAAAACTGAAGCTTCCTAAAATGTAACTCCTGTTTATAAGAGTAGTAGAACATTCCATGATTTTTTTTTAAGCTCACTGGTTCACTCTAGCATCGTAGCTATATGAAGACATGAAAAATCGTGTTAGGAAATAGATCACCTAAGTTAAGAAAATCCATGGACATTTGTATACTGAATTTGTTAAAAAGGGTTTTCTTAGGAAGGGTATCGCTACACTTGGAACCTATAAAGGACACATTTCCATAGTTTATTTTTGTGAAATACCACACAACTTAGATTTCTTTCCAGAATCTCATTCCCACTCATTCTACATTAAAGCCACTACCTTTATGAAAATATAATTCTCAACGTTAGTGTTGAAAGCTTTTTTTGGACTACTTTTTATGTATAAGCTTATTTAATTATTTCTGTCCATGTTGATGTTCTGCAGTTCAGGAAACATTTAAATATGCAACACTTTAATGGGAAACTTCAGGTATCCTTTTCAGACTGTTTTTGGCAGACAGATTTTAGAAAAAGCCATCTGCCTTCACCAAGCTTATAACAGATTGAAAGAGTTACTAGCTGGAAATTTTGCCTGAAAGCCAGAAGTAGACAAATCAAGAAAGTGGATATTTTAAAATGTAGATTATTTGGAAAGCATCCATGTAAGTATATATCCACTACGTTAAATTCCTTTCCTTCGTAACCCCTTCTGGATGTTCCCCCTGCAGAAAGTGGAATAATGCAAAATCTGTAAAACAAAAAGGCCAGATCTTTGATCACCACCAAAATGCACACAGCATTAGAGTTATGCATGGCAAAGTGGCTTAAAATACAAGCTACAATTGATAAAGAAATGTTTTGAACAATCACTATCAGTTTAGGGACTTCCTGTGGCAAAGCATGCAGCTTGACCATCATACTTGATATAAGCAGCTGGACTGATAATTTTGAAACTGTCCAAATGTGCAAAAATTTGTACTGAAGTGAATGAGTTCACTTCACAACACAGAATATTGAAGAACCATGGTATTTAAGAAGATGATCAAGTATGATTTTAAGCATTTATTTTTAGATACCCAATTTAATAAGGATGACTTTTAACAGACACTAACAATGACAAGAAATATTTAAAAGGCTATTTGAAGCCATTCAAATTGAGAGCTGACCCAAGGGGGAAGCTATACAATCCCTGTTTGATTCATATCACAGGCTGGGCTTAGAAAGGAATTGGCAGTGGGATGAAAACAAGTTGACAGGGTGCTTTACTGATCACTACAGAACCCCAAACTATAAAAAAAACCCAAAACCCAACACCGCCCCCCCCCAAAAAAAACCCCAAAAAACCCCCGAGCAACAAAGCCAACAAAGCTTTATTTCATTTTAGTGAAGGGTAAGGGAACTGTTAGATTTGTTAAAACTTTCTAATGGTTTATTACATGACTTGTTAAAGAAATAAAGATGGGCTGACAGCACAATCCTAGGAAATTTGTTTCCTTAGAAAGCCTGCCTGAAAACTTAGATAGGAAGTGAAAGGGGCTTTAGAAGGTCAACTCCTATATTTAGTTCCCTAAGGCAGGATCAGCTATTCATAGGAAAAGACGTTTGTTTAACCTGTTTGGAAACACATCTAATGATGGAGCTTCCATGCCAACCGCAGGCAGTCTGGTTACTTTACTCTTCTTAACAAATTTTTCCTAATTTGAATATTCCTTCATGGAATTTAAATCCATTATTTCTTTCCAGCTCATGACACACACGAAGAATTTATTCCCTTTGTCTTTGCTAAAGCCTTTTACACATTTGAAGATTTACATACATTCCTTGTTTCTCTCTCAATTGAACAGACTCTGTTCATTCATTCATTCCCTGTGGCCTCTGGTCTGTGATTCATCATAAACCCAGAGATTGCCTCCATCAGATCTTTTCCCACAGCTTCCTACCTCTATTTTCTTTTTTTTACCTGGAAACAGAAGTGAAGTGATCTGAACCTTGGAAGTTCAGATCCAGAAGAGAAAATCCAAAGCTTTTGCTATCTAAAGAATAAACCTTTATTCACGAGGCTGAATGTCAGGACAAGAGGGATTTGAACAAACCATAACCTTCAGAAACTACAAGCTCTCTGTGCTGCACATGAGAAGATGGCTACATTTTTAGTCAGCTCCAAAGTTTTCCAGAACCCCATGAAAAAAAAGCCTAAAAACCTGCTGTTTAATCATCAGGTGTTGGCCTGATTTACCTGTAAACTGCAGGAAAGCAAGGAGGGTTTTTTTGTAAAGAAGGAAATTTTTGAGTACGGTACAAAATCACAGAAAACCCAGTTTTCTCCCCTGTTCTTTTGAAAAGAGGAATCCTATCAAATCTGAAATCTCCATGTACCACAAATTTCTTCCTAAAGCAGTTTGTAGCTCATGCCTTCTTTTTCAACTCTATACACAAATGCAGTGGCAGGTTCAGTGACATTTTTTAACCTAAGTATTAAAAGAAGTGGATTCATGTATCTGGCTTGTTCTACTCCATTGACTTTATAAAACATCGAACATAAACTAATCTCATTTCATCCTGCAATGCGTTAAATTATTTTAAGTATAGACACCATTGAAATAGGATGGGCAGAACACAATCATAAAATATATTATTTCAGCATCTTGCTTTATTACAAAAATTCTTCATTACCTTTTATTTATGTTCCACTTTATTGAGAGAGATGGTATCTGGCGTAAGTTTTATATGAGATATCAACCTCCACTACATAAAATTTCATGGAATTATGATTCTAAATTTCATCAATGGTGTATACTTCCGTATATACACAACTCCTGAGACAGAGAGCAGTCAATTACATCCCAACTTTAGGAATCTGAAGATAGACTTTCCATATATTTTGGTCAAGTTCACCTTGGAGGTTCTGTGTCCAGTAAAGTTGTAAATCTGAAAAGAAAAGCAAATTTGGGTGACAGGACTTAACGCAATCAGAGCGGAAGGTCGTTGCTGAGAAATGAATTTAAAGCAGATTGAAGAAATGTATATTTGGAATAGAGAAAAGAGGCATGATTCTAGCTCACGACTAACAAAGCAACAGCAAACATGCATCGATCAAAAAATGCTTTACAGTTATCGATGGGTGGTCCAAGAGTGCTTTGTAGCATTCATTTGCAAACATTTTCATGTCATCATTTCAGTGCAATTGAAGAAAGAGATAAAGTGACAACTGAAACATGGGAGGGAAATGGTCAAAAGCTCTGCTTTGCAATTTACCTGTTTGCAAATCACAAGAGTGCCTGAAAGAGACCAAACTTGTTCAGCCTAGTTGGCTAGTCTTTGCCTTTTGGCAGACAGGGTAACAGTAGGTGTTATGCAAAATCCCTTGTTTGATTTTTATTTCTAACCAAACAAAAGAAAGTAGGGCAGTTCCACCCAAGAAAAAACCAGAATAAAAAGACTATTCTTTGGGTCAAGCAGCAGTGTTCTTCTGCCACATTTGGAAGGGAAGTCTTTTCCTGTAAAAGGAAAGGCTTGTATGCAGGAAAGTTTGCATGTTCTTTTCAACTATGTCAGCTAGCTTGCTGGAAGATCCTATAGGCTCTTCCTACAAACCTTTCTGTAAAAAGGCATTTCTCAGTAGTATCACAGTACTACAGCTTCGTGAAAAATCAAAGATGTGTCCTATTAAGGCAAAAGCTTTTTAAAAATCTTGTTTCGCACTATATCATTTCTGCTCAGACTTTTTCTGTATGATGAAATCTCATCGCATTGTACTTCGAAGACAGAGGCCCGCAGCAATCTGTGCACATACTGCCTCCTGGCGGCCCTTTGCGTGGCTACAGGAGGGGGGACGGTGGAACCTCAAATGGCTTCTCAGGTTTGTGTACACAGACAGAAATCAGAAGAGCAATTAATTTCGGTTTCATTTCAGAACAGCCTTAATTACACCTGTATTTGTTACTTAACAAGGAAGTGTTTTCTTTACAAGAACTGTCAAAGCTAATTAAGTCTCCAATTGTGCAACATTTCAGTCTTATTTTACTGCCAGAACAACAGGGCTGGACTGAAGTTTTTCTTCGAATATGGCTGGGTCAGCTCTTATTTTAAAAAATCATATGTCATACAATGTAGATAAACCGATTTTAAATTATAAAGCATATATATATTATAAAGGTAGTTAACAAATGTAAAACTTAAAATATATCGAAACGCTACCTTCTGCTTGCCTCCCCTCTAACACTACTCTGAAGCCCCGACATTACCAGAATGGAAATTTACAAAGTTTAGTTCTTAGTAGTTAAGAAATTTAACCAGACATCCTTAAATCTGCCTTTTTGTGTGTTTGTCCTACACAGTGAGTAATACAGAGGCAAAGAGACACTGTGTGTAATATTAAATACAACACTGCATCTACCACACAATAGGGCAGAATTTAGCTGATCTGACAGGCATGCAGTGCTGCACCCGCTCTAGCCACTGCTTTCTCCAGGGCTAGACCTTGCCAGGTTTCTGCCAGCTATCCTGGCAAGACTGCCCCATAACTGAACAGCAAATTGAGGCTATGTTCTTTAAACCTTCTACTGCCTTTCCTGATGCTTTCATTCATCTGAGAATTTTTGTCTCAGACAAATCATTGTTATTCCACCCTACTTTCATACTGCTACACCTATGTTTAATGCGACTGGTTCTGCTGGTTTTGCTAGGCAGACAGGACTCTTGAAGATAATTAGTATTTGCACCATTGACCTGAAAGATGATTTGCATTTTTTTTTTGGACCTGAAGCCGTATGTGCTCCATTCTATTCACACTGATACAGCAGCACAAAGGGACAGAAACTGGATTAGCTGTGTTTGCCTGGAAATGAAGCAATCCTTGGGTGGCATAAAGATGATACGCCTGACTCTTACCCACAAGCTTCTTCCCACATATGGGAATATGGAACTTTGCAAAGGTGTGAGAGCACGGCCACGACAGCTCACACTCCAGTTGCCTTTGACTAGGAAACTAGAACAGTTCATCAGTTTTGTCATGTAAGCCTGTGGAAGGAAGGCTGCATAGGAGTACGAAAGTAAAGAATTACGGTCTGTTCATGCTTTACATTTATGCTGGAGAGAATTGTTATGAACTGCCCAAGGTGTAACAGTGTAGCAATCAGACCTTTGATTTTTACTTGTAATTTTTACCAGAATATTTAGCTTAGAGTACCCTGAGGTGTTACTGAAAAGCTGTCTCAGGAAGTTGTCCTCAGCTGAGGATAGAAAGGAGATAGAAGTATGTCCAAATTGTATCTGCAGAGAATTTTCAAATTGTATGCAGAGAATTGTTTGGCCACTTGGTTCAAAGCTTCGTGCACAACATGCAGAAATCCTCTGCAAACCTGATTAGCTCTTCTGTTCTCATTAATATACACAGAAAATCATGGATCTAAATCAGTATTCCCTTGGGTTATTAATAGTCAGGCATATCACACAGGTGAGCGTTCAATGCTGACAGACCAAAGCACTTCATTCCAGACCTCTGGGCTGGTTGCTTCCCTGCGGCGTAGCTGAGCAGCCAGGATGAAGGCAAACAGACAGTCACACAGTGCAGCTAACTGCAGCAGAGGCACTAAAAGTAAGGATGGACTGCGTTCACCGTTAAGTATGTCTTTACTGTTCATGGCTCGGTTTAATAGTCTGGCTAGAAGAGGATCTGTTTTAATAGGGTGTCTGGTTAACAAACAGTTATTTATCTGAAGCATAAAAAGATTTCTGAGTAACATAGCCTATTCCATTACTCTGCTAGCTAATTGTAGCTAATAAATCAAAGCTTTTCTCATTCTTTTGTCCTAATATCCTGGCCTCATTTCTAAAAGTAGTGCCTAAAGGTGTGTTGTGTATCTGATAGACTTACTTATTAATCCAATCCTATGAGCACCCTACAGCTATAAAAGGTGCTTTGCAGACACATCTGGTAGGACATTCTTCAGTTTTTTTCTAGTCATAGAGAACATACACATCAAGCTTCCATAAACCCACAAAAATCACATTCATTTACAGGAACACACAGTGACATTTTTGTTAAAATCTTCAGTGAAGTAGATGCATGGAATTCATTAAAATAACAAAATGTGTGATACTCACAGCTCAAGATTTCCTTACACATGAAAGACAGTAATATTTTCCATGTGAAAACTTGCTGCCCCTCAGCGGTTTCTAAAGGAAACAACAGAACAATGCCATCAATCACTCAGAACAATAAGGACCTGCTTAGAATCTGGTGCTTTTGGTTAGTAACTAAATTAACAGTTAATTATTTGGTCAATAACTAAAGAACAGCACGATGTCAAGGAATAGTTTGTAAACAGTGAACTGATGATGATGCCAAGTTGGTCTACTTATTTCCTGAGCCTACTACATGTACCTCCTTCTGTCCAAAGAGTGTTTGTTGTCATTTCCCATAGGGTCACAATGAACTTTGGGTTAGACAGTAGCTATAGGTCATAGTGGATCCTGGAAATGGCAAGGAGGGAGATGCTATAGTAAAGAAATTCTGAAACTCTTCAGAAAACTTGCCCCGATGGTTAGAAGCATTCAGTATTTGCAGCTACAGATGGAGCCAATGTGACCTGTAAGCAGTCTGCATGACCAGAGTTCTTCACTGAGTAAAGAAAATAAGACTGGGATTCTTCATCTGAAATAACATCTAGTCTCTGCAACCACTAATAGCATGAATAAACAACAAGAACGTAGCAGACGGCTATGGTAATGAAAGTGCAATTCATCTGAAGAAGCTTATATAATTGGATTACATTTATATAACCTCCCTTCTTGCAATATCTCACTGCATCATAGTCTTTTAAAGTGTTTAATTTTACAGGAACACAGCGAGGTAAATAACTACTGACCATCTATTTTACAGCTGGGAAGCCAAAGCAAAAGAATGAACAGGGGCTACATTCAAACCGGTTCAAGTTAACTTCACTATCATAAATACATCCCCCACTGGTGCCATAGGCAAGCTGGCTCTTCCAGTCTTGTATAAACAGTGCTCTGAATTGCTGAGCAGCACACTCTTGAAACTAGATGCTACAGCAGTTGCAAAACCAAAGGTTCGTACCGATAGCAAGTGGACTAAATATGGCCCTAAAGAGCTTGTCCATGGTCATGCTGAGTTTGAAGTAGAACAGAAAGTTGACATTGGATGTTTCCCAAGTCCCACAAGTCAGGCAGGAAAAATTTGGGGAAAGCAGGATTTCTGAAAGTAATCCTTTAATATAATGGAAGTTTTAGGTGAGTCAGAGGAAAGCACAGACCCCTTACCTAGCTTAATAAGGTCCTGTAGGAGCTTCTGGCAGATGTTCACAAACACATTCTGCCCTGCGATTCCTTTCTTCCAACAGCCAGTGAGCTCCCTCCGCTCCCCGTGACTTTTTTTTCCATTTAAGAGACCAAAAGCCTCGTTCTCAATTCAACTGAAGATGATTATAATTGATGTGAATTATGCAAAGCCTTTTGTCGCATTTTCCATTCTGGCTTATTCAAAGCCCTGGATCTGAAACCCCACTCTTTACTGCTGTTCCAGGTCTGAATCTGTACAGCAATCCCACTCCTAGTTTCAGAAGTCTCTGTCTGGTTGATCATATTAGTAATTATCATTTGTATGAACATAAGTCACTACATTTAAATTGGAGTTAGTGGATGAATACCATCAGATGAAACTGTCCTTTAGTAAGTCCTTTGCAATCCATAAATAACTCTGCTGACGGCATAACAAAGGCCCTTTGTGTTATTGCACAGTGGAGCCAAAAATGTTCTCGAAGCAAAGTTTGTTTTCAGTATAATTACATACAGCTCATACATAAAACAGCTTGTCGTGCTGTAGCCAAAAATGTAGTCCTTGAGATTCCATGAACATCTTCATCTATCAATATTAACAATAGAAACAAATGTATGGTAGACCATTTATATTTCACTAGTTCCTTTCTTTTGTTCTATTTGATATATTACGTCTTGTCTAAGGACACAGTCCTGCAAGAATCTTACTGCTGGCACAAATGTCTGCCTGTACAAATGGCCTTGCAGCAGTAAATTCAAGACTGTTTTGATATCTTTTGGGATAGTCCTGTACTGATCCTGACTGGAGACTTAAGAATCTGCAGAAAATGTAGCAAATATATTTTCAAATATTGCAGAAAAGGCTGTAAATAAAGACTTCGGGGTTGTTTTTTTTTTTTTTTTTAATATTGAGTGCGCTCAGAACAGGAGCATATATTCAAACTTTCCAGTGAAAGCTTAGATGCCTAAGATTTTATTTTAGGAAACTGAATATAATCTCAGCCCTCTCTATCAGCTGAAGCATCCTGTCAGGACGACCCGTTTGGAGACTTCTCAACAATTAAATAATCATTCTGCACTTGAAATGATGGAAACAATTTTGGATGCCCCAATGTTGGTGGGAGAACCAGGCAATACTCCCTACAAGAAAGTACCATAATTCAGCTAAGAAATTTTGTTCCTTAGTCATTTGTCCTCACATCCCTGCATCCTTCCATTCCACAGTATAATGACTGTAGAGCCAGATGCCGATAATATCCTAATTCTAGTTTGTGTTCTCTGTTGTATTTCAGCATTTAATATCTTTCTTTTCGAGAACACCAGTGGGAAAGCAAATGATGATAATCCACAGTACTGTCTCATTCCTCAGTAGTGTGTTTCTCTGCCACTACAACATCTGGGTTTGTACGGTTCCAGGAAGAATCAGCTTTTATAGAAATAATTTTCCCTGTATAGAAATCTATAGTCAGTAAAGGGCTGTTACGGTGACCTATCTCATCCTCATCCCTACTCCTAGTGAAAGGACAGAAGGGATGCAATGGCTGTGCCACAGTGACAGACAGAACAGACCAAAGGACAGCTGGTAGCTGAAATACTTCAGAAATATATAAATGCTGCTCTTCTCTGTTGGTGACAGGTCAAATCCCTGGAGGCCTCAGATCAAAGAAGCCAAGATTTGTGCAGAGCACAGTTTACTTTGCTAAGAAAGCATGAACCAGATGCCACCATTGGAAAATTTCTCTTACTGTTGGGAAAAGTCTGTTTTCATCTCAGTTTCTGAATGTTTTTTTCCAAGAAGCAAAGAACAGTTCTGACCCTGACACACTGCTCTAACTGGAGCAGTAGGTAGCTGTTATTCCTACCAACAGGCTGGGAACTACATCATCAGAGATCCATAGTTCTCTGATTATTCCCTTTCACTTCCTTGCACTACCCTGGGAAAGAAAAAGTATTCTTGCAAGTATGCCACTTTACTGCTACATAGTCTGGCACCTAACCAGGGCAGAGCTAGCGCTGGAGCACCACCTGCCCCACCTCTGTCAGGAGAAGAGCAGCTTATAATAGAAAGCAGTGACTATACAGGAGCTCTGCAGTAGGTTATAGCAGCAGCTTTGTCCCCCCCCATCACCTGCATCTGCTTACGCTCCATGCTCTACTCACTCTACTGGTAGCAATAACTGGGAGCAAGAAAGGCATCCAAAACCCTTTTGCATTTCCCACACACAAGTAGGCCAAACCAGTCTTGTCCTAAATCACAACCTATATAAACACAGCCTGGAAATCATAGAATCACAGAATCATTTAGGTTGGAAAAGACCCTTAAGATCATCGAGTCCAACTGTAAACCTAATCCTGCCAAGTCCACCACTAAACCATGTCCCTAAGTGCCATGTCTTTTAAATGCACCCAGGGATGGTGACTCCACACTTCCCTGGGCAGCCTGTTCCAGTCTTTGATAACCCTTTCAGTGAAGAAATTTTTCCTAATATCCAATCTAAACCTCATGGTGTCATGTTGTGATATTAACAATGACAACATAAAATTGTTGCCATGAAACAAATCCCTCACTGGCTCAGAGGCTTCTGGCTTTGATAGCAATAAGCAAAACTCTGAAATACCTTTTCCAGTGGCAAAGACAGAACTTAGAAAGAAACAAGATAAAAGAACATACATTACAAAGGCACATCTAACCTACAATCTAAAAACTGCCTGTTCATTACTTTGCAGAAAGCT
Source organism: Calonectris borealis (assembly GCF_964195595.1). NCBI lineage: Eukaryota > Metazoa > Chordata > Aves > Procellariiformes > Procellariidae > Calonectris > Calonectris borealis. The sequence goes on from NC_134352.1 coordinate 61,567,690, forward strand.
AAAATGTAAATTCTATAAAAATAAGTGAATAAGTACATAACATACAAGGTCCCTAACCGTGATAGATAATGTCATTGCATGGAAAGTATAACTTTGCCTGTTTTATGGTAAGGAACATCACAAGCGAACAGATGATTTTACTGGTATAAATTAAATAGAGTTCTTCATCAAAAAGAAGTAAGACTTGCTCCAAGGATCAATATGCATTTTATATTTCTTGCTAAATCTCTGGAAATAAAATCATTTAAATGACTGCTTGTCTAAGCATTTTCAAGCTACCCGGTAAGTTGTACTGACAAAAATATTTCTTCATCTGAGAGCCAGAGGAAAAGGTAAACCCAGCCATGAGGAGTGTTCTGTGCTACAGAAGGAAAACTCTCTAGATACATTTCAAATGTGTGTCAAAAATAAAGGCTGGCAGATATGGGATCCAGCAGAGAACCTACAAGACACCTCTTTTAAATTCAAAATCGCAGCAGAAAACAAAATTTAAAAATTAACAAAGGAATTCTGGACTCTTGAAACTTTAAACAATGGGAGGAGTCTGCCAAAGCAGGACTACCTGTAGCAAACTTCAAGGTAATGCTGCACTTCAGTCTCAACACACCATAACCATCCACATATCTCCGGAAACTAATCACACTCTGGCAGTCTGGGCCCTAAATTCTATCTTTAGGCACTATCTGCCTTCACTTCAATAAAAACTTCAGACTTAAATAATGAAAACAATGATCAAATTCACTAGACACCCAATGGGAAAAGAAAAACTAGAAAAGGTGACCTGAAATTTTTACTGAAAAATGTCATTAAAATATGCGGCATTTAGACAACCCAATGCTCACTGAAGAGCAATTCCAAAAGTATAACTAAACCCCTGTGTTTTACTCAGTTTCCTATGATAGAACCATACAGAATATTCTGTGGCTCTCCATTGGCTAAGTTCCCAGTAAATGAGTCTTTAATCTGTGGGCAACTGCAGCACTTCGTGGAGGTTGCCAGCATGAGAATTATCTTCCACTCAGCCTATTTCAGGAAACAATGTAGAGGGGACCCCTTTGTTCAGCAATGGCTGAAATTGCAGCAGATCAGTCATACAAGGACTAAGCCATGCTGAGGGTGAGGCAACAGCTGAGCTGTAGGTCCCATGGGTTCTCCCCAAGTGTGGGAAATAGCGCAGCCGTATGGGACCGATTTGAATGCAGAATAGTGCGCGCGCGCGCATGTGTGTGTGTGTGTGTGTGTGTGAGCATTCATATGTATACATGTTTTTAACAAACAGAGCAGTGAAGAGAAGCTCTGCAGATGCAGACAAACAAGTTGGCAAAAAAAGCAATACACGACCAGCGAAACAGCGGCAGGAACACTACCATGAACTAGAGCTGCTTTTGGGCTGTCTGTGCTGAAAAAAGCTTGGAACTGAGAACAGAGAAACTTGCTCCTGTTACTTGAGTTCAAATATACTCAAAGAAATATGCTCAGCCTCTCTAAAAGTCCTGGATTGCATTATAAAATACCTAGCTGCATCTTCATTTTCTTCTCTTACTGGAAATACCCTGCGATTCCTTCCAAACTGATGAATTATTCATGCCAAAATGCAGAAACAATGTTAAAGTATTTGGGAATTTGGGAAGCTGTACAGGAACTGGAACCAAAATCTAAAATCAGAAGATTATCTGGAATGTATCTGCAACTAGTTTCATTTCTGGGGTTTGGGTGTACGCTTTTGAAACTGAAATAAGGAATGTCTTCAACTACTTGATTTATGAAAGTTGCACAATGTTATGTCTGTAATTTATGTCTACACAAAACTGTTGACTGAAAAAAAAAACTAGGTTGGAATTCAGTTTTGATGCAAACAGACCTCCTTAGTGCCTTCTCTAGCGGCCAAACTGCTACCTCGAGAACGCAGACTGCGTCTTCGTCTTGCCTGTTCCTTCCTCGTCTCGCCTGTCTATCAGGAAGCAAACTAAATGTACATACTGACAGCTTTAGTGAGAACAGTAGAAGTTGTTATTGACTGAAATCACTATATTGGAAAAGAAAATATACCACATATATATTACAAATTAATTACACAATTTGCTTGATTTCCTTTAACCAAAAAAGAAGTTAAAAACAATGCAGTGATTTAACCAGATTCATTATTACATTGTATTTCAGGGTATCTGTGCTGCTCCAGACACTACTTTGGTTGAGATACAAACCTACGTACTTGCTGAACACTGCAATATACTCAGAATATTATTTTCCTCCCTGTTATTGCAAGAGCTTACAAGACGTTGTAAATGATGTCCCTTTCATAGAGATGACTCCACACTGGAATCAAAAGGCTACAAAATGTCTCACAGGACTTGGGAGTTGTAGCTAGAAATCAGAAATAACCTCTGCAATTGGCAGTGCCAATTGCAAAATGAAAGAAAATGGCAGTAAAAAATATGCAGGGAAGATACTAAAGATGGTTAAAGATGAAGGCACAAAGACTATTGCTTTCATTTAAATTTTGGTGACTTTTGAAGGAAGAAGATAAGAAAATATCTTTATCTCTGTAGAATCATAGAATCACAGAATCATACAGGTTGGAAAAGACCTCTAAGATCATCGTGTCCAACCGTCAACCCAACACACCATGCCCACTACACCATGTCCCTAAGCGCCTCATCTACACGTCTTTTAAATACCTCCAGGGATGGTGACTCCACCACTTCCCTGGGCAGCCTGTTCCAAGGCCTGACCACTCTTTCAGTAAAGAAATTTCTCCTAATGTTCAATCTAAACCTCCCTTGGTGCAACTTGAGGCCATTTCCTCTTGTCCTATCGCCAGTTACTTGGCAGAAGAGACCAACACCCACCTCGCTACAACCTCCTTTCAGGTAGTTGTAGAGCGCGATGAGGTCTCCCCTCAGCCTCCTCTTCTCCAGGCTAAACAACCCCAGTTCCCTCAGCCGCTCCTCATAAGGCTTGTGCTCCAGGCCCTTCACCAGCTTCGTTGCCCTCCTCTGGACACGCTCCAGCACCTCCATGTCCTTCTTGTAGTGAGGGGCCCAAAACTGAACACAGTATTCAAGGTGCGGCCTCACCAGTGCCGAGTACAGGGGCACTGTAATGTATATACTCATGAGCAAGGGATAAAATAACTTGAAATTTTAAAAAATATTATAGGGTAAAAATTTCAATTCAATTTTGTCATACACCAAAAACATTTTAAGTCAAATTACGTTGTTGAAGGAAAATGTAGTAGAGAAAATGCCTTTTTTAAACCAAAAGTGTAGTTAGATTTTATTTGGAGCACCCAAAGAAGGCCAAGCAACAAGAATACAAGTGATGGAATTACAGAGGAAAGAGGCAAACAGCAACGAAATTAGGAAGAAAACAAAAGCAGGGAAAGTAGAAGAGGAGGGAAGAGTGAAACAGACTGCTTACCTCTTGCTGCAGTGCTCTGAAAGTTTTTCTATTTCAATTCTCTTTCACACTTACTATTTCCTTCCCAAGGATCTCAGTGTTTCACAACTGTAGAGATGCATCATCATGAATATGCATTTGCGTCACAGCATATCCTGCATTTTTTCAACCTTCCTTTTCCTTGACTTGCTTCACACCTCCATCATTGACTACAGTCCATTAAAATTACTTAGCGTGCATTTCTGAGCCATCAGTCTATCTCCAACAAACTCAGATTCTCACCCAGCAGTTTCCTGCCCCTCTATAGCCACACCTTCCATTTCCCTCCAGGCTGCAGCTCCTCTTATTGACAGAGTTCATAGGTGGTAAAATGTATTCACGTGGCTAAATTGAAGTAACTGCTTCTTTCAGGGCAGTGGAAGATCTAATTACAAAACAGTAATTATTCAGGCACCAATTAATTCCTCCTCGGCCCCAAAATCCTTTGTCTTGTAGGTTGAAGGCACAATAGCTCCCATTGCTTCTTTGCACTTTACAAGCCACAGTATTCCAGCAAAATAAATTTGAAACTGCTCAGTATTTCACAAGGAAAATGCTTGTATTGTTTAAAAGATTCCCAAAATTTCATTTTCATAATGAAATAAAAATATTTTCTTCTGATCTTTGAGAAAAAAAAAAACAATTTTCTTTGCATTTCTATCTAATGTCACTGAAAGAGTTTTTATTTCCAGTCAAAGTAAAGAAGAAATTTTAACAAAATTGAAAAAAGTGTTTGGTTTTCTTCCAATCTTTTCATACAAAATCAGCTGGTTTTGCCTGCAAGCCCAAGGGAGTGAAGGGGCTTGGCCTTCCACCAAGGCCCTGGCCTGAGGAGCAGAAACTCATGCCCCAAGTTGTCCAAAGTACCAAAGTCTAGCTCAGTTGGTATGAAGAAGATATGCAGTTAATCTGAGATTGTGTTGTGAAGATGGGAACTACTAAGCAGACTGTAGGATGGAAAATATCATTAAATGTAGGTTAAAAGAACATTTGCTGGAGGCTGAAGAGAAACACAGGGCTTGGGCTCCTGTATGGAAGACCAGCCAGACCAACTGTTTTGAACATCAGGGAACAAAGAAAGGCAGAGAAGTCATTCGGTCCTAAAAGAGATGCAGCAAAATAAACATGAAATAAACTTCCAAGAAATGTTTTACAATGAGCATGGTGAGACACTGGAACAGATTGCCCAGAGAAGTTGTGGATGCCCCATCATTGGAAGTGTTCAAAGTCAGGTTGGACGGGGCTTTGAGTAACCCGATCTAGTGAAAGATGTCCCTGCCACAGCAAGAGGGTCGGACTAGATGATCTTTAGAGGTGCCTTCCAACCCAAACCATTCTACAATTGTCATAAAATTAGGTTTTCCTCCCAAGGTAAGGAAGAAAATGGTTAATGAGGGCTAGTTGATGTTTACCCGTATGCATTCCAGCTTCGTTAAAGAAAACGGTCAGTAGCATGGTAAATCATGGTATTTGAAGAGGTATGCATGGCTCTCAAACTATAATAGCAGCTCAGATTATCTGATTACCTGATATTCAAAGGCACGTGCCCTGAAAGAAGCTCAGACAGCAAAAAGACAGCCAGGAAACATCAGTGTTGAGCAGAGGTAGCAGTCTGTAAAACAGTATTATCTATAGAAGTCAGAAAAGATTAAAGCTAGAAAGGTCTCCAGGTACCCATTCAAGGACCATGAAAAGATTGTGTGGTAAACAAGTAGATCCACTGTGACCCTGCTAGGTCTCCTTTCCTCAGCCCTAAGAAACACCCTGACTAGAGCAGTGCCTAGAGGGCTGCACGCATGATACTGCTTCTTCCTCCAGCTTAAGCAAATGCAAATGCTGGAAGACAACTTGCATTCCTGCCATCACGTCTTTTCACTCGTGCCCCTTTTCTTCCCCAACATCTTCTTCTTTCTGCTCCTCTTCCTATGCCTTCAGCTTATGTCTTAGCCAGCTAGATCACTCCTTTTGGCAGCACTGATGCAAGTCGAAAACAGGGAGGCAGAGTAAAGCAGTGCCTTTAAACAGCTCAATGCTCGTAAAAGCTAAATCTTGGAGTCACCACGTGCTATGCTCAGTCTCCTCTAGCAACAATGCTGTAAATTAAAGTCAGGAGCAGAAACAGAAGGTGCATTTTCTAACTTGGTTTTTTTTTTCCTTTCCCTTTTTGTGTGTGCTTGTCTTAATTTATCATTTAGGAAGCAGATTCAGGCTTTTACCACAATAGTAATAACAGGAGCTCTGGCTCATCATCTTAACTTCTTCCTCATCCAAAAGGAACAGTTATTACCATCTTTAATACCACCTAAAAGGCTGCCAAACACAACAGTTTCCCTTATTGTAAGATACAAAACAAAACCTACTGCAGCTATGGAGAAAGGAAGTACGAGATGTGGTTAAAATCTCCCTCAACCGCATTCCCTGCTTTTTTCTTTTCTTTGTGGCTAAAGGTTTAAACTTCTGGGGGTTTTTTGAAGGACATTTGGGTGTCTCTGAATGGCCAGACTTTAACTATTCAGTATTGTACAGTGGGTCATATAAATAAATACCTTTGACCCTCCTGACTCATTTGTTCCAGTAAAACAGGCTTAAAACTTCTAATTAATACTACCATCTCTCCACCCCCCACAGATGACTCTATAAACATTGTGCCATTGTTTCTTCATTATTTTCTTTTTCCCAGTGCTCCTCCTCTCACTGTTTAGCTGCCATTCCTTGGGTTACCTCCCCATCCTTACTGACTTAGGAGCCCCAACCATCTCTGCTCTCCCCACGAAAAAGCTGCTCTTACCCTGATATCCTTTAGTAAGTGAAAGGTAGTCCTTTATACTAAAACTCAGTGTCTTTACTTTTGGTTACATAAACCTGAGCAAACACAGTTCTTCCGATGATGACGAGATGAGGCGTGAGTGCCTTTTTATAGTTCAGATCATCCATATTCTTGCCTTCAAGATTCTGGCCTTCAACTATGGTATAATTTGTTAACCCTCCCTTCTGGCCTCAGCAGCCACTGCAGCATCTCCATTTCTTCCCACAGTATCATTCCACACTACGTAGCCACTTTCCTTAGAAAGACACTCTATGCATGCCAGGCTCCTAGGCATCCATCCTCTCCTAATTTATTATTCCCTGCTGATATCACAGATTCTAGCCAATATAGAGCCAAAGGACTTCACCCAGTATTGAAACTGCAGAAGGTACATAAGTTAGAAACAAGGAAACATTTTCCCATTGCAAAGAAAATTTGGTGGTACAATAGTTCGCCTGCCAAGACTGAGGAATCTCTGTTGTTAGACACATCAGAACAGAGATGGCAGGGACATCAGGCAGGAATGATTTACTTGCAGTGGATTATGTTCTGGGAGAATGGATGTTCTGCCTGATCTGTTGAGGTCCTTCCCAGACACAGTTCCTGATTCTGTAATAAAAATAGCAGTTATCTGACTCCACCTAAGCCAGGTAAGCCTACTCTGAGTCCTGTTCAAGTGGCCACTTAAAAGCTGTGGTCAAATTACACTGAAGCCAGGCTCTTGATTTAACCAAAGTAGTACGTTGCCACCACCTATGGCCCCATTCCAGGTTGCCCTTTTTATACCAGCCTTTTCCCAGATCCCTTCCCCTGCTTCTCAGTGCCTGCTCTGACTGCAAACATGCCAAGAGAAATAGCTTATGTGAAATATTTGCCATACTATTTGAAATGGAAGACGTTCCTTTCAAGTCAGTGAGACAATTCAGGGTAGTAAAATTAAGCACATACATGTCTGTAAAATATTAGTGTAATAAAAATGCAGATTTGAGGGATTGTGGAGACTCACATTCAGATAGCTGTAATAAGGAATTACAAATCAACTACACTGAAGTTATACTTTTGATGACTGAAATGGCATTGAAGGTTTTGCAGTTCTACAAATTAAAAATAGGGTCCTGCAGTGAAAAATAATTTTAATTGTCATATAAAATACACTTGGTACCACCCAGAATCCTCAGGAAAACTCCAAATGCAATTTGTGAAATTAAAATGAAGGGATGCTAAACAAAGGCACCATATGGGGAATCTCCTGTTATTAACAAGGTCACCAGTGAAACATCCATTCCCAGAAGGAAATGATCAGTATCTCACTGGAGCAATGGTAAACAAGAGATGAGGCAGTAGAAATCTTTGATTCAAAAGGTCGAACTCCTCTGACATATCCAAGAAAATCAGAATAATTGCAGCTGACTTGAATTAGTTGCAACAGGTGAATATCTTCAGAGGATTTATTTCTGACAGCACACATATTCAAAAATTTGGCTGAAAATGGTCAAAAGACAGAATAGGTTAAAGTCTGTCAAGTCTTACAGAAAACAGGAAGCCACTAAAAAGAATGCAGTTGGTAATTACAGAAGAACCAGTGATATTTTAAATAAGAAGAAATAGAGTGATTAATGCATAAGTAAGTTTTCTGTGTTGGTAAACAAACACGGAATTACCAAG